>NW_004567121.1:265226-413499 GCF_000260355.1 Condylura cristata
TTTTTTTTTAATTATTACAAAAGTTTATTTTTACATCATTTTGCACATTTTTTTTCCATCTCGATTGTAATCCCCGCGGGTTTCCCATCACCAAATCACCCGTGTGCCACCACCATGGTCCCGTGCATTTCCCTCACACTGCTTTATTTTTTAATTACATTTTTATCCCTACTTGATAAGCACCTGAAAATGAAGAAATAAATTCAAATAAACACAAAACAAAGAAATGAAAACAAGCACAAGCCTGACCACATTTGAATCTGGTCATGCACACTGGACACAGGTGACTGAGAGGAGGAAGGTGGGGAATGACCAGCCTGAGGTCCCGCGGGAGGGGGACCCCGGTGTCTCCAGACCTGACCACGGTCCCTGAAGGACAGACGGCGCCAGGGGCTGCTCTTCCGGTTCTGTCCTCACCTCCGATGGAAGCTGCCACTGGACCACGTGCAGAGACCGGGCCCCACTGAGCAGGTGACGCTTCGGTCACATAGGGGTGCTGATTGTCACCTCCCTTCATGGCCCTCTCGGGAAGCACGTTTATCAGACCCCTTTTCTCTCTCTGTCTCCTTCGATCTGTCCAATAGGGGTCCTCACTGAGCTCTGTCAGAGAGAGGGGTCACTGCTGTCCATCACGCCTGCAGTTCTGGAGAGTCGCCTGCAGGGGCGCTGCGGAGGCCAGAGCTGCATCCCTGAGCCTTTTAGCAAGGTCTGTGGATCAAGTGATCAGACTTCAGTCACTGGATAATGCGCTCTGGTTCCCCGGAGCAACAGAGAATTCCCACTTCCAGTATTTGTTTTCCTGACCACACACCTGTGTGTGGACTACACACCTGTAGTCCATTAAAATATTGAAATGTAAATTAAAATTCTAATTCCCTGTATTGAAACTATTCCTAAAAAAAGAGAGAAAAACTGGCAAAAGCCATACCTGATATACAAAATGCTCCTAAAAATCAGTAAGAGAACAGAGAACCCACTAAACATGGACCATGTCCCTAAGAGTCAAGTCACAAAAGCAGTTACACAGCTCACAAGCCAGCATATGAATAGATGCCCACGTCACGTGTCATCAGGAAATGAATATTAAAACAGCAATAAAATGCCACTGTGCCCCTACTGGGGGGCCTGATACTAGAGCACAGCTCCACTCTGTGCTGGCATCGGATGACAGGAGCGCTCCCATTCCTAGCTGTGGGGGTGCACAGACACTTCGACCACAGGTATTAGCTTCTTTTGAGATGAAACCTCCTCTATCCAGTGATCCAGCAAGCGGGCTCCTGGGCATTTCCCCCAAACAGTGAAACTGGTGTCCCCATAAAACCTGCTCACAGTGTTTACAATGCTTTACTTATAAATGCCAGAGCTTGAAAGCATCCAGGTGTCCCTCAGTGGGTGGCAAATGTATAAATTAACTATAGTTCATCCAGAAAATGGGACACTACTCAACACAAAAAAAGAAATAAGTTTATAAGCTATGAAAGAACATAGAAGCAACTTCATTCTAAGAGAAGCAGCCTCCTGGAAAAGGCCACACACCACGTGATTCCATCTGATGGACATTCATGGGAAGGGAGCGCTGTGCACTCTGGGGACAGGAATGACATCAGTGGCATCGGGGGCTGTGGGAGGGTTCACAGATGAGACAAGGAGGGATTTGAGGGCAGTGAAGCTGCTCTGTGGACTCTGTCATGGTGGATGCTATCATGGTGGACGCTGTCATGGTGGACACTGTCATGGTGGACACTGTCATGGTGGACGCTGTCGTGGTGGACGCTGTCGTGGTGGATACTGTCATGGTGGGCACATGCCCTCGCCAATTCTAAATCCTTGTCGTGCTTGGTGCAGCCCAAGTGTGTGTCCACTTGTAACTGTGGGTTTAGTTCTTTAGTTACAAGGTCTATACCTCAATGATGGGGGAGAGTGAGAGCAGAAAAGGGAGATGATGTTTGTGTGGGAGGAAAGTGTTCTGGGAAAACTCCATCAATATGCTGAATTTTCTGGAAATATAAATCTTCTCTAAAATAGACATAGATGTAGGTATAGATTTATTAAAGAAATTCTAGCTTGAATGATCTAGAGTGGCTCCTTCCTACTTATGAATTTGACAAATGTCATAACCAAGACAACACAGGCATAATCACCAATGTCTGTATGAAACCAACAGAGACCTTGTTGTGTCTGTGCTGCTGGGGCTGAAGAAAGAAAAGAGAGTTAGGGGTCAAGGAGCCTCCCTACCCCTTGTACCAGATCTTCTAGTCCTTCAAAGGTTGACTGCATCTGAGATGTGCTCTCAGCAGCTGGGGCACCAGGAGGAGCAGCTGGGGCTGCCCAGCCTCACACAGCTGCTCCCCGGATGGTTAATGGTCAGGCCTGTGTCACTGTGACAGGCCAGATATAATTATGCTGACATTAATAGGTGGAAGCATCTTCAGGCTCCAGACTGTTGATGCTGAGAGTGAAATCTGTCCCAGACCCGTTGCCACTGATGGTGATGGGACCCCAGGTTGCAAACTGGATGCACCATAGATCAGAAACTTCAGAGCTTTCCCAGGCTAAAGCATTGTTAACACTCTGGCTGGCCCAGCAGGAGATGGTGACTCTGTCTCCCGGCAATGCAGACACGGAGGGTGGAGACTGGGTCAACTGTATATCACCCTTTGTCTCTGTATGGGAAACAGAAAACACACCCACTGTTCACCCTGTCACCAGAGGACTTCCTTGAGGCCAGGGGTCCTGACCCGGGGCTGGTCACCTCCTGAGTTTCCTTCCTCATCTGGGAGCCAGAGCAGCAGGAGGCTGAGGAGCTGAGCAGGGGCCCTCATGTCCAAGCTGGGTCCTGCCTGACTGACTCTCAGGGGCTGGGGCAGAGTATGAGGAGGTGAGGGAGGGGCTGTGCTCTGGTACATGCAAATGAGCAGGGCGGGGCCGAGGGGCAGCAGCAGGGCTGATCTCAGTCACACTGCCCCAGTGACCAGGTCTCCACTGGGCAGCACACATTAGCCTACAGAGAAGGTGTTTCTGCCTGCGGGATGCAGGCTAGAATCAGTGCACTTCTCTGTGTGTGGTGCCTTTTGGTCTCCTCAATACTTACAATAAGCTTTTCGCTCTGTTCTCCATGTAATCCTATCAGGTGTGCCACTCAAAGAAACCGCACAGGCTGTCCCTCCCCAGTGGGGCAGCGGGTTGGAGCGCAACACTGAAACTGGCTGCAGCCCCTTCAGTGTGAGTTCGATCCCTGCCCCGGAGGTGACCCACATGGCACAGCAGACCTCTCCTGACCTGCCTGCTGCTCCCCACTCCGTCTCTGGTGAATCCTCTCACCGGCCCTGCACCTCTAGCCTGTACCCCAGTTCTATATGCATAAATAAATAAATATTTAAAAAAAAGAAACTGCACAGGCTGCTTTGATTCATTATGTGCATATTATTGAGGCAGAGGGGTTTCCTCTTGATTCTGATTCTGTATTGCTGGTATGAGAAATTATCATCACTGCCAACCAGATGCGGTGGGGTCGTTGGACAATGCAGAGTGGATCAGGAGTTGTAAGCAACAGCCCAGGCACCAAGCAATCTCCCTGCTGACGTCTCCTCCACATAAGCCTCGCGCCCCCGCTTTCTGAGACCCTATCCCGCCACCACCCATCATCTAAGGTCAGGATGTTCTCCCCCCGCATCTGAAGTTCTCCTTCCCTTCCAGCGCTTGGAATCAGACTTCAAGGCAAGAATCCTGGCTTGACATCTAGGTGACATTTAACACAACTCAACACCTCTCTGTGCCTCAGGGATGGAAATGGGAATAAAATCTATGGTACCTTAGAAGAAAGTAAATATTGCAGGCATTCTTATCTGTGTGCTTTTAAATTAGTTTTTAAGACAATTATGGTACATTGGAAAACATGCCACATGCACCCCCTGTCAAGAGTGTGGTCTACTGCCCCTCATCCTAGATCTGGGCAGATGGGGTGGGGGGAGCCCTCTGTCAGTTCAGGAGGCCAGTCCCCAAGGGGCTTCCAGCTTCTATCTTCCCTCTTGAGTGTAGGGAGCTGATCTAGCCTGTTGGATGATGATGAGCAGTGCTAGGGAGCACAGCTGGTGCCCCCAGCGGGCAGCCCCCAGTTCAGAGGTGCCAACAGGTCATCCAGTGCCTTGAGGAGATGCAGGCTGGGCAATGGGCGGGGGACTTACTGGAGGGGACACTTTTCTCACTGCATGGATAAAGAAAGTGACAGGAAATTGCATATACAATTAATAAATAAATTTCTATAGTCAATTCACCTTCAAGAGCCTACACCTGGAAGTCCATTTCTCCAACCACCTCTGCTTGTATGTGATACAGAAGGAACCATCACGATCCAGCCCAAACCAGTACCCCCCACAGATAAGGGGATCAGGACAATTTGGACTATTCATCCCAGCTGATCTTAGTGCTGACAGCAGCGCATGACTGATCCCAGGAAGACAACAGAGTAACTACCTAGTCAGCCACAGGATTATAAAAAATAGGAAATTGTTGCTTTAGCTTATTACTGTGGCATGCTCTGTTATACTGCAATGCATAATGGGAATCACAAAACATAAATCCAGTAAAGCATCTGTCTAGACCACGATGATAGAATCTCCTCTACCTGTTCGTTTAGTAGGTCTGTTTTGCAGGCAGGAATCACAGACCGTGTGAATAAGGCATGTCCAACCCAGACTCTCACATCCCCCCGGGTGCCCCTGGAGGAAGCAGGTGTCTGCTCCTGTCCAGGCAGCCATAGCAGAGAGGGTGTTTATGACAGGGTCCTGTCACTGTGAGAGGCCGGCTGAAGTGCTGCTGGCAATAGTACACCCCAACATCTTCAGCTTCCACCCCATGTATGGAGAGGGAGAAGTCAGAGCCGTAGCCACTTCCCCGGAATCTGGATGGGGTCTTGGCAGCTAGCGCAGAAGCCCCAAAGATGAGCAGCCTGGGGGCCTCGTTGGGCTTCTGTTGGTACCAGGCCATGGAGGAACCCACCTCCATACTGCTTTGACAGGTGATGGAGACAAAGGCGCCATGAAATGCTGGCAGGGTCTCTGGAGACTGAGTCAGGACGATCTGCCCCCTGCAGCCTACAAGGACACATCCAGGCAACAAGACTGCGTGTTTCTGAGAAGAATCTTATCATGCATCAATATGACAGGAATTAAGAGACCCCGGGCCTTGCCACTTTGCTGTGACCAAGAACCCAGGGAGAATGCATGTCAGCGTGTCCTCAGGGCCAGGGCAAGCTGTAAGCGATGATATGACATTCCGTAGTCTCTCCCTATCATTTCTTACTGCCAGTGGGCGATTTCTTATCCTGGTTTGCCTCTGAAGAGAAGGAGCATGAGGTGGGAGCAGGGACAGACAGTTTGTGGCTGCAGGGTGAGGAGCACAGATTCAAAGACCTATGTGCCTCTGCCTGAGAGTCAGCCATGGACTCTGTCCTTGGTTTCTAATCAACGTTAAGGCAAAGCAACTCTCCACGTGGCATAGTCATTCCCAAAGGCCATGGGGATGCAAGACCCCCATGTCAGGGCTACAGCGCCGTCCACAATGAGCAGTGGGAACGTGCTTACCCTGAGAGGCCATCACCAGGAGCCAGAGGAGCTGGGTCTGGGAGCCCATCTCGGTGGGTCGCTGGAATCTGCAGCTTCTGGAACAAAGCACAAGTAGTTTGGGGGCTAGGCGTGTTGTTCCTTCACAGACTGCTCTGGAATCAGGGCCCCTACCCAGAGGTTAAATAACACACATTTCCTGGGTGTCGATTTGCATATCTGACACCTGCTCAGAGCTCACTCCTCCCACATCTGTTGAGGGCAGGGAGGTGACAGAGCGCCTCCAGTCCCACAGGAGCTGAGGCTGCCTTGAGAAGGACAGTGAAGCTGCCCTGAGCACAGGTCTCCTGAGCCGAGGCTGAGGGCCCTGGACCCAGCCAGGTCCCTGCACAGTGATATACAAGGTCTACTTGCTTATAGCTCTACACAGATACTGAGTTCACCATTGATGAGAGCTCAAACCTGCCGACATGCCAGGAGAGCCAGGTCAACCTGAATTTGTCACAGGGTGCAGACACCAGAGTCTAAACCCCAAGAAAGACTGCTCAATTTAATTAAGTTGCGACTGAAGGAAATAGTCCCTTTGAGAATTCAGAAGCTCGCAGAGAGTACATGGGCACACGGAGCTGACCCACAGGGAGCAGGATGCCCTGCCCACATCTGGGGAGAGGGAGCAGAGTTCCGCTGCCTTCAGAGACCATGATCCCTGTCTTCTCCTCTCCAAGCAGGAAGCAGAAGCCACCCCAGAGCCTCAGGTGTGTCTCAGACACCCGCAGCAACGCCCAGGCCTTCCCCATCCCACCCAGAGATGCCACTCAAACAGGGGCTCCCTCTCCCCACTGTCCCCTCCTTTACTGTTTCTAAGGTCAGATCTCCTTGTTTTGTTGACTCTGGGGCTTATTTACCACCTAGTGGCAATTTTGTGATCCAGAGGCTTATCAGATTTTAGATGCTGGCTCCCAGTGACTCTCCACGGAGATGTTTCACCTGTCTTGAAACTGATACTATTACATCTATCATCAGGCCTGACACTGTCCTCAATAAACCTAGTTACCTAGTTGAGAACAAAAAACTAACAAGTGACCAGGAATTCAGAACAGGACAGTTAGGAGCCAGAGTCTGGGCTCCACGTTAGACAACAAAGATGTAGTGTGAGAAAGAGAGTGTGGCCAGAGAACGCTGTGGGCATGATGGGGGAGGGAGGGAGCAGAGGGTCTCTGGTCTAGAGGTGTCAGCCCAGCCTCATCCCTCCTTCCAGAACAGCTGAGAACCACAGCTGGGGCTGGGGTGGTGGTGAGGTGGGGGAGGCGCCCCCTGCTGGTGGAGTTTGTGATCGGGCTGCAACTCCCTGAGTGACCCAGAGCGGCCTTTTAGACTTTATTGACCAATATCGGTTTGCTTGTTAAACCAAGCACCATTGTTCTACATCCTTGTTCATTTGTTGACAGTCCAGCATTTCCTCCTCAGTTGTGGTCACTGTTGCTGTCCCACCGCCAAAGCACCCCAGTCCCCAACGTACTCCACTGTCCCACTCCCACATAGTGCTCTCGGGCTCCCCATCCCCACCCCACCTCTCCTGCTCATCTCAGATCCCGGACTGCGTTCAAGGCTCTCTTCAGTTTGTCTTTTCCTGACCCTTCCTTTGGCTTCTCTGTCTGAAAGCATCTCTTGAGGGTGGAACTGCCTGTGTGTCTGTTGTTGGCCACATGTAGTTACTGGGCACTGGGAATGTCCCTAAGCACATGACAGGGGAACTTTTTCCTTAAATTAATTCTCATTTAAGTTTAGGTAGCCATGGTGACCAATATTTACCATGTGAACAGTGCCGTTGTGGACAGTAGGGACCTCACCAGGCGGCTGACTATCAAGTTCAGAATCTTCCTGTGTCCACCGCACCCATGTCCACATGTGGTGAGTGTGACCAAGATGCACAAAGCACGTGGTGGGTCTTCGGTGCCTCCCTTGGTTTCTGCTGCTGCCACACAGGTGCTGGAGACCCTCTCTCTTTTAAGACACTGAGAGGGAAGCTGGAGACTGGGGACCATGATGCCATCCAGGACCTGCTGATGGAGAGAAGACACAGATGTGCCCCGCGGCTAGCAAAGTCCTGCTGGCTGAGCAGCTGGGGCTGTGGCAACTGCAGGCACTGAGCAGAGGGCCTCACTCTCAGCACCATGGGCCCCTGACCCCTGCACACAGAGGCCCCCCATTCTGTGTCAGCTGGAGCTGGAGCATAGGATCCCAAGGAGAGACCCAGGAGCCAGGACTGAAGGCAGCATCCACCCAAAGGGATCCTTCCCAGCGGCATCAGACCTCTGGGACCAAAGTCACTACCATCTATTGAAACATAGTCTGAAGCAAACCCAGGCTGGCTTCTGTGTGTGTGTGTGTGTGTGTGTGTGTGTGTGTGTGTGTGTGTGTTCCACTCTCTACCTGAATATGTAAATCCAACTAGTTGAGTGGTTCTCAACTACCATCCTGGGAATGGTCTTCAAATCACTTAATTCTGCTTCTTGATAATGTGCCTAAGAACCCAATCGTTCTCCTATTACTGCCGAGAGGCAGGGGCTAGGATGAGGAGCACTTCATGGCTTCACACATGATGTCAATATTTCTGGAATGCGTCTCCAAGCAAGGTGCCTCCCCACCCTTGTGGAGAGGTAAATGCTCCGACCACCCAGCCCAGGAAAACACCGGCATGCTCCGGATCTCTGGCAGAGATATACAAAGACCCACCGAAACAGTCACTGGGGTCAACAGGGCAGGCCAAGCATTTGCGTAGTCTTGGAGGGACAGAATCATCTAATCATCCGGGAAAGAAAACTTGAGGGCGTTCAGCACCAAAGCCAAAGACTCTCCCAGGGTATCCCCTGACTGGGGGGCCAGGGCAACAGCCCCACCTGCTTCACCCCCTCCTGCTCCTCTCCTACCCACCAGCACGTGACCAGGCTCAGACATACTGATCTTAGGGAGACACCTGATGGAGTGAGCTAGAGAAAGTCATTTTCCTTTCTTCGAACCCCACCTTTCGCTCTGCCCCAACAAGAAGAGAAGAGGAGGAATAAGAAAAGTGAGAGATAGTGGAGCCCAGGAGACAAAAGTTGCTGAAGGGGCGGATCCACCGGGCTTGTAGACTCATTTCCCTCATGGTCAGCATAAGATGGGCTTTTCTCATGCCGTCTGGAAAGTCAGGCAACTCCTGAGGCAGGCTGGGGCTATTAACAACCTGAGTCTGTGTTTCTCCAAAATTAGCCTCTACCCTGCTGCTGTTTCCTGAGGCAGGGGAATTGTACGTCCTCTGAAGAGCCCTAATTCTTGATGAAAGTAGACTTCACAAAGGGTCAGATGGTTGGGGTAGGACCCTGGTCCAGCTGTCTTGTCAGAAGTTGCATGAGTTTTGCAGAGTTTAAAGGTCTGAGAAGATATGCCCTCCCTGGTGGCTCAACGGGCTAAATAAAGTGCAGCACCACGAAGCTAGGAGCTGCAGCGGCTTCACCTGGGAGGTGCCCCCCATGGCACAGCAGATGTCTCCCATCTCTCCTGCTGCTCCCCTCAGCAGTGAACTTTGTGGACCTGCCTGTTCTGCTCTTCCCATGTCTCTGGTGAATTCTCTCACTGCCCCTGAACCCCAGTTCTGTATGCATAAATAAATAAATCTTTTTTTTAAAGGTATCAGGGCTCTCCCTGGTGGCACAACAGGTTAAAGCACTACCTTATGAAGCTCTCTGAAGCCACTGTAGCACGAGTTCGACCCCCGGTCAGGGAGGTGACCCACATGGCATGGCAGACCTCTCCTGACCCGCCCGCTGCTCCCCTCAGCAGTGTACTTCGTCGATCTGCCTGTTCTGCTCCCCACTCTGTCTCTGGTGAATCCTCTCACTGTCCCTGCGCCTCTGGTGTACCCCAGTTCTATAAGCATAAATAAATTAAAAAAAAAGTATCAGAAGGTACTCATTTTGTGGGTCTCATTTTGTGAGACCCTCAACTACTCCTTCTCTCCAACTCCTCCCTCCACCCCCCAAGAAGCCACTGGGTGAGAACCAGGCAGCAGTGTCCCTGTGAAGGCTTTCTCATGAACTGGTGGTTGGGGAGGGTGGTGCTCCAGTCATTCTCTGTGGAGATGCTGTGGTAACATTAGTTCTCAGATTGTGGGTGTAGTGGACCCAGTAAAATGTCAGGAGAAGAAATCGGTATGGTTATTGGGGGGTGTGATGTAGCTAGGGGAACTACATGCTGTACATTTGTGTACAGCACCTTATTTATTGAAGCAAGAAAGGATTCCTAACAGCCACACTCCTTGCTCTACACACACACACACACACACACACATGCACACTCAAACCAGGTACAAGGAGGGTGTTGAAAGGGTCACAAACTGTCTTCATGAGATGGAGTTCTAGTGTAAGCTTAGTTCTTAACATCCGGGGAGCCTTAGTCGAGTCACTTCCTTTTAAATAAACTAGTTTTCACCTTTACAAATGGGAAAAATGAACTATGTGCATACCAAAGTTGCTCCCAATTCACTTCATGAGTCTCTAACTATAAATTACACAATGTTCCTTAAGGCTTGTCACTGGAAAAGCTGCATTTGCCCATCTTGACCACTAGAGGGAGACACACGGTCATTACTAACTGGATCTTCCATTTATTTATTTTTCTGTTTTGTCTCTAGATGGTAGTCTTACCTTGCGCGTAAAACTGACTACGTTAAAGCAAGGGAAAATAATTATTGGATTTTCCTACTTTCTTATCATCAGTGATTATAGAGAAAGTCATCTTTCTGATTTTATAATGATTTAGTAACCTTTAAATCGTGTATTGGCTATTTGTGACTGCAGCATTCCTTAATTTTTTTACACATGGTCATTTGAAAATGACTAGAAATCTACATATTCTGTTCATCTCATTATTCCCATTAGGGAAAATTAGTTAATAATTAAGAATTTTAAAATATTTGCATTTTAATGGGGAAAGCATTATTTGAAAGTGACAAGCCTTAAGGAACATTGTGTAATTTATAGTTAGAGACTCATGAAGTGAATTGGGAGCAACTTTGGTATGCACATAGTTCATTTTTCCCATTTGTAAAGGTGAAAACTAGTTTATTTAAAATAAATAATAAGTCATTAAAATTGTATTTGTAACTAAAAATAATGACATAATAGAAAGTTTTATTGTGTTGAGTGAAAAAACTCAAGATAACTTTAAGCTTATTATTATATTTCAATATTAAGCATACACATATAAAGATAGGAAAAAAACTTTTATCTTTGTTGATGGGATTAACAATTGTTATTTTTCATTTTTTTATGTTATATACTTTTCAGATTCTCCAGTATGGGTGGGTATTACTTTTGTATTTTAGAACAAAACTGGGAGAGAAATACCAAAAGACACTTTATAAGAGATGTTACTTGTCACTCATGTCTGGACATCTGGCCTCTGCAAACATTGAACACACCCACATTCTTTGCTTGATTTTACCTTAAATTGCCCATGAGAAAAGATTCTTTTTCATATAACCTAGTGTGTGTTTAGTTTGCCCTGATGATGATAACATCCCAGGTAGGGAACCGAAACCTCCCTCTTCACAGACCTTCAGTCCTGCCCACCAACATCAAGCCCTTGACTTGATGAATTTCCCAAGTTGGAGGGCAGTGCCCTGGACTTTCTCTGCCCCTCAAGGGCTCTCATTCCTTTTCTTTCTTTTTAAGATTTATTTATTTATACAGAGCTGGGGTACACGCCAGAGGTGCAGGGGCCATGAGAGAATTCACCAGACACAGAGTGGGAGCTGAAGAGGCAGATTAACTAAGTACACTGCTGAGGAGAGCAGCGGGCGGGTCAGGAGAGGTCTGCCGCACCCTGCGGTCACCTCAGGGGCAGGGAATAGAACTTGCACTTAGTGGGTCCGGCCACTTGCAGTAGTGTGTCCTAACCCGTTGTGCCACCAGGGGGGCACCAGGGCTCTCATTTCTAAGCTAAATAGCTGCCAGTGATTCACTAACTCTGCGAACTCAGTCAAGTGTGTTGGAAAGTTCAATCACTTATCTAATGACAAAATTTTTAGAGCTAATTTTAAAATATTAATAAATTAATTAATTTACTTAAAAATAGAGCTTTGCACAGCAGGAAAAAAAAAGAGATGACAACCTTCTGAGACTAAATTGAAAAAAATATAGAAAATTTGAACAGATGGTTTCACAGCTGAATTCTACCAAAAGTTTAAAGAATTAATACAAATCATTCTTCAAATCTTCCTCCTTCCTCCCCACCAAATAAAATAACAAAAGAGAACACTTCTGAACTCATATTAGAAAACTGACATCACTCTGATACAAAATATTAGCAAACTGAATTCAACAGCACATTAAAAGGCTCATATACCACAATCAAGTGGAATTTATCCCTGTCGTGTAAGGATAGCTTCACATATAAAATCAACCAATGTGAAATACCACATTAATAGGCTAAAGGATAAAAATGTCATGATCTTCCCAATTGTTGCAGTAGGTACCTTTGACAACACTCAAAATGCTTCAGTGATAAAAAAAAGAAACCTCAAAAACTATATCATAATACTATAAAGATGTGATACTCAAATGGCATGATACTCAGTGGTAAAAATCTGATTTTCTTTTCACTTTAAGATCAGGAACAAAGCAAGGATGCCCACTATTCACCACATCTATTCAACCTTTACTAGAAGCCCTAGCTAGAGTTATTACTCAAGAAAAAGAAATCAAAGATATTCAAATTGGAAAGGAAGAAGTAAAATTATCTGTTTGCAGAAGATGTACTTTTACATGTAGAAAACCCTGAAGATGTCACCAGAAATTGTTAGAATTAATAAGTAAATTCAGCGTATTTATAAGAGACAAGCCTAATATATAAAACTCAGATGTGTTAATTCATACTAGCTATGAATTATGAAGAGAAAATAAAGAAAATCTCATTTACAGTAACAACAATAAGTATAAAACACTTGGCAATAAATTTTAGGTAAAAGACATATACACTGAAAATTATGACACACTGATAAAACACATTTAAAAGGACACAAGTAGATGAGAAAAATCCTATCTTCATGGACTGGAAGAATTAACACTATTAAAATGTCATACTACCCAAAGCAATTTATAGATTTAGTTCAATCCCTATCAAAATTCCAAAAACATGTTTTGTAAAAATAGAAAGAGGGGCCCTCCCTGGTGTGCTATGGTTTAGGATGCAGCACTGCAAGCCAGCTGCAGCTGCTTCAGTGTGAGTTGGATCCCCAGCCCTGGAGGTGACCCACATGGCGCGGCAGACCTCTCCTGACCCGCCTGCTGTTTCCCTCAGCATTGTACTTTGTCAATCTGCCTGTTCTGCTCCCTACCCCTGTACCTCTGGCCTGTACCCCAGTTCTATATGAATAAATAAATACATCTTAAAAATATATAGAAAAAAGAATCCTAAAATTCATGGAGCTAAAAAGACCCAAAATAATCAAAAGAATTTTGAGCAAAAAGAACAAAGCTAGAATCATCACTCTTCCTGACTTCAAATTATGAAGTTATGGTAATCAAAACAGTGAGGTAATGGTATCAAAACACACAGATGATTGGAACAAAATCTAGAACCCAGAAATAAACAAGGACATAGTCAGCTAATAAAGAATGGATAACTTCTTCAATATATGGAGATATTGAACCCTTATCTTACACTATACACACACAATTGAAAAACATACTCTAAAAATGTCAAACATGTAGCAGACAATATCATGGGAAAAAATTTAACTTTAACCTTGGCAATGACTACACCAAGCGAACCAGGAAACAAAAGGAAAAATAAACATAAGGGATTACGTAGAACTAAAAATCTCCTGCAAAACAAGGAAAATAACAATGCAAAAAAATCCTACAGAATGGAATAAAATATTTATGAGGACTATATGGGACAAGGAATAAATATCCAAACACATAAGGAACCTCCACAACTTATAGCATAAAACCAAATCACCCATTAGGAATCAGACAAAAGACTTAAATATGCTTCTCAAGACAAAAAATTAAGTAACAAATATTGGCAAGGATGTGGAGAAAAGGAAACATGCATTTGTGCACTGTCGATTGGTATGCAAATTGGTATAGAAAGATGAAAACAATTAAAAACTGGGCCACCAGGTAGACCAGCAATCCCATTTCTAGGGCTATAACCAAAGGAACTGAAATCAGCATCTCAAAGCAGTATCTGATTCTGATTGCCAATGTTCGTTGTAGTATTAGTTAGGATAGTCAAAACATGGATAGATGAAGGTAATTTTATTTTTATTTTTTTCCAAAGATAAATTTACTCAGTGTTTTTTATTTGTATTTTTTTTCCTATGGTCTCCACAGTTCTCTGGCACCCACTATCATCTCTTATGCTCTTCCCTCCCCTGTTCTGACCCCCTTTCATTTCCTCCCCTCACACCAACTGTATGCCTCAGATCTGTGGTCAGCTTGCCAGGTTTGACACATTCTCCACTTCTATTTGGTTTCTCTATATTCCATATATAAGTGACATCATCAGATATTTACCTTTTTCCTTTTGGCTTAATCCAGCTAGCATAATCCTAAAGGGAATGTTTAAAATGTGGTGTTTGCATACATAAAACCTCCCAAAAGAAGGAACCTGTCGTTTGCAGCAGCATAGATAACCTTACAAGACTCTGCACGGAGTCAGTCACCGAGCACATACTGTGTGATCCCCCTTGTATGAGGAATCCAAAATAGTCAAGGTCATGGAAGCAGAAAGTAAAATGCAGGGACGAGAGGAAAGTGTGGAACATCTGTTATTGAAGATGAGGTCCATCTGCCTGATAGCGCAGTGCCTGGAGTTAGCATTCTATGATGCACTTCAAAATTTGCAGAGAATGTGAATTTCATGTTCTGTTCTTACTGCAAAATAAATAAATAAAAACAGGAGGGCAGGAGGAAACTTCTGGAGGCAGTGGATATGTAATGGTGTTGATTGTCTTGCTGGTTTCACAGGTGTACACTTACCTCCAAACTCATCAAATTGTATACATTTAATATGAATGGCTCTCATATGTCAACCACACCACAGTGAAGTGGTTAAAAAAAAAAAAGCAGAATTATGTAAGTCAAAAGACAAATGATACATTGGGAAATATATTTACCATTTATATTACAAAGGAATAGTAGCTCCAATATACGGATCGCTTTTGTAAATTGATTGGGAAATAGACCAACAATCTATTGAGAATAGGAAAATTTTAAAGATGTAAACATATAGGAAAATAATAGAAAATGGATCTTGAATATAAGAAAACTTGGTCAAGATGTTCCATAATAAAATAAGTGCAAATTAAAAATTAGACCACGATGCCACATATCACCTATTATAGTTTCACAATATAGTCTATCGCCAGCCTGTATAGAAATCAATTCTTTTTACTGTCCCAGAAACATACAGAGGATAAGAGTTCAACCCTTTGGAGGGAAATGTGGCATTGTCTAAAACATTGTGTATGCATTTACATTTTCTCTCAATCTCTCTCTCCTCTACACCCCCTCTCTCCCTCCTTCCCTCCCTCCCTCTCACTGCCCTCAATAGTGCACTCATAAATTTCATGGAGCCAACTGTTTTAATCAATTAATTGTTTTCATTATTCTGATGTTCATATTGCCCTACTTAAAGCCAATAAGAGCCACATGAAGATATGGATGCCTGTCTCTATTATTTAAACCATCAGGCTTTGATAATTTCTGCACAAAAAAGGTCTCAGGATAATCTAATCTGTTTTCTGCTCCAAACCTGGAGCAGTCATTGCCATTGTCTTAACAGTCCTGTTTCCTCTTAGTGGAGACTGGTATGAAGGGGACCACATGCTGGTTCTGGACACACTCACTACTATTGGATTGTTATTGCTTCTAAGCTTTTCAGCAGAAGAGGAGGAAAGAAAACAATCCAGGTGATAATAATGAAACAACTTACATAACAGCTGCTTAATATGAAAACAGGTGATTCCGTGGGGAAAAGCAAGTGTCTATCCTACCTTTTTGTAGGAACTTTATGAACAAAATAGGTCTAGAGGGTGAGGAAAACTGCTATTCCAAGAACGAACAAAGTAGAAAAACTACCATTTTCCAAGTGTATAAAAAAAATAAAATTTTAGGCAACATTTAGGAACGCAAGGTACTTCAGGTTCCAGTCATGATAAAAGGTATCCAACTTACCCTCATTCTGTGATCAACTATAAAACTCAACAAACTGTCTAAAGCAGCTGTTTCTATCTCAGGTGTTCAATGACAGAGGATTCAAGTATTTAGTCCTTGAAAGAAAAGAAACATTCAATAGAAGTCCTACCTTTGCCTAAGCCTCCTACATATAGGCATTATTCACAAGAGGGTGCAAGGGGGTGAATCCCAGGAAAAAGCCATCTTTCTGGAATGGAGGAAGCCAAGATCAGAATTGGGGCTGCTGCAGTAGCTGGGGCTTGAGAAGCAGGGTGACAGAGAGGACGTCCACATGCCAGGAGCACCAGAAACCAGCATGGGTCACCCGGGATCTCTGATTAAAAACTTCAAGTCTGGCAGTGAACTGTCCCCGGGGGTTGTTTACAGTTCCAGTGGTGATGCCCTGGGAGCCTTTGGGGTTCTGATCATCTAGAGCAGAAGGAACGTGCTCAGCACCCCCAGTCTTCATTGTAGACCTCAGGGAAAGTCACCCTAAAGATCAGGATTTCTTCACATATTTCCTTTATTTTAATTTAATTTTCTGTAATATTGGTTTGCAACCCTGTATATGATTTACAACCCTGCAGGCATTGTACACACCCCGCCCACCACCAGCCACCCCTCATCCTCCACCAGAGTCCACATGCCTGGTACGCACTTCGCTCTCCCCACTCCTCAGCAAGTCTGCAGTCCCCCTGATTTTGGGGGGTTTGTTCTTGGTTTGGTTTTATCTTACCCTTTGTTTTGTTTCTCTATATTCCACATACTAGTGACACTATCCAGTATATAAGACTAAGGTTTCTTTAGCCATAGAGTGATGGATTCTCTAGACCCACCCTAAGAAAATCTAAAACCAAGACTTGGTAAAATCAAGTTTTTCATCAGTAAATTAATAAAAAGCAGATTTCCCCCAACTGGCATTTAGTTCCTCTGACTCTTACATACAAATTTTATTGCCTCAAACTTTTAAAATATAAGTGAATTTTTTTTAAAAAAAGGTTTATTTATGCATACAGAACTGGGGTATAAGCCAGAGGTGCAGGGGCCATAAAAGTATTCACCAGAGACAGAGCGGGGAGCAGAACAGGCAGGTCGACAAAGTACACTGCTGAGGGGAGCAGAAGGCGAGCAGGAGAGGTCTGCCGCACCATGTGGGTACCTCTGGGACCAGGGATCGAACTCATGCGGAAGCTGCTGCAACCAGCTTCCTATTGCTGTGCTTTAACCCCTTGCTCCACGGGGGGTAGGGGGGGATGGGGGGTGGAGGGGTGCTGGTGACTTTTTATGGGCCGTTTGCTTGCTGTTCTTCTGATGGGTTTTGATTCCTCTTCCCAAGCGTAGACAGGGTGATTCCATGATTTTTTTGTTTCATTAGCGATAAGGAAAAATAGAAAATTCTTTGCATTATAGGAACTATGATTATAGAAAAGATGTTCCTGTTACTCTGGAGGTTCCATCTTTGATAGGATGCAGAACAAGTGCGCACATTAAAAATTGTAATTCAAATGTGTTCATCAGATCACTAGTTCTTTTGGCGTGGGTTTCCCGTTTTGGGGAGAGACTGGGCATTTCACAAGGACAGAGCCTAAGAAGCTGAGGCCTCCTAGATGGGAAATAGCACTGTGGGAACAGGGTCAGCACAGAGCCAGCCTCCTTGGGGGGGCCCTCCTTCCAGCACCCTGCAAAGTGCTGGGACACAGCCCAGCATCCACCCAACGGGAGGGGGAGGGGTCAGCTGTACCCCCTGTGATGGGTGACAAGTGTGACAGGAATGACAGAATGGCAGCAGTGTCTCCCTTGTCTTACCATGTTCAGGGTGTAAGTCTTCCTTAGGACCCGAAGTCTAGGCTTTCTGACAGTTTGGATTCCTAAGCAGCTTAATTTAATTTGCATACTAGTTCAAAGCAGTCACAGTTACATGAACTAATATATAACACTGGGAGAAAAATAGGGTTTTCTTTTGATGATAATTGCCTTTTTAAATAATGATAATTGCCTTTTTAAAACAAGTTAATATTCTCACAATATTCTTTCTCTTTTTCGTTGGTTGGTCAAGCCAGATTATTTTTAGTCATAGTTTTAAATAGAGAATCAAATCTTGGTCTCCATTCTTGGGCTAATTTGACTTCTAGTTTCTTTTTTTCTAATTTTTTTTCTCTGCTACAATTAGTTTTTTGCAAGGGTTGGCCGACTTGTTGATTTTCTAACTATTTTTAATTACTTGGTTAGGTGTTCCGTGGAAGATTTTATTTTTCTTTTTAAAGCCTGGATTAATGTTACAGATTTTATACTTGCATCTTTTATGGTCACTGGTTTTTATCTTGGGGTACCCATCATCTCAAGATAGTTGTTTAGTGTCTTGTTCCTTTTATTTGTGACTCTACTGTTACTGGATGTGCATTTTCGTGGCTTGCATATATATTTCTGCATGTCCTGGGACTTGAGAGCATTCTGTGATTGCATATGAAACAAACAAACAAATGTAAGTGTGGAGAGGAAGTATTTTTCCCTACACTTCCGTGTCCTTGGGATGCTCAAACAAATTAACATCAGGCAGACCAGTAGGACAAATTTAATTACATAAGTATGGAGAATATACATGACGGCGCATTCTAAAGTCAGTGAGACAAAGTGGGGGTATTTATCCCGAGTTAAGGAATGGAATAGGGATCCAGGACTTCTAGGGGGTGGGGAGACTCACGTGAGGAGGATAGAGATACTCAGAAGATGAAGTTAAAGGCTGCACGGTGCATGGGTAGGTTTCTCCTACAGAAAGATGAT
This sequence comes from Condylura cristata, assembly GCF_000260355.1. NCBI lineage: Eukaryota > Metazoa > Chordata > Mammalia > Eulipotyphla > Talpidae > Condylura > Condylura cristata. The sequence goes on from NW_004567121.1 coordinate 283,795, forward strand.
TGGTGGTAAAAGCCCTAGTTCTGGATAAAATCACCATTTTCACTCTTCTAGAGTTAAAAGTCACCCTAAAATTTTGTCATGAATCTTAGGACCAAGTTATTTTGTCATCCTCCCCATTTTTCTCTTCTTTCGGAATTCTGACTTGGGACTTCTTTTTCTTTGATAAACTGTCACGATTGTCAATATGGGTATAAGTTGCACTGCTGTCTGAAATGGAAATTAGGTTATTTGCTTTCTGCTTGATCTCTTCCTCTAATTTTGTAAGTCTGCTCCGTGCTACCTTTATTCAGCTGTTATTATGTCTGGAGTTCTAATCGTCTTGTTCCCTGCATGTTCTGAAACTAATTATTTGCAGCGTTTATGTAGAAGAAGGGAGAGCATGCGTGAGACTAGTCATGTGGTCAGGAAAAAACTCCTGTGCTGGGCTTTCCTCTCCTTGCCCAGAGAAGTGGGGGTAGGCGAGCCTGTGGGAATGAGGGCTGGTTGTGGGGAGGGGATCTTTCTAAATGTCCAGCTGTGCTTACCTGGTTTCTTGCGCTTAATACCCTTGCCTCTGGAAAATCGCTGCAGCGACAACCTTTCTTCTTCGGGGCTTCGGTTTAATTATGTCCACCCTCCCTCCTTGCTGTCATTCCTTGCCTGCTCCCGTGTATCTCTGGGCTGTTGCTGGAGAACAGCATCTCATCTGCAATGTTCCATGGCAAATACCACTTACCATCCCTCCGCCATCATAAGCTTTTACATCCTCAGCCCGGGTCAAAAGGGTTAAGCCCAGACCAAGGTTACCCAAAGGGCTAACCGGACAGGCAGATTATAAGTGCTACTGAATCCCTCCGTGAAGGTGAATGATGTGATTCACACACTTGTGCATTGCCCTAGTGAACTGTTCTGGACTCCCACTGAAGATGGTGCTGACTTCGCCTCCGGCTCTCAGCACAGGACCAAGACTCACGCAGGACCACTCAGGAGCTTACATTTCCGGGCCTTGAGATCTCTCTCATGGCTGGTTCTAGGGTTGAGTCACAGAACCTGTAAATTTCCCCTTTGCTTTAGCAGTCCTGGGTTGGGTGTACAGCCACTCGCCAGTGTGAGGATGCTGATGATTCACCCTTGGGGAATGACTGTGTGGGGGTGTCCACGGGTAAGGTCAGCTGCCAGGAATGCAGAAGCCGCGCACCGGGCCTGTGAGCAGCAGCTTGGACAGGCGGGAGGGTTTCAAGAGCATAGTGTTCTAGGGGTGGCCATCATGGGGCACGGCCAACCTGCCCAGGGACACTGTTCCCAGGACCTCTGCCTTGTCTCCTGTCTTATCTCGTCTTTTTTTTTTTTTCTTGTCTCTTTTTCCCATATTATAATGAGCTCAATCATGCAGTCATATACATGATTACAGTGCAGTCTATATTCACTCCGGCTCTTTCTCTTCAACAGCTAGGGCTCTGCAATGCGTTATCTTCTCCCCGCACAGCCCCTGGGAGGGATGGTCAGCCCCACCAAGCCCACCATCTCAGCCCTCAGCAGGCCCTCTGGAGCCCTCACCTGAAGGTCCAGGCTCTCCGGGATCCCCCCACCCCCACCCCCACACTGCGGTTACTGACACCAGTTATCTAGTGCGCAGAATCCCTGGTTGCCGGATTGGGCAAAATACCTAGACCAGCCCCACCACCACCCCCACTCCCCCCCCCCCACAGCTCTTCTAATGCAGTTGCTCTTGGGCAGTACCCAGGCATCAATCGGCCTTTGAGCAGTTCCGCAGATGACTCAGCCGTGCAGAAGTACAGTGCCGGTCCCTTTCCAGTTAATGGGGAAGTTCCAAGCGTGGTGTTTTGTCGCTTCTGGTTAAACTTAACGGAAAATCCAAACAAACAGAGGATCTCGTGGCCTTACAGGCTATGGCCATTTTAGTCAAACCATCTGGTCGTGCCCATGAAGGTGTAAAGTAGCCTCGAGGGCTCTTTGTAGGCTGAATCCTGCCCATCCTCATCTGGAAGCGCTCTCTGGATTTCACAACTTCATTCTGTGCCCTCTGCTGAGAGGTTCCCCTCACTGCCTGAGTCCTGCTCATGGTTCAGGTCGTGGAACAAATGTCCCTTCTTCATAGTGCCTGTCCCTGACCTGCTCAACGGACACCGTTCTTCTCCCTGGCCCTTGTATGGTGTCATCTTATAGCCGTTTCATTTTATAGCACTTTACAGTATCTGTGATCTTGATTTGTGTGTGTGTGTACAACACAGACCCCAAAATATAAGTTACAAGAGGACAGCGATTCTTCCCCCCCACCACCACCAAGCCGGCACACCCCCCCCCCCTACTTCTTGCACACGCTGGGCCTCTGGGCCGGAGCGCTGTGCAAATACCGAGTGGAATTTCCCTCTAGTCTGAGATGCAGAGAAGACCATACAATTCCAAGTTCCACCACACGGTGGCAGCATGTGTCCAGTCTACGGAGGTTCTGCGAACATGTCCCGCACCTACCGATAGAGCACGTCTGACTTGAGCTCCTTCCCGGTCTGTCTAAAGATTCTACATGCAGTGAAGCTCATTCAGGCTGCTAAAAAGGAAGTCGGAGCTTTAAACTCTCTCTACCGAACCTCAATTGTTTTGTCTTTGTGACACATTCATGTTCTAAAATAACTGACATCTTCTAAAAAACTGGCTGCAAAGCAATTTAAAAGGAGAGAGTCCGAGTGTTCCAGAAATAAAGTGCCTGGACAACTTTTCGAGGTGAATACAGAGACAGTGTTTGCAGGGGAAGTAAAGGCTCAGTGAGCCTTGATGGAGTCCTGGAAGCCTAACCACAGGTTAAGCATACAGTGAGGGTTATAAGAAATATTCACACGGTCCTTACCACACCAGACTTTAGTAAGAATGATGACAATAAATTTCAGTGTTAAGACTCTTTACTTTTATCACTTTTCTATGTTTGAGAAGATACAATGAATCCGTGAAACATGTAGAAACCAGGTACTAAAATTTAGCGGTTCGCAGTTACAGATTAAGCCAGTGGCACAGAAAGTGAGAAGAGCCAGCGGCGGGAGGAGACCTGAGGCTGACCCCTGCCTGGGCTTTCTCAGTCACTCAGAGCACCTGGTTCCAGCGCGCGATTGGTGCTCCGGACATGTTTGCAGAACAAATGAACACATCTGTAAAATGGGGGCGATTGTAGTGACACTGTCTGTCGCTCTATGATGAGGGTGAAATGAGGTCGTGACCTCCAGCAGGCCTTGTAATTCATCAGGTGGTGTGACATTGGTGCCCTAACGGCAAAGGTACCTCCACGACCAAAGTAGGATGGACCTGCGGGAGCACCTGCAGACCCCGGGAGGCTATGCAGGTGGGGGTGAGGTGGGGAGGGTGGAGCTTGCACCCAGGAGATGCCCAGGGGGAGCCCAGCACATTTTGTCCCAACATGGGGAGATATATTCTCATTCAGGGGAACCAGAAACACTTGCTCTGTGGGGAGGTGTCGTGGCAGGTGCTCGCCACCCAGGAGTCGTTTTCCATTGAATTGGATCTGATCCTGTTTCTGATAGGACCCTTCCACCCCCACCTCACACATATTAGCATCCTCAGGAAAGAGGCTCTCCATTCATTCAGAATCTTATTATTGCCTCTATAATTATTATAGTTATGACTATGACAATCATTATAAGGAAAATCACCACATGCAGTAAATGGGTGAAGGAGGGGCTTCTGGGCGCGTAACAGAGCTCAGAGTGGGAGAAGCATCCGGGGCCTTCTTGCCAGGGCCTCCTCCCAGGCTGGGAAGGGGTGTCAGCGCAGGGTAGAGGGTGACCACGGGAAGAAGCCCTTCCGTCCTCCGCCTGCCCCAGCGCTGCCCACCCTCCCCAGGGTGCGTCTCATACCTTGCACACTCCCTTGCCTCTGAGGCGGCTCATGCCCTCTCACCCTGCTTATCACAAACCCCACCACCCGCCTCCCGCCTCTGGGCTCTCCCAGCCTTTTTTAAGCAACCCCACAAGTGTTTCCTCCAAGCAGATGGCATCATGTCACACCCCTACTCCAAGTCAGCAGGAACTTCTCTGGCTTCAAGAGGAAACGTTGGGCTTGAGACCTCTGTGGACTTTACCCTGGACAGACCAGACAGAAGGACAGACTCACTGTGCCTGTCACTCTCCCATCCAGCCTTGTGCCTTCATTTCTGTACTCAAGTTGTTCTCTTAGCCTGACTGTCGGGAAGTACCTCACCATCCTCCTGCCATTCAGAGTGTCCCCCAGAACCCCGAGAGCTGGGCTCGCCGCCTCCAAAACTTCCCAGAGTTGAAACTCTCTCTCCTTTCACCTCTATTAAGTATTTATTTGTGCTCAGGACATGTTGCCTTGGATTTAAGTCACATTATCAGATCCCTCAGATCTACAGTCCCTGGAGGTCAGGGTCTCTACCTGGATTGCCTTCTTCCTTTCCCAGTTCTGAGCCCCAGAAAATAGTAACAGCTGCGGGTGAAGAAGCACTTGGTGAGTACAAAGCGTATCTCATCACCTGCCTTTTGGGAGCCAGTGAGATGAACACATCAGTGTTGTGACCAAAGGCATTGCTCCAGGGCAAATGGAAGCCAAACAACCTGGCCTGGGCCAGACACCAAGTGGTGCCACTGGGCATGGACCCAAGGTCAAGACCATAGAAGCAAGGGTGGCCCACACAGAGTTCCACCCTGTACTGGAAAAACATGGGGTGACTCCGATGCATCATCTAAATGTGGCATGACATCGTGATAAGGACTCCAGGAGCTGGGCCTGGCTTCTTTGCTTCCACCTGTGAAATCCTGGGGAAGTTTCTTGACCTCTGTGAGTCCATTTGCTCATAGCATTGCAGAGAATCAATGATGTCGCATCAAATGTCTTGTTTTGAATCAGTCTTATACTGGTAAGTAAACTGAGATTTGTGGTGGTCGAGTTAGTCCTGAGAACTCTGGGGGAAAACCGATTCAGGGTTCTTTTCTATGCCTGGGAATAGTGATAAAGAGTCCAGAGTACCACCCCAGGAATAGGGAGGAGAAGGAGAGGTTGGAAAAACATCCCCTGGTTGTCTGAGCACATTCCCAAGATACCAACTCACCCTTCAGCATGTCCCAAGCAACAAGTCACTGCCACTCCTCCCCCACACCCTGGGAAAGCGGCAGGTCGAGGTCACTCCGTGAACCCCCATCTCCCGTTCTCAGGCCCAGTCATGACCCTCACCAGCTATTTGATATCCAAAGAGCCAGGTAGCAACCATGTTGAATGCAGGCTCAGGGCTTATCTTCAGGCACCAGGAGATGGAAGCAATTTGCTCAGGAAGAGTTAGAGTCAGTGTATGGAAGAGATGCGTCCTTGCTCCTCTGAAAGCAGAGGGATTCACTCAAGGTGAATCGAGTCATCTAAATGGAAGGCAGAAGACAGAGCGAAACCCGGGCAGCTTCAGCAGTGATGGGGAATGAGGAGCAGCACCAGCCCCTCCAGGCAGCCTGCCGGGGTCAAATGGCTGCCTTGGCCTCCAGCTGCAAGCCCGTGGGCAGCACGTGAGCGCTTGGCGATGTACTTGCTCGCCCTGGAGGAGCCTGCCACATCTGCACGGCCGAGTGGCGGGATTAAGGAGGTAGCACCCATGGCAAGTTTAGCCGAAGCCTCGCTTGGCTAAGAGGGTGAGTTGATTAGTAACTGGATCCTGACACAGATGGAGGAGGGGGGTGGTATTTTTATTTCCATCTCACAGTGCAATAAACTCAGGTCTAGAAGTTAAAGAAGGTTGCTGTTCAAGGTCACGTGGTCAGTATATATATATATATATGTATATATGGCAGATCTTAGAGCTCAAACTTCACTCTTTTTCTGCCCAACAAGTCACCTGGACCCTGGGCATTCTTCGTGGGAAATCACAGGAACAGGAATATCCAAACTGAGAACCAGTTGATCCTAACAATTGTGTAAGACACAGCAGCTCTGCAGAGCATCACATACAACTAGGTAAGGGGGAGCCCTGGGAAAGTCTCTCCTCTGCTCTCCTGAAATTTCCGACATGTGCAGGGGCACCCATTTGCCATGTCAGTGTCCCAAGCTCATGGAAGTCATGTGAGCCCAATTACCAGGGAGATGTGAGGTTTCCCTACAAGGAGTCTAGCGCCTGCAGGTGTCAGCAACGAAAGTGGGGAAGCCACACATGTGCCCAGGACACTCAGGAGGACCTCAGCTGAGAAGACACCCCTCTATGCACCTCCCCACAGACATTGATCCACCCCTGGAGACTTGCTCAATGTGTTAAGGGGAAGGATGTCCTAAAGGAATTCTGCAGAGTCTTGTGGACTCCACCCCCTACTCCAGCTTCTGGACCCTACCCCGTACTCCAGCGATTGAAAACTACAACTCCCAGCAGTACCAGGGAGAGAACTGTGAGGACCCAAGGGCGGAGCTAGCAGGAATTCTGGGACATTTGGGGGCTAAACAGGGCGTGATTGCATCTCACACTCTCTCGCTCGGGAAACAGCTCTCCTGACTGCGTGACTCTGTGTGTTCAGTCAGCCTAGCCGTAGAGAATTCCAGCTATTTGTATCCTTCTCTCTTTCCCTGGGTTGTTTCCTATTCCTTTCCCCTTTTGTAAATAAACCCGTTATTGACCCTTTTGTGTACCTGCAGTATAACAGAATTGTGAGCGCCAGTGAGGTCTCACAGACAGACGGCCCAGTCCACTCTGGGCTACCCTGTAACAAATGGATACCTAAGGTAGTGTTTACTGCCCAGCGTCCTCAAGGGCCACAAGTGAGGAGCTGCAGCTGGTGGGTGTTAGGATGAAGAGGAGGGGACCCCAACATGAGCAGTGATCTGAGGGAGTCACGAGTTGTCGCATTTATCACCCTTCGTTGCTGCTGGAATGCCCCAGGGCACTTGCCTTTGACTTGTCCCTGCATGTCCCCAGCAGTACGTGATGGCCGCACAGGGGCTCTGGAGCTGTGTGACCCCCTGGCAGCTCTCTTGTGGTCCTCACGCTGCTCTGAGAGTCTCACTGGGCCATCGAGCCAATCGGCAGCAGCAGGGTGACTTCTGAGCATGAATCCTGTGAGCCACCCCAGGGGGTAGTGAAGGGGCTGAGGACAACGGGTTGCTGCTGTGTTCTGGAACAAATGCCAACTCCTTGCTTCCTCTTCCTGGTACCTCTGCACGGTCTTCAGGCGGGACTGGAAGCTGGTGGCCTCTGCCCTAGGTCACTCTAGCTGCTGCTCTCACCGTGTCTAAGAGCAGAACCGCAGATGCTGTCTCAGGGCCGTGGCTCTCCAGGGAGCTGGCCTGGAGTCTGGGACATGCTCAGCTCCCTGTGGCCCAGCTGTCTGGCTAGACGTAGAACAGTTCGCTTCCTTAGTGAACACATCTGCCTCAGGGCGCGCTGAGGTAGACTGAGTGACATGGGCTGTGCAAGGACCTCAGTGGGGCCCGGCACATCACAGGTGCTGGGGAAATTGTTGTGAGGCATCAATGAGAAAAGTCACGCCCAGTACAATCACAGGGCCTGGTTTCAACAAGCTACTCTAGCTGTTTCTCACCACCTTTAGTTCCGGGGTTATGTCGTATGATGTCCTCTTACCAGGAGCTCCCCAGCTCTCGCCAGGGTACTTCCTTGCCCCGTGCTTCCAGACAACCAGCCACAGCCTGTCCAGCATTGCTGACTACTCTGGGCCTCCCTCCCCCAGTCCTTTGGGCCAAAGCCATGCCCAGCCCGACTCTCGAGGTCGGGCCCCGCCACCACCATGGCTTCTCCAACCCCTGCTTTTCTTCGAGCCATCAAGTCTGTGTGGAAAATTCACTGACAGGCCTCTGTGCCTTTTATGCTTTAACAATCTAAACTTTAACCATCTCATGTCCACGTGTGGCATATCACCCACCTCGCTGGCCAGAATCTCCTCCTGGAGAGGTTGAGTCCACCCTCTCCTTTCTTTCAGCAGGTCAGTCTGCTCCCTGGCCTGACCCCCCTGGTGAACGTGCCTCACAGCCCATCAGGGAGAAGGCAGAGACCATGGGCAGTTGAGAGAAGATTGTGAGGCACAAAAACAGAAAGGCAGATGGAGCCGAGGGCCAGGCATCAGGCCCGGGCGTTGGCCCGAGGATGCCCTGACCGGGAGGCGCCGTGAGCAGAGAGGCGAGCGCCCGTGTCCCGCCTGACTTGTACAGCCAGTGCCACTGGGTGTAAACACCTGCTTACGCATGCCCTGTGTTGATACTCAATACATTTCTTATTATTACTTTCAAACTCCCAGCCTTCGGGAATGCAGGGATCCAGGATCAAGATGCCCACACCTCTGCTATCTTTGGGGCTCCGTGTTCAGGCAGGAATTGAAGAAGGGAAGTCCTGCCCAGCTTGGAGACCCGAGTAAGTAACCTACTGCAAACCCAGAGTCCATGGAGGGACTTGTTCAACTGCATCGATTTGTTATGAAGAAGAAAAGCTCACAGGAGGCACAGGGCAGGGGAGAGGTTATGTTCTGATGGCCAGAAAACAGGTGTCCTCAGAGGCCATGACTTCCAAAGGCCTGTGCCATCCAGGACACGCGGGCTGCAGGCTATGAGCCTCACTGGGCTCCCCAGAATCTGTTCTGGGGACACTGGCCACTGGCGTGGCTCATCTTCTGTGTTCTCAGATGTGTTAGGGAGAGGGGGACAGCGAGGGAAGCAAGCTGGTGGAACCGTTCTGTGGAGGAGCTGACCCAGGTCAACAGAGGGAACATGGGGGCGGGCAGGGATGCAGGGGGAGTCTGGGAACCGACTTCTCACTCGGGCTCCACACCTGTGTGGGAGGCAAGGAAGGGGACCCTCCTGTCCCAGTGCCTCATTTTGAGATTTGGAAGTGGGTCAGATCAGTGTCTCAAACTTGGGTGAGTATAGAATCATCGCTTAGAAGGTTTAGTTAAAACATAGATGTCAGGTCTCCTGCCCACACACACACACACACACACACACACACACACACACACACACACACACATACACAGATAACAGATGAGAGGCAGCAGGCCATAGGTGAGGCCTGAGACTGCATTTCTTTCTTTCTTTTTTTTTTTTTGTAAAGATTTATTTTATTTATACATACAGAACTGGGGTACAGGCCAGAGGTGCAGGGTGGTGAGAGGATTCACCGGAGACAGAGTGGGAAGCAGAACAGGCAGATCGACAAAGCACACTGCTGAAGGGAGCAGCGGGCGGGTCAGGAGAGGTCTGCCAATCCATGTGGTCACCTCCGGGGCAGGTGGGAATCGAACTCACGCTTCAGTGGCTTCAGCTTCTTAGTGCTGTGCTTTAACCCGCTGCGCCACCAGGGAGGGCCCGAGACTGCATTTCTAACAAGTTCTATGGTTTGGCTGATGCCACGGACCCAGGAACCGCACCTTGAGAACTACCGACTGAAATGATGAGAACTGGAAGTTATGCCAGAAAGAAATTAAGAGCATTGTAAAAATCAAAGGAGAGTTTTAGAGCGTGTAAGAGGAGAAATGCTCAAACCCCTCAGCAGCTGGGGCCTGGCCTCGCCAAGCCTGGGGCATGAGGGTCAGTGGCCCGATGGTCTCCTCCTTCTGCTCTCGGGGTTTCTTTTCATTTGCTGTTCACTGGATTCTCCATCTGAGACTATATTTCATGACACCAGCTGCTTGAGCCTGTAATGGAACACTTTATGTGAAAGCATTTTGAAAATATGAAATATAAGCAGGGGGTTCTTTTTAATGTATGTTTATATTTTCTGCTTTATCTCCTTCAAAACAGCAAATTATGATTGCAATAAAAGAGATGGCGTTGATGGGACAGAGTTGAACCAGATAAAGCCGAACTGCTGTGAATTAAATAAGACTTGCATTATCCCCACTCGTAGTAACCAAGTACTGCATGAATGTGGAGAGGAAGTCCTGGCTGTGCCAAGCACAAGAGACTTGTTTTCCTGGGGCGCCGGGAGCAGACAGCAGCAGTGGAGCAGGCTGTGGGCTCAAAGTGCAGAGAGAATATTCATTTCCAGAGGAGGACATGGAACACGAGCCATGTTCTTTATACCCGGGCCGCCCAGCACTCTCACTGGCCAGAATGCCTGACTCACTGCTTGGAACATTCGGTGGTCAGGCCCCAGGTCCCTGGCCAGTGTCTTTCCCACATCTCAAGCGCTTGGAGTTTCTTCCCCATGAGTTCGGCAAAGCACCTTAGTGGTGAACCCACCTCCCCACCCATTAAATTATTTCATGTACTTCTGTTGTTTGTTCATTCATGCATTCGCTTGCTCACTCATTCATTCATTCTGCCTATGCTCCTGCAGTTGTTCCTTCCAGCCACTCGCGCCAGCATCTCCTCCACTCACAGAGGCACAGAGGGAGCTCACAGACTGAGAGGCTGAATGACTGCAGCTTGATCATGAGCAGTATCATCGAAGACCGGGGGAGAGCCAAGAGTTGCCAGCCCTGTGACTGTGAGGGCCATGTCTGGCCTCCTGTGCCAGGATTCTTCCCATCAGAGGAGGGGTCTGGTCAGCGGCAGGGACAAGCCCCGCTGGAGCCCTGTCCCCACTAGGATACCCATGCTCATGCCTACACTGGAGCAGTGGCCAGGGGCCGAGGGCTGTCATGGAACCATCATGCCTGTACACCCCAGCGCAAAGCCCCGCAGGCTTCAGGTGAGGACTGGGGCTAGGAAGGCAGGTGGGCTTCAGATCTGCCTGTGAAACTGAGTTAAGTGCCAGTTTCTCAAAAGAATTCTATTTGTACTGGCCGAGACATTACAGAGGGGCAAAGTGAGCTATAGTCCTGGCAGAGTCTCAAGGTCTGCTTCTGGGTCTGGCTACAGAAACGCAGCCAATGGGGCCTGGGGCCTGCATGGCCCAGCAGCCCCAAAGGAGGCCCCACTAACTAGTGGAATTGTCCAGTGCCACTTAAGAGCCCTCTTCGTCAGAGTTGTTTCAAGCCAAGATCCTGGTTACTCCTGAAAACACTCATAAGTGGGCTACCAGACAGGGTGACGCCAGGCAGTCCAGGCCTCAGCAACCCCATGACCTTCTCCTGACCTCTGCATGAGGATGGTGGCAGAGAAGCCCCAGATTGAATCCAGTGGGCATCGTGGTATGGAAACATGCATGAGATCCCAAGGATCTGTGGACATTACCATAACTTAAACAGACTGGGGCACTGAAACATTACCAATCAGACAGATAGTAAGTCCTGGATTTAGGCTCAGCTGAGTATGTGTCAAATGGAAGACACTGTAATGAACTAAATGGCTGAGACCTCAGAGTACCAGCAAACCACAAATTTATATAAACAATGGGCTGCTAAAACAAAACAGTAGAAAATCAATGTAAAATTAATCTAAAATTGCATGAACAGAAGTATAGGTTTCAAAATAAAGGAGGTAAAAATGGGTCAGTCACGTTTGGCATGCTGTCTTCTATTTAAAAAATAATTGTACATTGAAATAAAATTTCATGGTAACATTACATAAGTTTCAGGTATGCATCATTATAAATCAACATCTGGGGCCCTCCCTAGCGGCACAGCAGTTAAAGCAGAGCACTGCAAGCTATCCACAGCTGCTTCAGTATGAGTTCGATCCCCAGCCCCGGAGGTGACCCACATGGTTCGGCAGACCTCTCCTGACCCACCGGCTGCTCCCCTCAGCAGTGTACTTCACGATCTGCCTGTTCTACTCCCTACTCTGTCTCTGGTGAATCCTCTCACTGCCCCTGAACCTCTGGCCTTAACCCCAGTTCTATATGAATAAATAAATAAATCTTTAATAAATAAATAAATCAACATCTGTATAAATTTAGGTAACATTTTTAAGAGCATAACTACAAGTAGGAAGAGTCTCTAGTTAGTAGAAGTGTATGGCAAGTTGTTTGGAAAGTAGACTTGGGAGAATGTTTAATGAAATAGGCCAGAGGAGATAAGAATCTTGGAAATTTATGAACTGTCTTCCAAACTTTGAGGTACTTGGATGAGAATTCTTCCCTCACCCCTGGGCATTAAAGTGGAATGCTGAACAAACAGGGGATCATGGGTGCCATGGTGATGGGAGAAATATGGGGGACACACCTGAAGGCAGGCATCAAATACTGTCCAAAAACTAACAATAATGTAAGAAAAAATAATAGTAATTAAAAATAAAGCGCAATCCTGAGAAACACACAGAGACACATAACACACGTTAGAAATGGACACAGCTATTCGGTAGAACAGCGCAGCCCTCAATACCCAGACCCTTAAAAACCCTCACACTCTTGGTCCAGGGCATCTTTGCTAGAAATTCATCTCAAAGAACTAATTAAAATGGGGCAAAGCTTCCCCTGCAATGATATTTACTGCCCTGCCATTTATAATAAGGAGAAGATAGAGGCAAATTCAATACCCAACACTGAGGAAACGATTACACATATTTGCTACATCCACGCCACAGACCATTAGAAATAGGTCTTCAAAGACTATTTAGTGGTCTAAGAAATGTTCACAATGCCAGTGAAAAGAATGAATTGAATGCAGAACCTGTAGTTAATATGATTCTAATTTTGTAAAACACTTCCACAATAAGAAGGCATATACCAGGAGGCTAACAATGCTGATCACTGCAGGCTGTCTTTCTCCGTGGTTTTCCGTGCCCACATTCCTATGTTCAGATTGTCTGCAATGCAGGTATCACCCTCTTAATCAGAAAAAAACTGTTACAAATATTTGAGGAGCAGTTATGTGCTGAAGAGGTGACACTCAGGGGTGAGCAAGCAGCTCACTACCAGCTTCTGGGTGAGATGGAAGGCTTGAGTTCAGGCTGCACTGGTTGAACCAGGGGGCTGCTGAGTGTGAGAATCACTAGGCTGAGAGGGGAAGTGACATGGACAGAGGCCCTGCCTGGGTCAGGTTATCTGCGCTCCAAGTCTGAGATCTGGATTCGGGATAATACCCGGGGCCCCGCATGGCCTGTGAGGGTCGGAGCTGGAACTGAATCTAGGGCTTTTTCTCCCTCACGCCCCCATTAGAAGGAGCCTCTCCCTCGGCAGGAGCCAGGCTGCCCTGTCACCTGTTTATGTGGACAGACTGTGTCCCTTTCGAGATCAAGAAACAGGAAGGACGTTTCACAACTGGTTACAGACATGTCTCCTGACGGATTTGTGAAGGCTATGGGAGGAGACCCTTCTGGGCTAGAAGCAACCCAGGGTGTGGCTGGCATCTCAGATTCCAACATCCCCTGGTCACTAAGTGTCCTGGACGGCCAAGCCATGCAGATCAAAACTCCAGTTGATAGGCTGTAAAACAGTGTTTTCTATCCCTGAAGCATGAGGCCACCCTCGGAAACAAACCAACTGCCCCAATAGAAGCTCCTGTGCTTTGTGGTCTTGCTTATCCACAGCCCAGTAGCTAAGAGTGAAAGACCCTGGCCAGGGCAATTCTGAGTCTGCAAGGAGTCCACTCCGAGGGTCCAGACACCAAACCTGGGGCAGGCATATGTCTGTCACTCCTTAAGTCTTTGGGCTTCTAGAGGGTTGCTTGAGGGGGTTCTTATTCTCATGAGGGTGCTTCAGTGCGTTCAAAGAGAAAACAAACGTAATAGTCCTTAGAACCTTCTGAGCACTGAGGCTCCAGTTCCTGGTTACCTGCTGACGTTCCTTTCCCGCCCTTCCCCTGCCGCCCCCCACCTTCACACACACTCACAGCACACGCGTCCATGCACACACACACACTGCATGTGTTCGAGGATTCATGCATACCTCTTCCCCAAAAGTACTCTCATTGTTAACTAATTGGACTGGTTCCTGTTTCTAGTCAACGGCAATGGAAAGCAGGGGTTGTTTTCAGGAAAATCTTGCCCAAATGTGAAGAATAAATGTTCTCAGAAGACCAGGAGCAAGCACCCCATTGACCTAAAAAAGACAGTGCACAACCTCTGTTGGCAAACATGCCTGTCTAGCAGGAGACCCAGCTCTGAGGTCAAGGTTCCTTGCATAATCTTTCAAGAAATCAAATTTTTTTCTTGTCTTTCAAAACTGCAGGGATCGGAGAAGGGGTAGAGAGCGCGTTATTTTTCTGATTTTTTGATTTCCAGGAATTTGAGAATAGCCCCTAGTTTTCTTAAAAGAAGATGTATTTCCAAATCCCCCTCCAATTGAAATAGTTCCTCTAAAAGGCAGTCTTTACTAAATGTCAGTTAATCAAAACATTTTTATAAGAGTCAGAAATGTCAAGCTCCTGGACTATCTCATCCTGCAAGAGAATACTTCATTGTCAACCACCTTAACAATCTCCAAAGGGTCCACATATTCTCTCCAGAGCAAACAAACCAACCTAAGCCCCAGGCGGGTGTCTGGCTGTATCACCTCGGCAAATTCACTTGACATCTCTGGTGTCAGTCTTCTTTATGAGGGTGGACCAATAAGATGTCCCCCCTTTCCAGATTGTGTCGTTCAAACCAGTTATGAATCGATATAGACAAGAGTTGGTTTACTATATATAGTCCGTGGGTCAAATTCAGCTCCCTGCCAATTTGTATAAAATGGCAGGACCACCACCATCGTATATATTGCCTATGGCTGCTTCCCTGCTCTTATAGCAAAGGTGAGTAGCTGTGACAGAGTTGTCCACAAAGCCAAAAATATTTACCATCTCAACAGAAACAGGTAACAGAAAAAGTTTGCCAGCTCCCAGTCTGGACCACTAGAAACTGAGGTGGCTGCAGTTAGACGAGAAGCCAGGTGTTTCTCAGGGAGGGCACAGCGATCCACTCACTAGGCCGGCATCTATTTATATTTTCAGCCTGTGCCACCTCTTGGGCTCACACAGCAGGGAGCAAATTTATGGAACGTGTTAAGTAGAACTTTCTTGTCATTGTCCTAAAACTGCTGCTTCTCAGCTTCAGTGAGCGCCCCCTTGGCAGGCTCCCCGTCTCCTCCCTCTCCACCTCCCGGACTTCCATCACGTCCCTGCTCACCCTTGCCCTTTCCAGGCTGTACCATGGGCACATTTTTTTTATATCTGTCCTCAAACAGAAGCCTCTCTCTCCCCTTGAGTGTTTTAATTGCTTTTCTCTGGAACATGTCCAGGTTCCTCAAGGCGTCTGTGGCCAGCACTGCATCCTTCCAGAAGCAGTGTTGGTTCAAGCAGGAGGGACTTACAGCCTCAGAGGCTCAGGGGGTGAGCGCAGAGCTTTGTGGGTTGAAATCCCAACTCCCAAAACTTCTACTTAGATGATCTTTGTCAATAACTGCCTCCACATCTTCTGAGGTGATTGTGTTAAGTAGTGGTTTGTGTGTAGTGGTTCTTGTTTTCTGAGAAGCAACCTATGATTTTAGCTGTGTGTGTGTGTACAACTAAAATTGCAGCTGACTTCTCTGAAGACAAACATATATCTGAAAAAATGGCATTAACAAAAAGATATACAAATATTTTAACTTTCATTTTATTTATTTATTACAAATACATACATATATCTGTGGTAGATGTGTATAGCATACATATTCTCTCTATATATAAAACCTTAACACACTTATCTTTAGTTATATCTATCTCATATATTAAAACTAATAAAGTTTATCTTGCTTTCCAGTGAAGCACAAGGCCCTTTATGGAGGCTCAGTCTCACCTCTTTCTCCCTTCCCAAGTCCAGATTGCCTGGAAGAAGAGTCTCTGAGGGTCACCATGAGACCCTGAGAAAGATACCTCAGTAGAATAGAATAGAAATGAGGGACAACAGTTACCCAATAAATACTTGTTAATTTGTATTTTAAGTTGAATGGCTCTCAAACCTTTATTTTAGTATTTATTTAGCAAACATTTATTGCACACCCAACAGGATCCAACCTCTTGAAGTAGGACATGTCTTTTGCACCCCTGAGTATCGGCTTACAACTCATTAGCCATTTGACAGGACAGCTGGGAGGGCAGGGGTTGAAGAGGAGGTGACCCTGCAGAGGCCCAGGCCA
This sequence comes from Condylura cristata, assembly GCF_000260355.1. NCBI lineage: Eukaryota > Metazoa > Chordata > Mammalia > Eulipotyphla > Talpidae > Condylura > Condylura cristata. The sequence goes on from NW_004567121.1 coordinate 299,711, forward strand.
CTGTCACCTGGAGCTAAGGACTTGCCTGGGTGCTAAGAAAAGTCCGTGAGAATGTGTTTTCCCTCAGCAGCACCTAAAAATCACTGGAAAGCTTGAAAACACAGACTCCCCACTCTTCCTGCTTTCCTCCCTCGGTGCCCAGCATCTTGTGAGAGCAGCTGGATTGATTTTTCCCTGAACCTCTTTCATCTGCCCCTTAACTGCTACAGCCACTGTGGCAGACACTGGCCATAAGAGACTCTTGTCCTTAATCTCCCAGACAATAATCTCAGACACAGACAACCCAAGGAATATCGAGAGCTGAGAGGAGCCCAGAATGTCTCCCCACCTCCACCTGGATTTGCCCCAGGTAACTCTGAGTGTTTAAAAAAGTTTCCAAGGCCTGGACTCTCAGCTCCCATTACCCTGAGCAGACCCCTATCTCTAATAGGGATCACGCATTAATGACAGAGACAAGTCCTCAGGAAGATTAAAGGCCTTGTATAATTAAAAAGATAAGAGCAGGCCCAGGAGAAGGAAATTGGGATTCAATTAACATGAGCACTCTCCCCCCAGTCTCCCCCGCTATCAAATGTTCCACTCAGAAGTGCCCTCTCTGCAAGCCGAGAGTGAAAGGCTGAAGGGCTCTTATTTATGGCCTGCTCAGAGTTGGGCCTGGGGGCCTTCCTTGCTGGGGGTTTGTTTACCTAGAGCTCGGAGGGGACAGGCAACCACACAAATCCTGCAAGAGGAGGCTGCAAGGTGATTTTGACTCCTTTTCTTTCCCCCTCTTGGTTCCTCTGATCTTCTTGACAGGGGAAGAAAAATACTCAATAGAAGGTCTATTTCCTTCCTCCTTCAGCCCGAGGCTGACACAACAGGCTAAGGGTCACTGCTGAGAAAGCTCTGTGGGGTTATTTGTGTTGGGAAACCAGCCCACTTCCCCCTTTCCGTCTTTCTCAGATTTCCATGGAGGCAGAGGGAAGATAAGGTTGGAGAAGCGGCTGCTCAAAGGGTTTGTGGGACTGGAGATGTAGGGTGCCAGCTTCAGGGAACCCTACCTCTAGTGATCTTCTCTAGGGGCTGGGGTGGGGGAGGGGAGCAGGCCATGCTCTGGGGTCTGTGGTCGAGGCTGGTGTCTCTAGGGTGGGAACAGTTAGGTGGGCTCCAGCAAATGGCAGAAGCTGACACCAGGTCTGTGTGAGTTGGTCCCAAGGCACCTTTACTTGCCACCTTTTATTTCACAGCTAATTGGAGATATTGCCAGACTTATCCCCAGACTTTGCCAGAAAAGAGCACGGAGGTCCATTTGAATGGATGGGTTACGATTGAAAGACTCTGCTTTTGCTGAAGTCCATGCTTTCCCAGCTTCTCCCTTTCTTTTTATCCACAGGGGCTCCTGGAACCCTCAGCCAGAGCGTTCCCAGCTAGAAGACAGCTTCTGGATACATGTGGGGACCCTCAGGCTGTGTGCAGCCGGGCCAGGCGCCCGTGAGGCTGAGGATGGCCTTGAGGAAACCAAGCCAGGACATCTGGGACCAAAAAGATATAAAACAGCACAACAGCTGGAAGGAGTGGAGAAATTTGCAGATAAAGCATAGTAATCAGGATATTAGACCTTGTTCCATGCCCAGTTAATCATCTGAAAGCTCTATTCAAGGTTGTACATTAGCTTCACTTAATGTGCCACAGGCACCTCAAGCTCAAGATGTTTAAAGCTAGACCCCATCTTTCAATCACCCAGTATCTTTCCCCCCAGCCCCTTGCTCTCTATTCCACTGACAGTCTAGTTAGGACTCTGTGAAACTTAGTTGTTCAGCACACAAAAATGGAAGAAACAAAGCCAGCTCTGTCTCCCTCAGAGTTAACAGAATCAACCAGTCCAATTAAATGCATTTTGGAACATAAAATGTGACACAGATTGCCAAAGCTGGAGACCTCGACAGTCCTCTCCCTCACTGCCCACAACAGTCACCTCTTACTGACTCTCAAAGTAGGGGCACCCTCTCACATGAACTGAGGGTGAAACGGTCCTGTGTAAAACAGCATGGATGGCAGCTGTGGAAGCTGACAGACCACTGCAGCCCAGCATTAAGGGAGGAGCTGCAGAGATCTCCCTTGGAGCAAGAGACCGTCATTTCAGCAGAAACTGAATTTTTACTGTGGGACAAAGGGTTGCCAACAACAGCAAGAAGTTAGCTAGATGGCAGAGGAAAACAGCTCAGGGCAAGCTTGAAGGAGAGTTATTTGAAGCAAGCAACCATGTGATTACAGAGTGCCGACCTGAGAGCCCGTCAACTGTATCTCTGGTTACCCAGAAGAAGCTTTCCCATGGTGAGCGTGTGGATGTCAGCCTTCCCGAATCATGCCCTGCATATTGCTCTCCCAGATTGACTAGGGATGACCTTTGTAACCTATAGGATATGAAGGAAAACACGAGTTAGGACTTCTGAGCCTAGATCATAGAACACATTGAAACGTCTACATTGGATCTCTCACTCTATGGGAAGTCAGTTGCCGTGTTGTGAAGACACTCAACAGGTTTTATGAAGATCCCACGTGGTGAGGAGTTGCAGCCTCCTGCTTACTACCAGCAAGGGAGGGGCTTCCTGCTAATAGTCACATGTGCTGACCATTTGGAAACAGATTCCCCAGCTCCAGTCAAATCTTCAGATGATGACAGCCCCAGCCAATATCATACAAGACTGGGAGTCAGAACTTTTCAGTTTTGCACCCAAATTCATGACGTGCAAAACTGAGATGATAAATACTCATTTTAAGTTTGGGTGTCATTTGCCAGACAGCAATAAATAACTAACAAAGAGGGTATATATCATCCAATTATGTACCATATTTTCACAACGCATCTATAGTCATTATCTCAGATTATTCATACTCTTATTTATTCCCTCTGGCTCAATGGTATAGAAGTTACAGTTTGGAGAGACTAAATCAACTTTCCAAATTGAAATTAGCCTTCCCACCTTATGCATACAGAGACTAAACATGCTAATTTCTGGTATTTTCTCTGCACACAGGCTGTTGGAATCAAAACGTGTCAGCATCTGCATCCTTAGCCATTGTCCAGGGCTTACTTTTTCACAAGAACTTTTTGCTGAGTACTCCAGGGAACAGCATCATGGCTGGATTGAAGAGTTACCTCAACTTCAGCACACCCTGCTAGGCTAGCCTGAGTTTTCCCAGCCATCATTCAACAAGCCTCAATTGAGTGCTTGCCATATGACAAGTGTCAAAGAAGCCACATCTACAGGATGCATTTCCTAGAGGCACAGTTCAATAGAGAGCCAGGGGGTGAAAAAAAAGAGAAAAGAAAAAATAAGAAAGCTATAACATTTGAGCTTGAAATGTCACAGGGAGCCAAGGAAGTTGTCTGATGGATTGCCCTGTCATCTCCAAGCCAAAAGAAAAAAAATTTCAGATCCATCAATTTGTTCCTGCCCTTTTAATCCAAACTATATTTTACAACATCAGAAGGCGAAGAAATTATTTTCTTAGACATTCAACTCTGTGTGCAGATTGCTGAGCACTTAACCAGAAAGCAGCAAGTGAGAACTGTAGGTTATTGAAATATCTACACATCTTATTGATCCAGATTATAAGTAATAATATACAATAATAATACTATAACTATATATATTTGAGAACCTACAAATACATGTTCATGTATTTGTTCACTACTCACTCAGATCTGGGAGCCCACTCTTACACAACTTTGCCCGAGACAATGAACATGAAGGGGTGGATGCCTGGATCAAGGATCAGACAGGCCCACCTGCCCGCACCTGCTCCTCCCTCTGGCTGACTTCCGGGTGAGTAGATGTGTTCTCCAGGTCACCCTCTAGGCTGCCCTTGGAATGACTCTTTGGCTTTTGGGTTCAGATTCTGTGGGCATATAGTTCTATTTACAGCGAGGCCTGAAAAACTTTCTCCTTAGACACAGACCGGTGACTTGCAGCTTGAGGTATGTGTCACAGAAGTTCAACTTTAGGTTGGTTTCACAGCAAGGGCTTCCAAATGAGGTAGGATTTGCTGAATTTCAAACAAGTCCTGCTTCTCCCATCATCGGTCTTCTCTCACACTGCTTCTGCCTCCTCCAAGCTCCCTTCTGTGCTCTGCCCTTCTGCCATCAGACTAGGTTCCTCTGACTCAGTGACCTGCTCTGAATTTGTGTCACCCACATCACGCCCACTTCTCCCACCAGACTGTAAATGATCACTGGCCTGACTGGGTCTAGGCTTCCATGCAATGGCCAGCACCAGGAAGGATAAAGAATATCATTATCTGCCTTCATTTTACAAATGATGACATGAGGGCACAGAGAAATGAAATGGCTTGCTCAGCATCCTACAACTGAGAAGTGGCAGAACTAGAATTTGAACTCATGTCATCTCATTGAACGCATGTGTTTTAATGCCCACACACCACTGGCAAGTATCGTGACTCCATATCTGCTTGCCTATAATCTTGGCCTCATTCTATTTTCTGTAAAGATGCAAGTCAAAAGATAGAGATGCTTTCTTTTTCACATGTGTCCTTTTAAAATTTTTAAGACATCAAAGAGTATGCTTCCTCTGCATTTTCTCTTTTGTCGGTTAGATTATCTATTCTCTCAGTGTTCCCTAAGATGAGCTCTTCCTGGCTCCCTGACCCTCTTGGTCACCCTCTGTTGAATATCCTTGAGTTTATAATAATTCTCACAGAAAGTGAAACCTGGAAGGAAACACAATCCCTCAGGCGTGGTTCACAGAGAGTGGAGTAAATTCAGATAATGGGTCCCTATTTGAGGTGAAGCAGATGGCAAAAAAATCTGAAACTGGTGAAAAGCTACTTACAAGGGACAGGGGTGATACTAAGTCAAAAGAGGATACAGGAAACAATAAATTGACACAGACATGGAGAGGCTAGAGGAAGGTACATGCTTGCCATGAACACCAGCAGAGGAGTCCAAAGACACAGGAGGGTGGCGCACATGAAAGATTTTGCAGAGGGGTTAAGAAGGGTAAGAAGTGAGAATGAGCGCTCTCTCTGGTGGTGCAACAGGTTAAAGTGCAGCACTAAGACACTGGCCACAGTTCAATCCCAGCCCCGGAGGTGACCCCCATGGCGCAGCAGACTTCTTCTGTATCACCCACCACTCCCCTCAGCAGTGTACTTCGTCAATCTGCCTGTTTTGCAACCCTCTCTGTCTCTGGTGAGTCCTCTCACCCTCTGCACCTCTGGCCTGAGCCCCAGCTCTGTATGTATAAATAAATAAATCTTTTAATAAAAAAACAAAAGGAACTGGGAATGGGCAAACCTGCAGGCCCTAGGTGAATTAGGGAAAAGGCAGGGGCGATGGAGTGAGCAAGCAATGAATCATTAAGGCGACTGATTGTCCCTCCCTTGTTATATCAGGGAAGGGAGGACAGTGGCTGGTTAAAGGTGGGACAGGCAGAGGGTCAAGTAAAATGTTGGCTATAGGATAAAAAAAAACTGGGGCAGGGTGTTTTTCTAGAGAGAAGGAATGAATGAAAAGAGAAAAGCTGAAATTGCTGGAGCCAGTGTCAGATGAAGGGAGCAGGCAAGATAGAAGGCGAGGGAATAGAGAGAGAAACAGTTAAAAGTCTGGTGATAACCCTCACTTAGTACTTTATGGTGTGCAAAAATTCCCAAGCTCTTTAGCTCATCGGGTTTCACGCCAACCTGAGAGGGAGCGACGCTATGTCTAATTTCCATGTAAGACAACAGAGGTTCAGAGAAGGTAAGTGACTTTCCCAAGGTCATAAAAGCAAAAGATTTTCTAACTTCTAATCCCTCTCCCCTGATGTTCTGACTACAGTCTATTGTATTGAGACCAGGGAGATCATAAGGTGGGAGCCAAGGTCATGTCTTAAAAGGGAAGCCACAAAAATTGGGTGTTGAAGGCTCAGGAAAGCTCAGAAGATTGAACACATAATTGTAGGAAAAAAGTCAATAAGAAATGAATAGAAAATTTGTCTGGCAGCATCAATAGTGTCAAAGAAAAAAGCTCAAGTTTACCCTGGTCCGGAGGAGCCAGCGCAGATTCTCTCCTGTATCCTGAGAAACAATAATCTAGCCACTGATGCCACTGAGCTTAGTGAGTGCCATCATGTCAGAGAACCAGCAGGTGACTCAGAGGAGGACTCTCATGTGGCCAGAAACTACACAAGAAGCCAGAGAGTAGAAGATGCAGGAATCAGGACAGGAGCCACACGTGGCAGGATGTAACCAAAGAGTGAAATGCCTGCAGAGTCCCACAGGAAATGAAAGCACTCCCGGAAGTCAGAGAAAGCCCAGGAGTGTTGAACCTAGAATTCTGTATATGTGTAAGCACGGTAGTGAAGGTGAATACAAAAACTGAGAAACCTTGGTGCTGATAAATGTGTTTGGGTAAAGTCCTATTACCAGAGGTCTGGAAAACACTTTAGAAGTGCTGTGAAAGGAATCTTTCCTATTTTTTTTTAAGATTGATTTATTTATTCACACAGAACTGGGGTATAAACCAGAGGTGCAGGGGTGGTGAGAGGATTTACCAGAGACAGAATGGGGAGCAGAATAGGCAGGTAGACTAAGTACACTGCTGAGGGGAGCAGCAGGCCAGACAGCAGAGGTCTGCTGTGCCATGTGGATCACCTCTGGGATGGGGTGGGGGATCGAACACATGCTGAAGTGGCTGCTGCTAGCTTGCAGTGCTGCGCTTTAACCCGTTGCACCACCAGAGAGGACCCCATAAAAGGAATCTTTCTAACACGGAAACAGGAAATAAATCCAGCAATGAAACTCTCCATAAGAAACCAAGTAAGGAGGCTGTTTAGAACATGGGCTAGAAGCCCAGACCCAAATGCTGGTAAGAAAGATGGAAAGAGATGCTATGGAGAAAAAAAAAATGGGTAGGATTTATTATTGAGTAAAACTGAAAGAATGAAAGAAAGAAACCAAAGATGATTCTCAAACACCAATGAAATGGTGGCAACACTGAATAAGTAAAGAAAAATAGGAATCATCGTAATTTATGAGGAGACATGAGTTTAAGAGAGCAGAGGGGCACCACAGGAAAGCTCTACACAGGGGTCTGAAAATGAAACTAAAGCTCTCAGCCGGGGTCAAACCTAGGTGCAAAGAGGCAAAGGTCATCTGCAAGGAGTGTGTGGTTGCAAGGTCATGGGCTGAGTTTGAGAGGAGACAATGGTGACCCAGGGAACTAACTGCTAGAGTGGGAGGAAGAAGCATTTCCATTCGAAGTGGAGAAGGGGCTGAAGACACCGAAGCTCCCAGGTTCTAAGGAGGTCCTGTTCTTAGGGCTAGTGCCTGGCCTTGGGGCAGGAAAAGCATTATTTACGTGTACAAATGGTAGCCTTGGGCAAGTAAGCCAAGACTTTGAGTAGAGGGCTGAAAGAAGTACTCTGAATTTTTCCAGTAGGAAATACTTCTCCTTAAGAAGGGAAATTCTAAAGATTGACCAACAACAAATAAAGAGATCCTCAAACATTCGCTATCTTTTAAGCAACTGCCAAACTCCCTGAAACCTAGAATGCTGCTCTCAAGATGCCATCAGGGTACCACCAAATGCCCAGAGGCCCAGGTCACATGTTCGAGGCTCTCAAAACCTGGCCTGGGGCTCCTGGTGCCACTATGGCTTGTGAGCAGGAATCTATCCAGCCTCACCATTGTCTCAAGATTGGGGCCTTGGCTCCAGCTGAAACTTTACAGCAAGTACAAGAAAACCCATTAGAAAATATTTCCATCTGTGTGCAAAAAAATATTTTAAAAACTGCTTGAATTTTGTACAGTTGAGAAAGTTTGGAATTCACCTGAGAGAATACCCAATTCCTGTTCTGCAAGAAATCTGGGTTTAGTTAGTGACAATGTTTTCTGAACCTCAACTCAGGTGACAGTGTTTTCTGAATCTCAACTTCATGATCTGATCTGCAAGTGTACTGAAGAAGAGTCTGTCCCACACATACAGGCAGGGTCCCACAACTGTAGAAATGGAAGGTTTGATTTGGCCCACCTACGTCTGAGTCCTAGCAGCCTCGGTTACTTGATGGTGAACTTGAACCCCCAGAACCAACTTCCAACTCAGACCAACTTGTGGTGGTGTTACAAGAATAAAAGAGACCTATCTACTCAAGTGGGCCAAATGATATAGAAACCCTTTATAAATGATAAAGTGCTATATTTTATTACTATTATATTGCAGTAAGTGGTAAGAAAGTGTTTCTTTACACTCAGCTCCAGAGCGCAGAGCTTAAGCGTTTGACTTTCCCTGCATGACATTTTTCCTCTTCTGCCATTCTCGACTCAGTAATACATACCAAGCCTCCCTTTGCCAGTTATTCTCAATCATTTTTAGCAGAGAAACTTCACAGCCCCATGCCCTCTAAAATGAGTTTGGAACTAAGTCAGTAGGCTTGGAGAAGAGAATTTGGTGAACTGAAACTAATAACTCGTTTGGGGACCAGTGTCTCATTTTCTTGTGAGGTAATTCCAAGACTTGAGTCACTTTGGACCTGAGCTATTAGAAATACCACGTGTGTGTGGTCTGGTTTGGGAATACTACAAAACAAGGAACTCATTCTAATGCCATGCACTTTCAGTCTTTAAGATGCTAAGTGTAATCTAGCCTCAGTATTGTTCCTGGGGTTGAAATTACTTAACAGATGAGGAAACTGAATCTCAGAAAAAAAATTTAAATGTGCACAAAGTCACGCAATGGAGTGTCAGAACTGGGAAATGAACCCTTTTCAACCAATCCAGTATTTTCACAATACCACTCCTATGAAGAAAAGTCTCTGTGAATAGGATGAATACTTTGAGACTCCCTTCTCATAGTGTTTTGACTGAAGAGCTTCAGTGAATCTACTTGTCTAGCAATAAAGCTGAGAAGAACAAATAGTCCAGTGGAATGGACTCTACAATCCAAAGAGCTGCACATGTCCATCTATACCACTTAATAAAAAACACAGCTGGTGTTGCAGATCCAAGAGAAAAGAAAATTCAACAAATATTGCTGGGACAACCGGTTAGCCATAAAGAAAAACTCATTTGGAATTCTACTTCATAGCATACACAAAATAGACTTAAGGTGACTTACAACTTAAATGGAAGAGTAAAATTTGAAACCTTAAAAGAAAATATGAGGAAATATATTTATGACCTCAAGATAGAAAATGCTTATATTTTAAAGCACACTATGATCATTAAAGCTCATGACAAAAACATTGTAAACTTTGACTATGTTGAAATGAAGAAGTGTGTTCATCATAATACTCCTTAAGCCACAAACCAAAGGAAAACACTAGCAATACGTTGTCAAACACAGATTTTCAGAACAGAATTTCTCTAAATCCATAAGAAAAAGACAAACAAGTTAACAGAAACAGTGCAAAGAAATCACAAATAGTCATTTCACAGAAGAGGAAATTCAGGTTGCCAATAAACACAAAAGTTTACTCAACTTCACTGGTACTCAGAAAAATTCAAAATAAAACCACAAGGAGAAATAGTTTTATGCTCAAAAATTTCAAAGTCTGATATTAACAATTGCTGATGAAGAAAGTGAAACAAGTAACTCTCATGGCTGGTATGGGAGTGTCAGTTGATACAATGACATTGGAAAACAACCCAGCAGCACCCAGGACACTTAAAGATGTGCGAACTGCCCTCTGCCATTACACCCTTACATTTGATCATGTGTTGCTTAGCATGTTGGTCTGTGACAGACTATACATATAATGTTGATTCCAATACCATAAAGCCTGGGCTAGACCACATAGTAGGTTATACCATCTAGATGATCTAGATGTGTGTAATTATACTCTGTGGCATTTCCTAGGGACAAAATTGCCTAACGATGCATTTCTCAGAATGTATTGCCACTGTTAAGAAATTAAAAAAAAAAAACTGCCCCATGCAAAAAGAAATGTTGAAAAGAATGTCCATAGCAGCATTGCTAGAAACAAACCAGAAAGAAAAAACGTATTAGCTGGAGAGTACATAAATAACTTGTGATATAGTCCAACACTGGAATAGCAGATAGCCATAAAAAAGAAGGTATGGATGCAGATATCAACACAGGAACCTCACAAACATACTACTGAACAAAATGAGAAACAAATCAGTTGTGTAAGAATATAAATATAATAAAAATATAACACCATTTATATGTCATTCAAAAATATAATAATAAATAATCTATTGTTTGGGGTACATAGCTTTGAGATCACTATAAAGAAAAGTAAAAGGAATAATGAACCCAGAATTTGGGTGGGGGTTACCTCTGCCAGGAAGAAAAAGCCTAGGGCCCACAGGTGACATTCTGTCCTCTTACGTTGGGTTTGTTGGTGTTCACTATATTGGTCTTTACACCTTCAGTGTAGGCGAGTTTTTAGTATGAATTTAGTGGAGGACCCAGACAAGGAACATTATATTACTGATTTGGTGTAGTTAGTCACTTAGCACACTGAGCACAGATCAACCCAGAACAAATAAGTTCTTCTTATTGAATTGCATGGCCAGAACCTGACATACCAGCTAGAACAGTACAAATCATAACAATAACTTGATGAATAATGAAGGATAGATGGATGGATGGATGGATGGATGGATGGATGGATGGATGGATGGATGGATGGATGGATGGATAAGGTGGGCAGATCAAAGTCTAAGTAGAATAAAAGTAGTATATAGAAGCTGAGGGCAGATGGCAAGAGGAAACAGAAAACTAAAGCTTGATATCTGCAAGAATTTCCTTTCCCCTATCTCCTGAATACACTCAATCAGATAAAATTAGGATCATTCAATTTAGCATAAGCCTAATTGGATCCTTTATTAAATGGAAAGAAGATGACGGAGTATGTCGATTCTGCACCACCCCCATTCACCCTACCAGCTAGCCGAGAGAATGGCCACTTCTTCCTCAACCCCCTTGTGCTTTACCCTGACTCCGGCTCCCAGTCCAAGTTGATTTACTCTTTTGAATGCGCCTTGATTACAGACACTAGTTTACTGATTTACAAGTTTGAGTCCCTTCTGGATTCTTCAAGGCTGTCAGCTTGAGGAACAGATATGTTTTTATTTGTCTATTAATTCTGCACTTAACACAGCACTTGGCAGATCACAGGCATACTTCTTTTGAAACTAAGAGATACTGAGATGCAGACTATTAAAAGCACTGAATCTAAAATAAAAACCTCAAGTATTAATAGATTAGCAGAGTATGATCTCAAATCAGAAGGAAAGGAAAAAATACAAAATATACTCCAGGCTGATTGGGGCTAAGGCATAAAAAAGCAATTTAAACCAAGCCCTGAAGTCTTACTGAGCCCCTGCTAAGCCAAGCAAGTCTGATACATGTAAGACACTGAGCGGACCACACACAGCCCAGGGGACAAAGTGACTTCATAAGATTTGGACTGAAATATATTTGGAAGATTGAATAAAAGTCAGTTTTGTAAAATAGGACATTCCAGGTGAAAATGCATCAGTGTACCCTGGAAAGGACAGGCAGGTGACAAGGCCAGGAACAGGTATAAAAGCAGGGGGAGGTGAGTGAGGAGGGTGGGATGTCATCCCCAGAGAAGGGTGAAACCCTGGAATCAATCATGCCTCGATTCATCATCAGCATTGATACTACATTAATTCTGCGGCAGTAACCAAATTCACTTGAAATTCTTCTGTCAGACACTACCAGAAACTCCTCTTCTAAAAATCTGTCCAAGTGGTATGATTTTGTCTATACATTCAAAACGCTGCATCTAAATGTGAAAACCAGAACTGGAGGAAGAGACCAGGTTAGAACTCATAATTTTTGTTGATGGTTTCTTTCCTCCTTTTTAAAAAAAAAAAAAAAAAAAAAACACACACATTTATTTTTACATACAAGAAATAGGGCACAGGCCAGAGATGCTGGGGGGTGAGAGGATTCCCAGGAGACAGAGTGGGGAGCAGAACAAGCAGATTGACGGAAGTACACTGCTGAGGGGAGCAGAGGGTGAGACAGGAGAGTTCTGCTGTGTCGTGTAGGTCACCTCCCTGGCTGGAGATCGAACTCATGCTGCAGTAGCTGGCGACTGCTTCATAATGCTGTGCTTTTAATCATTTCACCAACCATTTCACCAACAGGTTCCACATTCCTCCTTTTATAGTTACAGTTGTTTACACACACTGACATTGGTGCTGTCCTCACCCGTAAACATGCATCATCCTGTAACAGTGACAAAGGTATTCTCAGGTTGGGACTGTTACCCCACATGAGAAAACTGAGTCTGAGAGGTAAAGTGGCCTGTGCTAAGTTATAGAGCAGACGTTCATCTCCAGAGCCATCTAGTTGTTGATGAAGAGACATCTCTATGTACTATTGAGTTCCTTGCAAGTCTTATCAGCTATTTCTACCCACTTGAAGGGCGAAAAATGACAGCCTTTGAAACTCGGGAACTGATGAGCAGGAATGAGCTGGCTCTCCGGCAGCTCCATCGGCTGATTAGATTTGCTGAGAGACCACACAGAGCATCAGCACACTGAGAACACCAGTCAACGAAAAGACCCACTACCCATGGTCTTCTGTCTTTTTTTAACTCTTCTTTCCTTTCTTCCCTTTTTCCTTCCTTTCCTTTCTGCCTGCCCACCTTCCATCAAGTACATTTTTACAAGCACCTATTAGTACAAGTTTCTTCCCAGGGCTCGGGGTACACAGAAAAGGACTAGGATTCACACTCAGGGACCTTGGCAAATAGACGTTGGGATACGCCTTGCACAATGTGAGAAAGGCATGTCACACTCTAAAGCAGAGCAGACAGACAGAACCCAAGCCACCTCCTACCCCTTGTGCAGGGCCGTGTTGCCCAACAGGATGTGAGGTCAGCTCTCCAAGTAAACCACACGTTACTCGGGCACGCTGGGGAAGGACAAGAGCCAATAGCCAGAGGGGAGACAGGTTGATGGGCTGAGACAGAGGGGGACACTCTCCTCAGGGCCCAGGATGGGAGAACTTAGCCAGAGTCTCCCTAACCAGTCTCACCCCCACTCCCACACGCAGCCTGCCATCTCCCAGGGAACTTTGACTTGTCTGTCCTTAGTCGGGTAACAGGGGAAGATGTGAATCGTGACAACCCTGGAGAGCAGGAGAAAGCTGGAACTGAAGGCTGCCTTCCGGTGGAGAGGAAGATCCACTCCAATATTTATTTATTATTATTATTTTGAGGAGAGAAAAAAAGCCAGAAATATTTCCAAAATGTCAACACTATTAAGGAAATCTGAACACCTTAATCCATTTAAATGTCAGCTAGAAGCAGGCATGGTTTTCGGGAGGGTAGGCCAAGGAAGTGAGGAGGGGTGGAAGGAATTAATGCCAGATTCTACATAATCTATCAAAGTTTCTTTCTTTTCTTAATATATTAAATATTAAATGCTTCTTTGCATCTGAGTGAGAGAGGAGAGAGAGAGGGACCAGGGTGGAACTCATAAATGCCTAGATAATTGGTTTTGAGGGTTTTTTTCTTCTTTCTTTCTTTCTTCTTGGCGGATTCTCAATTTCCCTATAAAAGAGAAAATTCATTTCCAGCCGCTAATGTAATGTCAGCGTGCTGTTTACTAAGCATGGATGATGTATAGGGGGACACTACTTTCAGAGGACTACTTAATGATGCATAGAATTAAATCCTGAGCTCCTCAGCTGAGCCTCCTCCCTCCCTCCTGGTTCCCAGGCTCCCAGTGCATCCTGGGAGGAGCTGGGTTGGCATAACCTGTCTCCCTGGTTGCTGAATCCTGGGGTCTCTCCCCAGGAAGCTCGAAAATAACCCCTAGCTTCAACAGACACATTTCCCTGGGCACGGGCTGGGACGAACTCCTGGAAAGTAAGAAGCTAATGGACAAGGGGCGAGATGGTGACTGGTTGCTGAGGGGGGTGGGAACAGAGCACTCATGGATCAGAGCAAGTGTGGTGGGAAGCTAGGACAGAAAGGGGCAGGGCCAAGTCCGAGTGCCCTGATAGGGAAAGGGCTGGCTCTGTGGGGGGAAAGGAAGAGGTGGAGGTGGAGCTTCTCTGAGCTCGCCCTCTGCCCTCTGGAAACAACAATATTCAGTTGTCAAGGAAAATAGATGTAGGCAGCTCAGCTGTGTCCCCAAGGGCCTTTGAGCCTGTCTTTGCCCGAGCAGCACCTCAGTCCTCCTGCACCAGCCCGGCATTTGTGTCAGTTCAATACAGTGTGTGCTCAGGCCCACGGGGCAGCCTGAGGTCATCCCGAGTAGCAGCACCCTTCAGCGACACTGCTGGGCTTCCTGCCCTGGAGAGGTGACCTAGCTCTACCACCTGAGACCTCTGACTCTAGCTGGCAGGCTGAGCCATCAGGAAATTGGGAGTGAAGGTAGGAAGGTTGACAGTGGGAGTGGGGGCTGGGCCTCTTCCCCGGGTGGGATGGAGGGACGCTCAGCTCCTGCACCTCCTCCAGCATTGCCTGGGCCCCACCATCCTCCAGAAGCTGAGCCCGCCCTTCTCCTTGGGGTAAACGGGGTGGCCTCATTTTCTTTGTCTCCTGAGCATTTGCTATCTCTGACCACTCCCTATTTCTGGAAGCCCTCTACTCCTCTGGCTCCTCAATGCTGCTCTACTTCTGACAGCTCATTGCCCTGGAGCCCTCGTGGGTGTCTTTCGTTCCTCCAGGCTGCACACCTTGGACTTCCTACAGGTGCCTTCCAGGATGGCTCCCTCCTCCTCTGTTACCTTTTCCCCTCCCGAGGTTCCAAGTTGATGTCTCCAAACTAAGCTCTCCCTAGGATCTGGGGCACCACTTCTAGAACCCTAAAGATAAGTGCCATGCTCTTGTGGCAAAATCAGCGGCATTGCCTGCTGTTAGCTACCCTTCCCAGCACCCCATCTCTGCCCATGAAGTTGCCATTTTTCCAGACTCTCGGAAAACTTACAATCTTCATTCCCTTTTCTCATTTAAGTATTAAGGTGCCCCCTCTTTCCTACTCATCCCCTGGTCCACAGTCACCTCCATTCCAGGTCTTAGGGTCTGGATTCCTGCCCCTGTCCAGCTGTCCCAATGCAGCCTACAAGTCTTCTAAGCCATTTTACAGAGGCTTACTGCATCCAGTAAGCCATCTACTCCACTGCACCACCTACTCCACTGCATCCAGACTGCACTGCACAGAGCCAACTTTAAAGAATCAAGGCCTAAGGAAACACCATCAAGCCTGAGGCAAAATAGGAGGAGACACCAAAACATTGCCTCCTTGTGGAAAAACAGTAGCAGAAACTGGAAATTTCTAGTTTGAAAAGAAGGAAGAGAAGGGATAAAATACTTTGGTTTAGTTTGAAAATCTGAAGTGTTACTCTGCACTAAAGGGGGGGATCCCTTCATACAGAGGGATCTATCTGGAAGTAGTGGACACAAGAAATAACAAGTTGATTTTAGTAGAAATTTCTATAGTCAGAGACAGGTAAAAAGGGAAGTATCTGCTCCTGTGAAGTCTAACATATATTGATGATCATGTATAGGGTTGTTCTGGAAGAAAATCACACATAGGGAGAGAGGCAGAGAAAGTTTTCTTCAAAGTGCTTTAAAGTTTCTTCCCACCCTGAGGGCCAGATTCTTCATCTTCACAAATGCTCTGTGCAAATCTTCACCCACGTGACTTCCCTATGAAGAATGGCTCTTCACTGACTCTTCAGACCGACCTCCTGCAGGAAGCCCACTCGGGTTTCTCTGTCTTCTCCCCTCTTTGACTCACAGTCACTCAATCAAGTGATCTATTATACTCCCTCTCCCCACCCTCAAATTTATCTAAATGTAAATCACTCTGACCTTAATATAAGAATCATGATGCTTTTGAAGTCTGAAGGTATCTAATATCACCCCAGCATACACGTGAAGCAATAAAGATTTGGTGAGTTGATGGATCAAACACCATTACCGACATGTTTTCACTACCTACCTTGAATTTTACTCTGTTAGCCTTACCAGTCAAGAAGTCATCCAGAGAAAGATTCCATGTGTGGTGCACCATTACATTCTAAACAAAAAGCCAGCTCCTAAGCCAGGCCCTCAACTCCCATCATGTTTTGATCCTAAGCTCCCTTTCAAATGCTCCTGCATCCTTCACAACTAAGCCCCACTTCGTACTCTGGTCCTATAAACTCTCACTCTTCCCCCTGCCTGGAATGTCCTTCGCATCTTTGTTCATCTGGAAAATTCTTATTCACTCTTCAAGAGGCAACTTAGAATCACCTTCTCAGTGAAGCTTTCCCTGGTGACCTCTAAGGCAGCTCCTTCGCTCCCTCCTCTCGGCTCCCATGACACTTTGGGCAATCTCCATTATATTGCTCACCATATTTTATTATAGTTAATTGTGTACACATCTGCCTTCCTCACTGGATGATGTGCTTGCCCTTCAAGGGCAAAGACAATGTCTTACCCATGTCTCATCCCTCTAGTATCCAGCAGAGTGTGAGGCAGTCAGTAAGTAATTAATAGTGAGGGAGATTGGGAAAGGATGGAAGGAATGGGAATCATGGAGAAAGACACGGAAGGAAGGAGACAAGAAAAGAGAAGAAAGTTGGTGAACAGTGGGACAGTTATGACTAGCATGTAATGACACATCTTTGTCTGGCCCACAGACAAAGTGACCAAAAAGTTCCAGGAAATGATCTGTCCTCTCAGGAACATCCACTCCGGTGCGTGGTTACAGCTTCCTTGCTCTATAGTCAGTGCTAATTAAAGCAAATCTCTCTCCCTTCCAGGAATCTGACATTCCCCTGTGCCTAAGAGAGAAGGAAGTAACCATTTCCATGAAGGAGATCTTGGGTGATGGGATGACTTGGTCTACAGCTGGTCAAGTACATGTTGCCCCAGAACTGTAGTTTACTCCGCCTTAGGAGTGGAAAGGCAATCCGAGGCCTCACAGAGGTGTCAGGATAAGTTGAAGTAACTCTGCTTTGTGCCAATTCATCAGAACCGGGCCTCAGTGAATCTCTGGTCCTGGCTCCCTGAATAGCCTGGAATTGGAATAACAGAGTGGCTCAGCTGGGGACAGAGTAAAAAACTAGGGTACAGTCTAGACCTCAAAACACCTCTGTCTCAAGAGTCTATGTGAATTCTTACTTATCCAGAAGAAAGATACCTTCCAGGAGAATCTGTAACTGAGTTGGAGTTTATACATAAACAAACATGTTTAGCGAGCTATTTGGTAGCACCTTGTGGAAATCCTCTTGTGGGAAGAAATGCCGGGGACTGTATGAGCTAGTCAACAATAAGGACGAAAGTCTTTCAAGGTAAGTGAGACTCAGCAGCAGGACCAAGGGTTAGAGGGTCATGGTAAAAATGTACATTAATTTAGGGACTTGTCCAAGTGAGCTAGACTGAAACCTCAAGGAGGGAAAAAGGTCTATGTGTTTGTAAATTGGAAAAGATATTTCAGTAAATTCAGATGCTTTAGGGTACAGGGAATCTTGCTTTGAGATATCCCCCAGTTGAGCTCAGAGACACAGTGTTTTCATGTTCTAAGAGCATCAGAGGTGGAGTCACTCAGCAGGCTTCCTCCATAGCCCCTGTCATGGCATATCTTGCTCAGCGGTGGAGGTGACAATCTAGAATAACAGAGCCCAAACCATAGTAACCCAAACTAAAATGCCTGCAACAGCTACCTCTTGGTAGTTTGGAAAATGTTTGCAAGAGGGAAGAAAGTAATGAGGAGGTAGGATCTCAGAGTTAGCAAGGCTCAAGACTATTAGTGAGTCATCAGACAAGACCTAGACCCACAGAGACTCAATATTGAGAATGCACTTTGGTTATCTTGTAGTTTTTCCTTTTGTGTCTTCGTTTAAATGCAGAGGGGTGTGAAAAGGGAGTCCAGTGGGTTAGGGGGAAGATATGGGTATTTTGGTGGTAAGTATGGAATGGTAACATACCTCGGAAAAGATGTGACTCTGTTCTCCTTCATCAAGTACAATAATATAAACTAATAAAGTTGCAGGAAAAGAAAGAAAGATAGACAGACAGGCAAATGCACAGGGTGATTATTAAGGTCAGGAAATGAAAGCGCAAAGTAATCCTGGTAGAAGCTCACACCTCAGGTCAAGTCATGATACCTGCAGCCGTATTGTTGTTCTCTGAGTTTAGGCTCTATGTGCGAAGTGGGGTGGACACCCTGTGAGGAGAAGCAGCACTACCTGGGAGCCCCGGCCTTACCTCTGAGAGTTGAATACATGGCGGATGAGATGAAAGTGGGAAGTAGAGTTCAAATCCCTGCTGACAGGCATCAAAACAGCCTTCCTCCACTAGAGGCACCTAGAGTCAGCAGAAAGAACTTTCAAAGGCTCTCGATGAAGACAGACAGCACATCATCAGTTGGTGCAGACAAGAGCTCTGGTCAGCACCGATTTCACACATCTGAGCACCTATTCTATACCTTATGCACGGCCACAGTCAGCATTTTTTTGTCTTTGTGTTATTTTCTGGGGTCCTTGATTGTTCTCTGTCAAATATGAGTCCTTCAGACTCTGTCTTCCAGATTCTACTCTCTAACATACTGCTCTTGATATAATATCCTGATTTCTCTCCCTTCTTACCTCCACAATACAATCCACCTCCCTTTCCAGGTCTGATGACTTGAAAATATTGATCTGGCCCAAAGAGAAAGTGAGGACCATACAAAATCTGCCCATCCAGTTGTTTCCTGTATTTAGCTTCCCCGTCTCCCAAGTCCTCAGGCGACCGATGTCTCCAAACCCAGCCCAGTGAGATCAGCCTGTCTCTTTCCACAGTTTCACCCCTTCCTGTCCATCCTGGAATCCAGTGTCCTGGGTTCGGTCCACCCAGACTTAGTTCCATACACTTCTGGGTCTGATGTTAATGGCTAATGTAAGAAAATGGGTTACGATGGCAGGAGATTTCTATACAAAACTTTCATATTAGGGTCCAGAGACACCCACATCTCAGTTCTATGCATAGTACTGTGACCAACCCTGACAGACACCCCCCACCTACCCCACACTTCTCCCCACTGGCCAGACTCACTGCTCCTGGAGTCTCCATGCTGGAACCAGGCCCACTTCTCTAGGAGACTGTCTCAACCCACACTGTCCAACTGGTTAACCTACAAAGATCTCTTTCTGTCTCCTTCCCTCCCTCCACTCCTCCCTCTGTCCCTCTGCCCTTTTCTGTAGTATTCACTCATTAATACACACCTGCCTGTAACATAGTTGCATAGGATTTTCCCCTAAAATTGAAGATAAATAGACTATATGAAAGATTTGGGGTTGATATGAAATTAGGGACATTTTATCCTTGTGAATGATTTTTGAGACAATTATATACGCGACCCCCCGCCACCAAAATTTAAAAAAAAAAAAAAAAGGAATTTGGGTGGAAAGTTTCCTAGCTGTTAATCTCATTGCCACAAGAGGGGGTTGGGTGGGACTGAGAAAGATGAGTTGAATAAATTTTGCCACACAGGAACATCCAGCCTGCGGATGGCAAACATTCTTCAAACCCCTCTCCAAGTCTGCCATAAAGACCAGCTCTCTTGTCTCCCTTGGCACACCTCCTGGCACACCTCCTGCACACGTGTGCAATGATGGAGGGGGCTGTGTAGGGAGCAGGGGTGACAGAAGAGGGGTCCTCTGAACTCTGAGGGCTCTAGTAACTTCGTTTGAGGATTCCCTCTCCCAGGTTGGGACATAGGGAAATATGCCTCAGTTTCTTCATTTGTAAACCATAATGCTTTACAAGGCCAACAGATACTGGGGCTTCTTCATATGACAGGTACTGTGAAGTTCTTTACATCCATTCACTTGCTTCCTCTTGCTCCCTAACAACTCCAGGAGGCGCAGCCTATTATGGACCCAATACACAGAGGGAAAACTAAGGCTTGCACCCAGTAACCAGAGACTACAACTTATCTGCAATTCAAAGCAAAAGCCGCCTCTTTCTCTATACTGCTTGCCTGGAGGCTTGTAGCTTATTATTCCTTGGAATGAAGGCAACAGTGGGCCTTCCCCCCTCCCCACCACCACATCCATGTTCTAATCTGAGAGAGGGTGAGCTAATATTCTAGGTGGGTCAAGTGAAAGTCAGACAGCAATGGGCAATGATCAGCCACACATATGTAATTCTGGTCTGTAAGTTTTTCTTACATGTGCTTTAAAAAAAATAAAGGCTTATTGATTTATGCATACAGAACTGGGGTAGAGGTCAGAGGTGCAAGGGGTGAGAGGATTCACCAGAGACTGAGTGGGGAGCAGAACAGGCAGATCTACGAAGTACACTGCTGAGGGGAGCGGCGGGAGGGCCAGGAGAGGTCTGCCAGCCATGTGGGTCACCTCTGGGGCTGGGATCAACTCACACTGCAGTGGCTTCAGCCAGCTTGCAGTGCTGCATCCTAAACTGCTGCACACCAGGGAGGACCCGCATGTACTTTTTGCTGGCTTTCACAAAGGTCTTAACATAAAAATAGAGCAAGGCTTCCTTCTCTCTCTCTCTTTTTTTTATATATTTCTCTTTATTGCCCCCAATTGCTTATGTTTTAAATATAATCAGCAGTGCAAAATTCTTTGGACAATTTATTGAATTTCTATAGAGTGATTTTTTTATTCATATATAACAGTTTATTTTTACATCATTTGGTGCCTTTTTCCATCTCAGTTGTAATCCCTGTGGGCTTCCCTTCACCAAGTCACCCATGTGCCATCACCATAGTCCAGTGCATTTCCCTCTCCCCACTGTTTTTGATCTTCTTTATCTATTAAAAAAAAAAAGTATGCAATTGCCTGTTTTCAGAGTTGGTATGAAGATTAAACAAGTATCAGAGAACCCCTTAACAATGTTTGGCACAACAAACGTGAGGGTCCTTCCAACTCTCCCAAGTGATGGACCAATCAGTGGCCGGGGTGGTGGGCTACGGCTGTGCTCCTTCCCACACGGGCTCCGCTCTGGCAGCCAGCACTGTTGCATGCCTGCCCCTTCTCTTTACAGTCCTCCCTTCCCATGTCTCCTCCTCTCTACCCCAAAGCTGCAAATCTGAAGTGGACTTTCAATCGGGTTCTATCTTATAGGATAAGAATCAAAATCAAGTTCCAGGTTTGGGAAGGAAAGGTGAGGTGACTCAGGTCACCCACCGGCCTGGGCTGCAAGGAACTCTGACCTAGGGAGGCTGGCTAGTGCGTCCTCACACAGCCAGGCGGGCAAAAGCCCAGCTTTGTGGTGGACCTCTCAGCAAATGAGCCTCTGCTCAGTCTAGAAAGGGGCTGTTAAGCTAACCTGTTTTGCAGGCACTGCTCATCTTTTTACAGGAGACTTCAAAAAAAAAAAAAATGTAGGGCCCTCCCTGGTGGCACAGCGGGTTAAAGCACAGCACTGAGAAGCTAAAGCCACTTCCGCGTGAGTTCAATCCCTGCCTGCCCCGGAAGTGACCACATGGCGTGGCAGACCTCTCCTGACCTGCCTGCTGCTCCCCTCAGCAGTGTGCTTCATCAGTCTGCCTGTTTTGCTCCCCACTCTGTCTCTGGGGCATCCTCTCACCGCCCCTGCACCTCTCTGCACCTGTACCCTAGTTCTGCATGAATAAATAAATAAATCTTTTAAAAAAAATGTAATCATATATGCAGTCATTCCCCCTTTTTGAAAATTTGTGTTCTATCCCTTTGCTTTTACAAAAGAGCTACCTTAGTACCTGTTTTCATTCACTGAAAGAAACCCAGAGAATATTTTTGTTTTTACAACAAACTTTTAAAAACAGTGATAACATTCAGCATTTGTTCACCGGCTGTTCACCTGCCTCTAGTGAGTTACTCCACCAAGATCCCTCCTGGAAACTACTTTATGCAGGTGGATATTTATCTTATTCCTGCTTTTACTCTGTATTAGTCTTACATTTTGGTTTTCTGTATTACGTGGTATGCTATACTAGCTTATCTTTTGGTTCTAGGGATGGTCAAAAAAAATCTCCATGTAAATTAGTGGTAACTGCTTCTTCACTTTAAGCCATTCTGACTTATAAAGAGTTTCCTAGGAGAGTTCAACTTTCGAACAGTGTGGAAAACCTGTAGTTGTGTATGTGGATAAAGGGGCCTGAGAACCAGCTCCTTGACCAGCACTTTCCTCAGCCACCACTGAGATGACACTTCACTTCCTTGGAGTGTACTGTGAAAAGCACAGCCGAAACCAGAAAAAGCAGAAACAAATGCAGGGTTTGGGGGCTGGGAGACACAGGGGCCATGGCTGACCCTCTAGTCACATGATGTGGCACTTGCCAGTGTGACAATATGTGCAGTGTGACAATTGCCAGTGTGCCCTGGAAGGGCAGGTGGCTTCAGTCTCCAGTAACTCAGTAGAGTCCCCGCACCAATTCGGGGCTATCATGTCCCCATTCTTTGCTTCTGGAGAGACTAAATAAACCCCTTCTCTACTAGGCCTGTGCTGTTTGCTCTCCCGTTACATGCAGGTCACCTGGGGCCCCAACTGATCCATCATGCTCTCCATCCCTCTCCTGGCCTCTGGCATCCCTGACTGGCCTCCCAGGCTAAAGCTCATTCCTTCCTCCAGTCCCTCTTGGGAGTCACTTGTGACATCTCTTATTCTCTTCCTCCACACAAATCATGGAAGATGCCTTCCCTGACTGATTCATCCCAGTAGCCCCTGGCCTTCGATCCAGCTGTAGCACACAGTAGGCGCTCAGTGACTATTCTTCAGCAGACAAATGAATGATCTCACCAGCCCTGCCTGGTCCCATTATCCAATGACTACTCAACCTACATCTCAAACCCTGACCCTGGGCCCTCTCCTACCTCATATTTCTTATTGTCTGTGGAAGATCTCCATTGGGTTGACCTTCCAACCCCTGCAACAAAACTCGTCTAACACGGAGCTTGTTATTTTTCCTTCCAAATCCAAAGCCCTTTCCACCTTCCTTATTATTGTCAGCAGTGCGATTAGCCTTCAGACCTTACAGTCATCGCTCTTCATTTTTCTCTTTTCTTGGCATTTACTCCCTCTCCAGATCCCGCCTGTTCTTTCTCAGCAGGTCTCCCAGACTCCCAGTCCTCTGTTCTCACAACCAGGTCCTGATTGGGCTGACTCCATGCTGGGAGCACAGGGGCTCTTCCGTCACGATTGGCTGTGACACACACGTGCAGCTGCTGCCAGTCCCTTGACACGGGAGTGAAAGTGGATGCTGGGTGGGTGCAAGTGGGATCATACCATCACCCTGAGAGTGAGCGCTGAGGGGCCACGGGGTAAGTGCATGAGCCCCACACTGTGCCCACATCCCAAGGTCCTTGCAGGACTTCTGAGGCCCGACTAGAGATTCTTCTTAATCCAAGTTTCTGCAATTCAAAACCCATCTTAAAAAGTTTTTGCTCTTCCCTGCTTCACACCACCCAATTTCTGACCCTGGACCATTGTACCCACAGAGTGACACCGTTAGACAGCTGGTCAGTCAGGTGACACCTTCGTGACAGTCCAGGAGCCCTGACGGCTGACTCCAACAGCCTGAGTTTCAGAGCAGTCGGGCCCACCCACACTCCCACTGTGCATCTCCTGGGCTCTCTAGGTTCTCTCTTCACCTCTGACTAGTAAACACTTTTAAAATTTATTTATGCATACAGAACTGGGGTGCAGGAGAGAGGTGCAGGGGCAGTGAGAGGATTCACCGGAGACAGAGGGGGGAGAAGAACAGGCAGATGGATGAAGTACACTGCTGAGGGGAGCAGCGGGCGGTCAGGAGAGGTCTGCCGTGCCACGTGAGTCACCTCCCTGGCAGTGGCTCTGATAGCATCATAATGCTGTGCTTTAAACCATGATGCCACCAGGGAGGGACCTAGAAACCATTTTTAGGTTAACATTTTAAGTTAAAAAATAAACATTTTTTAAAGAAAATAAAATTTCTCCCCTTAGATAAGGTCAGTCAATTTCCTTGCCACCCTCTCCACTATAAACTCCGTCCTAAATCCACCTAATAGTGCTCTTCACATCAGGAATGAGGGGAAGTGTTTTACCCACCACCCCCTTAGTGTGTTCTGTGGGCATAAATTTGTGTCACACATGAACCTTTTTGCTCCCTGCATAGCCCACTGCACAAAACCTGTTGACTGAGTCACTCAGAGCTAAGAACTTCCCTGGGGAAAACATGTTGGGATCTGGACATTCACAGGCCCGAGTGGTGGTGTGGGGTGGTCTTCATGGCCCAGGGCAGTGAGGAACTTCATACACAGATCCCAAGGGAAAAACAAGCCCTGGTTATGATTGAGTCAGGATGCAGGGCCTGACAGCAGATGCAAGTGTTTCTGCCCACAATACTAGGGTTCACAGTCAAGCCATCCTGGTGGCCTGGAAGTGCTTCTGTGTAGAATTGCCTTGGATGTGTCAAGATTAAAAGGCAATAGCATCTTGGAATTCAAGAGTTTGTTTATGTACCCAGTAACAATCACAGAGGAAGAGAGGAGGTTTTCTCGCTCCCATTTTACAGATGCTCAGGTAATAACACTGAAAGCACAGGTGCTGGCCATCCTTGAGAAGCAAATGGAACAAAGTGATACTAGAGGCTGGTCCAGAAGCAAGAAGCATGAGCAGAGCAGGAGAGAGTCACAGAGCATGTGACATGCCCAGGCTGTGCCTGCGATGGATGGGGAAGCCAGCCAGGGAGGGCGGCGGGAGGGGCCATGGCCTCAACTTCCCAGCGGTGACCTCTCCAATACCAGGAGCCAGGCACACAGATCTCGGTGACCTCCGTGTAGCCACAGGCGGAGAGGTGAAGGAGCATTCAGATTACATAAGGAATCCTCCAGGTCAAGGTACATCAAGCCAGACCGAAGAATGAAGTAGGGAGAAAAGAAAAACAAGACAGCAGACTTCTAAAAATTGAGCACATTTGAGAAGGCTGAGCACAGACAGGGCTGGGACAGAGGCTCAGTCTGGTCAGGGATGGATGGGAGGAAGCCTCGCTGCTGCCCATTCGGTCTGCCCTGAGGCAGCATGACCGGGAGTGGCAGGGAGTTAACGTTGGTCTGAAACCTAGGAAGTTTGGGAGTCCAGTGACTAATGCTTTCTTTTCATGATAGGTCACTGGAATTTTTCACTAAAAATAATAACTAAAGGTAGCATTTGAGGGCCCTCCCTGGTGGTAAAGCAGGTTAAAGCAGAGTGCTCAGAAGCTAAATCCACTTCAGCATGAGTTCGATCCCCACCTGCCCCGGAGGTGACCACATGGCGAGGTAGACCTCTCCTGACCCACCCGCTGCTCCCCTCAACAGTGTACTTGGCAGTCAGCCTGTCCTGCTCCCTACTCTGTCTCTGGTGAAACCTCTCACCGCCCTTGCACCTCTGACCTGTACCCCAGTTCTATATGCATAAATAAATAAATCTTTTTTTAAAAAAAGTAGCATTTGAATGGCACCTCACACTGGCCCCTACGTATATCATATCATCCGCAACATCCTCGTGAGATATGGCTGTCCTCATCTTAAAGGCAAAGGAATGAAGTTTCGGCCACACTAGTCATTTCATGTGTCTTAGCTGTTCTGCTAAAGGGAGAAAGGGCTGGTGGGTGCATGGTGTCAGTTTGGTGAAACATTGCAAGTCAGTGCCCCAGCAGATACAATGCCTATGAAAACATGCATAAAATTGAAAAATTGGGCAAATTTTTAAGAACCAAAAGTCCTACAACATAGTGGGGAAATAACAGATTCAGGAAAATTCGGAAATCTCTAAGTCAGTGAGTGGTGTGCTTCAGAGTTCATTAGAAGTATACATGTGTGGGTTCTGCCCATAAACCAGAATTCCGGGGGGGTGAAGGAGGTTCTCCTTATGTTCAACAAGCTGTCCATGTGACTTTGATGCCTGTGAAGTTTGAGAACAAATGGTGTAGGTTATAGTTTACCTTAATTTATAATTATCAAGACAAATAATTAACTGGCTTGTAAAAGGGCATGTTTACTAATTCGGCCAAGTTTTTCTCTGATAACAATAATGAATCTTCACGAACTCTTACTCTCTGCCATATATGTATGTTCTAATTTCACTTTCAGAGGCGTTATCACTGTTATTCTCACATGGTGTCGGTAGGATCTCAGCTTCAAGAGATGAGTGTATTTGGTGGGAGTTGCCCTGACGGTATGTGGCAAAATGGACTCTGACCCAGGTCTGCTTGTCTTCATGCCTGGGTTCCTTCCACTCAGCACCCCTCCTGCTTTGTATGAGTTTGGCCAGCGTTGGGCTGGTCAAGGGAGAATCTCATGTGTCTCCCAAAACGATGAGCTGGGTTCTTGGCACAGATGCAGTTCTCACTGCAGCAGCAAATTCACACTTCTGAGAGGACAAGATGCATGTGGAATCTCAGTACATGCTAGAAGAAATAAGGAGCTTGTCTGTGAAAGAATGACGAGATTAAAGAGGGAGTTTGAAGTCAAGGAGCTAAGAATGGGCAGAGAAAGGGATCCTGGCTAGAAGAAAATAACAAGTAGTTTGGATCTGTAATCTGTGGGAAGTGAGGGGCTATGTGCCAAGAGAGGAAACTGAGTGAGAGGAAGGAAGCTTCCAGACTGGGGAGGGGCTCAAGAATAAGGCTGCTGTGCATGAGGGGAGGGGTAGTGTGAGGGAGCAAGGTGAGAGAAAGAGAAATTGAGAGAGGATTGAGGGGGATCAAGAGATGTGGGGGGCAAAGCGTGGCCCCATTATTTCTAAATCAAACTCAATCAAACTTCTAACTAATAAACATTTAGAGGCACATTTTGATCCAATGATTGTCAAAAATTTGGTCTCACGACTTATGCTCTAAACATGATTGAGCAACTGAAGAATGCATGTATCTGTGAGTTATAGATATCAGTATTTACTGTATTTGTCATGTAAAAGTAACAGTAATAAATTCATTCATGTTAATATAGGTAATGTCTATATAGAAAATAAATTTTCAAAAATAGTGAGTTATGTGTCATACTATGTCCTTGCTCATCTCAGCGATGACTAATGTGATAGAAAACAGCTGGATTTTCATGCCGGGTGTTGCCATAGGTCATGCTGGCTGAGGTTTACTAGACAAACTCTGACCTCCCACATAAATGAAGCTAGAAAGGGAGAAATATGTCTGGTCACTTTTTCAGATAATTGTGACATTCTTCTTTGATACTACCTCAAAACTGAACTAATGGTAATTTCTTAAAGTGAGTAGTTGTAATGTGGATTTGAAACCACATCAGTGAACTTTACATCTGACTTTAAAATCCATTGAGCTCCCCCTGTCCTGAAGGGACATTTCAGCCAAGCATGAAGCATACCCTCTCACTTTGGTCACTTGGAAACATTCGCTCCCTGAAGTACGTGGACTCTCCCAACGTACAATAGAAAATCCCACTGTACACTCATGAGCAAATGAAAAAGTCAAAGGCAAATGACTTTGAGATAGATATAAACTCACAGACCCCCCTGACAGGGTCTCAGGAGTCCAGGGGTCCCATACCACACTTTGGAGTTAATGATAGGGAGTAATGAAAAGTGTCCTGAACTGGACAACCCCAATATTGGGCTACAGTTACTTTTCATTAGCTTTCAGCATATTCTTGAACTTCTTTGAGTCACTGCAGCCAAGCTAGATGACAACCAATTTCTTACAAATTCCCCATGAACCCTTCCCACCATGCCTTTCTCTGCTCTTTTGAAATAATACTCCTCTCAGCTTAGTTTTTCCACTGCCATCTTCAATTTCACCCCTTCCTGAAGCCAATCCACTAAGCTCCACCTCCATAATATAGTCCTGATGTCCCCTCAGGCAAATGCATCTGCCCTCCTGAGGCCTCTGTTTGGCCCTGTCTTGGGGCCAGAGTGAAAATGACCAGTGTGCTTCCACTGTCCCCTACCCCCATGGCACCTGGGGTTCCTGAAAAGCAGGGGTCACCCAGTCTTATTCATGTTTGTGTCTCCTTCAGCTCCAACCCTGTGCCTGACATGGGGTAGACGCCCAGTGGAAGTGAAATTAATCGGTTAGCATGTTTCAGAAAGCTCTATCTGTAAAGCTGAATGGATATTTATGGGAGAAGATGCTGGGAAGAGGTGACTGGGAGGTGAAGGGAGAAGAATGGTGGCGAATGGAAATAATGAGAAAACTGATAGAAGGAGACAGAGAAGGGAGGTCAAAATCTGCACCTAGAGGCCACTGAGTAGATAGAGATGGGGGTGGGGGAGCTGGGTAGGAAGAGGATAAGAAAGGCTCTTTAGGAAAGGTTTCAAGGATAAAGGGATGCTTGGGAAATAGCATTGCACTGCATCAAGATACTAAAGGATACCTGGGGTGGCATCCTGAGATGCTAGGGGGCAGAGGGCTGAGTCCCAGCAGCACTGGGCTGGCTGCGCAGGTGAAAGAGGGGAGTGAACAGGGTGACAGGAAGCTGGTCTATGCGATCCTGTCCACAATTCTCCCCCCTAACAAGAGAAGGATGCTACCGGCTTCCAGAAACCCTTGCAAACTCCCACATATCTGATGAGGAATGAGGCCACATGAGGCAGAAGTGGAAAAAAAGCAAGGCATTCAAAGCCTATATATTTTTCTCTTCAAATATTTGCAGAGAGGGAGTGTGGCACCAGCATAGGGAATGCGGTGCTTATTGCTCACACTACATTAAAATTCAGATTGGCTTATGCAATATCCCCGGCATAACCGCTCTGTGCTGATATTTTTATAACTCTTAATATCAAACAAATTGCCTCTTCACTGAGACAGTTTAATGTGACGGGGGCCGTGCCTGCCAGCTTCCTCACGCCGGCCCATAAAGATCACCGTTGTGTTACTGGGGACAGAGAAGCCATGAATTTCATATCAAAAATGTGGCTGGATTATGTAGAGCAAATCTTGAATCATATAAAGAGATCAGGGTACTTTAATTTCTTTAACTTTATTTTTTTCTCTCCTACAGTTCTTAAAGCATCTTTTCTTACTAATAAAATGAAATGAGGGAGAGCCCTCCAGATTAAATCATCTTTTTTTTTTTTGGTCTACATCCTGTTTTTGTCCTATTCATATCTCTTCCTTTTCACCCACCTTTAATAGATGTCACCTCTCCTCTTTATGATCTGAGAGAGATTTGGATGGATTTTCTCAGAAAATTCCCAACATACTGTCACTTCTGGGTCTAGACAGTCCTCTTCTTTGGACAGGTTTTGCTTCAGTGACAGTCAGACAGTAGATAGACGGCTGTGGTATTTTGCTGTTTCCCAAACTCATTCTATCTTAGGTTTCCTACTATCACCCCCAAACCTTTATAAGATGAGAAAAAAATATGCAAAAAAACTGTGCATTAAACAATCAGTTGTCCCTTTCATTTATGAATAAATGACTTAGAAAATAGAATTTGGAGCAATCTGTTTGAGGTCATGCCTGTTCCCAAATAGAGTTGGGATAAATCAACCCAATGCAAAGAAAGCTGGTATTTTATGAGCCTAAGACACTTCACTGTCGAATTATCCAAATATTTTCCAAATATTGAAAATTTTTTGTGGACTTCTCACTCCCACTATTACTGGCTTAGAGAGCCACTGAGAAGATAAAAGTTTCTAGCAAGTGAAGGAAGATGTCCTCAAAGGCCCCAAGAATTACACTGATGAAAGGGTCACATCCCTGACAGTATTAGTATAACCCACATTTTCATTTGTTTCCAATAAAAGTATAAGTACCAGCAAAAACTCAAGAGGAAATAATTAAAAATTTTTTGCATTGTTTTCCATATTGGAGACCCACACACTCCAGAATGATAGAGACAGGCTAGTACTCGCAACGGAAAATATATCATGCCTCATAAATTCAGAAAGGATCAGAAATCTCTGGTAAAAATGCAATGATGTGAATAAGTATACTAAATATACTAAAATTAGCACATCTTTATAATAGCAAAACATTTCAAAAAAACAAAACGAATATAACCTTTTGTTTAAAAAAAAAAATCACCTGCAGCATGCACAAAGCAAGTGTCCATGTAAAATAATATCTTGGAAAGATGTTTAGTATCATAAAAGCTAGTAGGCACAATTGGGTGGATAATACTAGATGGAAAAACAGGTCTAAAATATGTATAATATGACCCTGCTTTTTAATACCTTTGGAGAGGAAGTTAGGAGAAGTTCTAAACTATAGAATAGGTGGATTTGTGTGTGTGTGTGTGTGTTTCCATTGTTCAATGCTTAACAACAACAACAACAACAAGTACAATGCTTTTAAAATAAGGGGGAAACAGTCTGAAAAAGTTACTCCAATGCATACCCCGCTGGATCTGGATGGAGTTCACAGGATTTTTTGAATTTAAGCAATCACTCCCTCCACTGAAAATTCTCAGGGCCTGTTGTGAGCGTCCCTTTAGGGAAACTACTGGCCCACCACCTGCCCTCTGGGAGCTTACAGTCTGCGACCCAGACAAAATTACACCCTGGGCAATAAACCCCTGTCTGACAGGTGAGGTCTAAGGCCCGGCCTCTGTCTAGGGTTCTGCTGCCTCCTGAGTACCCACCCGGCCGGGCCAGGTAAGGTTGCAGAGGCCTGAACTTAGGAGATTGGGGCTGCTCCCCAAGAGTACCCAAAAAGGCTGCCCTCGGACTTCCACCTAGTGGCTCCGGTCCCCTAGTCTTCCCGTTCCCCCTCCTTCAAACCTCTTCCAGGTCCTCTCTGGAGAGACCTGCGGTCCGCCACCCCCTTTCCCCCAATCTGTTGCTCCCACCTAGGTAGGAAGGTTTCTTCCCTTTCCCGGTGCCACATGGGGTAGCGGGTAACGCGCCCCAGGGCTGGAAGTTCTTCTCGGGGGGAGGGAGTTCCCTGGAGTAGGCAGCAGATGGGGGAGGCCCCAGTGGGGCGCACGTGGATGAATTTCTGGGAGGAAACCATGTACCATCCGCTCTCGCTTGCTGCCATCCAGTGTTTTCTTCCCCCAGTGAGTCTCTTAATTTTGCTCATTTATCTTAAAGAGCTCCGTAAGCGCCGAGGGCTCTGGTGGGGGGGGCCGCACGGGGGCTCCGACACCCGACCCCCACGCCTGCCTCCCAGAGGAGCCATCCAGCGCGGACCAAATCTCATTTTCCTACAAATAGTTTGTCAGAAGCAGCAGGGCAAGTAATAAATCACGGAGAGCGAGAGCGGAGAGGGAAGGAAGGGGAGGCGGGCGCGGGGAGGGCGGGGCGAGGGGCGGAGGGAGGCTGGAGGCGCAGATGGAGGGAGCCGGGCAGGCCGGGCGCGGGAGGAGGGGGTGGCCGAGGGCAGCGGGAAGAAAAACAAACAGAAAAGGAGGGAAGAGAGCGAGAGACAAAGAGGAAAACCGGGAGGATGAGGAGAAAGCGCGGGGAGGGAGGGTGGGAAGGAGACAGGAGAAACGGGGAAGAGGAGAAGGGAAAATAAGGGGAAACAAAGCGAGGTTTGAATCAATCGGAGCAGAGAAAAGGAATCCAAAGAAGCTAACAGAACAGAATAGGGAGGGCACCAGGTTATCCCTGGCCACCTTCTGTGCCCTGAACCTGCTCTCTCGCTTTGTTCTCCCCACCTCAGTCCCTACAGCTGCAGGGAGTGGGCTGATGCTGGCTGGGGGCGAGTGTGATCATCCTGTCCACCTTTAGTCAGCCTAGAGAGAAAGTACGTTGCAGTGCATTGCATTTCCTTGGGGGGCAGAGGGCGCAACCCAGCTCTCACAGTGAAGCTGTGGGGCTTTGAGCAAGTCATTTCCCTCAAGAGTGCCTGGGCTCCCTAATCTAGAACGTGGGAGCAATGATCCTCCTTACCAAGCCTTGTAGGACTGAAAAGGTGCCCACAGGAACCTGGGAAAGGCATCAAGCACACAGTGCAGGCTGCTGATTAGAAAAAGGAGCCTCCCTTGAGTGTCTGTGCTCAGTGAACTGGGCCTGGAGCTCAGGGCAGGGATGCTGGGCTCTGTGAGCCTTCAAAATCTGTGCACCACCTTGCCACCCCCGCAGCCTGTGTTCCCCAGCCAGACACTATGATCCTTCAGCTGTCAACACAAGCACACTCCAGTGCTCTCTGCCTTTGCTCTCCCCAGGAAGCTTTGAACACGAGTGAGATCATCATTGTCAAGTGCTCTGTGCTTCTGGCGTGCTGGGGCAGCCTGATAAGGAAGACCACAGTGGTACCCACCCTCCTCTTCATCCCCCAATTCCAGGCCCACCCTCCCAGCAACCTCTGGCTCCTGCTTGGCTCAGGAACTGTGAACTCAGAACAAGGCTGAGTGTTTTCTCTCCCACCCATCCACGCCTCCCCCACCCACCTCCAGCTGCTGGATGGAGCCCAGTCTTGGGGAAAACGGAGGCACCCTGACTAGAGTGGGGAGGGAAGTGGGACTGTGAACCCCAAGTTGCAAAGGCTGAGTTTTTGTGTGTAGGGGTCACAGAGCTATTCCCAGCACCTAGCAAGGCACTCACATATAGTGGGCTGGGAAAATGAATGAAAGTCATTTAAATATCATGAATATGAATTCACTCCTTCAAACTTTATGGCTCAAAGGAAACTACTGTTACTCCATGTTAGCGAAAGGGCCACTAAAACACAAACTTCCCAAGCCAAGAAGAGAGAAGGCTAGAGTTTGGACCAAGAGCACGCTGTCTCTAAAGGACATGCTCCCACCACCACACAGCACATCAGTGTTACTTCTCCATCTGTGCTTACCCAGCGCCCCGATACCTGGACACAGAGGTGAGAGAGACCCAAACCTGCAGTGTCTGTCCCACCTTCTCCTTGCCTCCAGATTCTGGAGGAGGGACCGCAAGGTGGACTAGGTTTGGGTAGCTAATTCATTTCTGTGGCCCATGCCGTTAACCTTGTCCTCTAGTTTGGGACACCAAGATATACTGTTCTCGGACCCTTAGACCCAGGCTTCTGCACTGCGGGGGCTTTGAGGGTGATTTTACATGGCTCACAACCTCTCTCACCTGGCTCTTAGGATCCCAGTCACATGTGCTCTGCTGTCTGGGCCTCCAGTAAGGTGGGCATCCTCTGGGATCCCCTATCCAACCCTGGCCAGGGGCTCAACCCAAGGAGAAGACAACCAGGCCTGTTCCCCTGTTGTCTGCTAGCTGGGTGACCCTGGGCAATTCTTTTCCCCCCTCTAGGCCTCGGGTTCCTCAACTGGAAAATGGGAATATTAAAAAAATCTATTTCTGACCCCCAGGCTGTTGTGATAATCAATTAAGGCAAAAGCTGTGAAAGCATTTTACAAATGAGAAGGCCCTTACTCTCCAGGTCCTTTTGCTGGCAGGTCCCCAGTCTCCCTGCTGAGGTGCCCACTTCGCCAGGCTAATGTGCACGTGATTTTGACTGCAAGTCTGACTGTGGATGGCTCCTGGCCTGCCCCAGCACAACACCATTTACAAACCCAGATTAAGCCCCATGAGGGAATCAAATAAAGGGAGGCAGAAAAAAACAGTGACTAAGAGCTCTGGCAGGAGTGAAAAATCCAGTTTTCAAATGCCAGCTGTCTACATACTAACAGTGTTTACCTCTACAAATCTCAACTTCCCCATCTATAAAATGGGATAATACTAATATCCGAAGGTAAGACGTGTAAGTGGCAATAGGCTATATTAAACGTTTGACAAATGGCTACTATTGTTACTTCCCTCATTTTTGTCTTAACTCCTAAATAAATCACAGGCTAACCTTTATTCACTGCTCACTTCTTTTCACTTGTCCCAGTCTCTTAGCTCACGTCTTTGTCCTCTCCTCCCTCAGCTATGGCTACAGAGTCTTCTCCCAACCACCAAACCATCAGTTTAACTCTGGTCTGGCCTCATGATCAAAGGGAAAGGCCACCTTGAGTTTCTAGGGTGCCAGGGCACAAGACAAGGGGGTCTACAGTGAAGCCCTCTGCAATGATGGAATGCAGAGAGAGTAGCCAGGCGGGGTGTCCTGCTCCAGGCCAGGGCCACACTACCGCAGAGTTGCTTCTAGGGTCCTGGGCCCCTGGGGCTGATGGGTGGGATTGTTCCACCCAGAGCCGTGGAGGGGTGCAGCGCTCCACACCTCAAAGCCTTGGCAAGGGGTCTGGGGACCCCTTCTCTGTTCCAAGCATGATGGCCTCTTTCAGTGCCCCTGGCCCTCTGCTTGCTCTGGCTTCTTGCCCAGCTTTTGGCTTGCTGCCACACAGCTTGTTCATGGTTCATTCATGCGTGTGCCTGGCCCGGGACTGGCTGCTCAGGGCTCAGGAGTGTCTCCCTCGCAGTCTCCATCCTGAAGGGCCCCCGACTCATGGGCCGGCTTGCCAGTCATCCTCCCACACCAGCCTTCCAACCCAGGCCACCGCCTTCAGGGCCTGAGGCCCACCTTCCTCCAAAAGGCCCCAGTTTGGCTGACTGCTGGAATGCTCCTTCCTAACCCCCAGATGCACCGAGCCTCTTGGAAAACTGTCTATGTGAGGGATTTCTATCTCTTTTTTAAAATTGACCTCTCTCTGTTGATATAATACACACACACACGCACACACACACACAACATGTATAAGCATATCCTATTTTCACTGCTTCCTGAATATTGAAGTCTGTATTTTTGTCCGACTGCATTTTAAATCCCTGGAGGCAGGGACTCCAGTTCCAGCGATTCTTGGAGAAACAATTCCCAGGGGCCACCAATGAAAAGGGGGAAACTGGGCCTGTATTGAGGGGAAGAGAAAAAGCACCCACAGCTTTACAGATGCCCATGGAGAGAGGAGAAAAACACTGGGGATGCCAGGGGAGGCAAAGATCATTTCTGAAATGTAACGAACCCGGGGAGAAATCCCCTTTGGTTCTGCTCACCCTCACGCCCCATCCATTGAGCGTCAGTTTAAATGCCTGCACCTTCACTTCTCTTATCCCCAGCTGCACTGGGGCTCCTAATGAAGAAGCACCTCCTTCTGCATGACGCCTGCCTGATGACCGTGGTTTGAAGTAGGAGCTTGGGACAGCCTGTGCACCACTTTGCTTTCTCTCCCTGCAGTTCAGTTACACAAATTCTACCCCGCCAAAAGGCCAGAGACTATCAACTTCTGTGTCCCCTGACTTTACAGCACCCCCTGACTTGGAACCCGAGACTTAATAGGTGTTTGATAAATGTTTGTTGAAGAGAAGATCAGAAGAAGGGGAAAAAGAGAAGATCGGAAGAAGAGGGAAAAGAAAGAAAGAGAGGAAAGGAGGAGAAAGAGGGAGAAAGGAGGAGAGTGTGGAAGGGAGAGAGAAGGAAGGCTGGGCTGCCAGGAATGCAGTGCTGCTCCAGTGTGCACTGCCCCCTCCCCCAACCCCAGCCTGGCAAGGGAGCCTGGGGAGCAGATTAAATTTTCTATTGTCGCCCTGGGCATGGAGCCCTGGTCTCCTCAGCACCCTGTGTGGAAACCAACACTTTATGGAGAACACTGGATATGTGTTTCTGATGAGAAGGAACAGCTGCAAACTCATTTTGGATGATTAAGATTGCTCAGATCAACAACCTTGAGCAGGATCCAGTAGGAGCTAAGAAATCCATCAGCACTGCCACTCCCTTCAGGAACAGGAGGTTGTGGAGCAGGGGGGAGTGCCAGCAGCCAGGGTCTTCTGGCTGAGAAGCAAGTGGTGCTTCCAGGTGAGAACCTAGCCGCCAGATGGCCTCCACATGGCGGTGTCTGGGAGGTCGTGACTGTGAGCCTCGCTCATCAGCAGTAAACATGGAATCCACTGACATGTGAGCCAATGAGAAATGTGTCCACACATTGCTCTTCCTTTGTCTGAGAAGCGAAGGACCTTACTTAAATTTCCATGCTCATTTCTCCCCAGCAGAGCAGTTCACACAGAACTCACCTCTGCAGAGGTGAGTCGGGCCCAGGAAAGGGCACCAGGTTAGGGAAGAGCTTGAATTCTGGCAGAGCATCCATGAGCGGGTAGCTGCTTGGACCATTGGTTTGTCCAAACTTGTTCGCATTTCCAAAACCTTCAATTCCACTCACTTTAAATCTTCTCTTGTCCCCTCCTTGGAAGGTGAGCGAGCTGGCCCACACAAGAGCTAGAGTCTCCAGTCTCTCATCTTCCCAGTGAGGGTGGCCTGTGTCCCATTTTCCCACTTGACAGATGTCTCGTGAACAAGAGGAAGCTTCAATATGATCTGGAGACTTTTTTTTTCCCCCAGAAAAATCTTCAACCTAGTTCTCCTTATTTCAATTCAGAACAAATCCCTCTCCCACTGCACAAACTTGTGGTCTTTCCTCAAGCTCTGAGTTTACACTGCTCTGAAATTTACTCAAGAATCTGATTACTTTTTTTCACACACTTTCAAAGCATCTTCAATCATTCATTCATTAATTCTTTCATTCACTCATATAGTAAATGTCTTATTAAGTACATACCATTAGCAAGACTATAAGAGAAAGAAGAATAATATAACCTTATCTTTAAAAAAAAACTTTATTATGAGAGAAATAATTTCAGCAAATAAGTAAATCATCACATGTATACTTTTGTGTATGTCATACAAAATAATACCAAAATTAATCAAGATCTAGCCTTTAAAATATCCAGTTCCTCACCTGGCTTTAAAATCCTGATCAAGGTATCATCTTTGCATCTGGCATTTGGAAAGCCTAAGTTTCATGGTTATAAGAAAGAGATCAGAGTCTGTGGAATCCGCCGATCTCCTATCCTTCTTGGGGCTTCCACACTTCTCTCCAGCCTACTGATCTTTTTAATCCATAGTTTAACTTCCCAGGCCTTTTGCCATGCCTCTGTAAAATGAGAGGGTTGGACTACATGACTTCTGAAACCCTTCCAGTTCTAACATTTTATGATCTACGATTAAGTCTGAGATGACATTGCTCAACTTGCTGTCTAGAGGGTGACCCGCCAACTTTCATAAAAACAATCATCATTAACCTATGTTAATTGGTCAATAAAACCATCACTGTTTTATAGCATGAAACTTGGGACCTGCCGAGACCAATGTTACTGATGAGCCCCCGTGGAAGTTCTGCCTTAGAAATGACAAGAGCTAACTGGTGATCGCCAGTCATTATTAGTCAAAATGACATAGACTCAAATTTTGACCGAAATAAGAATAGATAGAAGGAGAAATGAAATGACATAAAAAAAAAATCTCAGGTTGGAAGAAAGGGCAAAATAGATTGGGAGTAGTGGGCTTTCTAGGCTAAAGATTGATGGGTAGTTCAAGAGAATTTCAGAAGCTTTGCTTAAATCACAAATGCATTCCATCTCCCTACTCCCACCATCACTACAATCCCAAGACTGGATTTTTCTTTTTCTTTTTTTAAAAAGATTTATTTAGGGCCCTCCCTGGTGGCGCAGCAGGTTAAAGCACAGCACAAAGCTGCTTAAGCCACTTCCCGAAAGAGTTCGATCCCCTCCTGCCCCGGAGGAGATCCACATGGCGTGGCAGACCTCTCCTGACCCGCCCGCTGCTCCCCTCAGCAGTGTACTTCGTCGATCTACCTGTTCTATACCCCACTCTGTCTCTGGTGAATCCTCTCACTGCCCCTGCATCTCTGGCCTGTACCCCAGTTCTGTATGAATAAATAAATCTTTAAAAAAAAGATTTATTTATTTATGCACACAGAACTGGGGTACAAGCCAGAGGTGCAGGGGCAGTGAGAGGATTCACCAGAGACAGAGTGGGGAGCAGAACAGGCAGCTGGACCTGTACTCCCAGCATCACCACCAGGACTAAGCCAATGGGGCCAGTGATGGAGGAGCTGGTGTCTACCTTGCAGACTCCCTTAACAGCTGCCCCGCCCCCCTCACTCCTCAGGCAGCTGACCCCACTCAGAGTCTGCCCCACTTCTCACATTTGGAATCATCTCCCATCCTGGCACTTCACTCACATCTTGGATGAGACAAAAGTCTGATCTCTTAGGCTCTCCCTCAAGAGAGCCTCTTTCCCTTTCTCTTTGTTATGCCTCCTGGTTTATGAGTTACCAAGTATGACCAATGTATTCTCTCTCATTAATTCCTCACTACAATTCCAAGACTGGATTTTTCTTTTTCTTTTTTAAAATTTATTTATTTATGCATACACAACTGGGGTACAAGCCAGAGGTGCAGGGGCGGTGAAAGAATTCACCAGAGACAGAGTGGAGAGCAGAATAAGCAGATGGAATAAGTACACTGCTGAGGGCAGGTCAGGAGAGGTCTGCTGTGCCATGTGGTCACCTCCGAGACCGAGGATCGAGGTAGCACTAAAGGGGCTGTGGCTAGCGTGCAGTGCTGCGTCCGAATCCATTGTGCCACCAGGGAGGGCCAAGACTGGATTTTTCTCCCCGGTTCATAGTTAAGGAAACTGCAGTTTGGAGAGTCTGAGGTCATGTACCACTAACTAGTAGGTACAGGCCTGCTTGCTTCCAAAGCTTCTCCATCACCAGAACCCCATCCTGTGGAGTGCCTGTTAAGGGGAAGGATGCCCTAAAGGAACTCTGCAGAGTCTTGTGGACTCCACCCCCTACTCCAGCTTTCTGTGCCCTCCCCCCACTCCAGTGATTGGAAACTACACCTCCCAGCAGTACCAGGGAGAGGTCTGCGAGGACCCAAGGGCGGAGCTAGCAGGAAGGAATTCTGGAACATTTGGGGGATAAATAGGGCATGATTGCATCTCACGCTGTCTCGCTCGGGAAGCAGCTCTCCTGACCGCGTGACCCGGTGTGTTCAGTCAGCCTAGCCAAGGTATTCCAGTTACTTTATATCCCACTTTCTGTCCCTGGGTTGTTTCCTATTCCTTTCCCCTTTTGTAAGTAAACCTGTTATTGACCCTTTTGTGTACCTGCAGTATAACTGAATTGCGAGCGTGCGAGTGAGGCCCCACAGACAGGTGGCCCAGTCCACTCTGGGCTACCCTGTAACATACCCTGACCAGCTCTACCTGGGCCACCCTCAAGGATGAATAAGGAGATTACATTGTGAATGACCCCAGGCTCTACCTTGTCCAAGGGGAGAGAGGAAATGGCAACAAGAGCCCAGAGAGATGAAAGTGGTGAGCCACAGCTCAGGTAAAGCCACAAGGTGGCAGTTGTTGGGGGAAGGGAGTTGTTCCCAGAGGTAAGGAGCCAGAGGCAGTGCAAGTGAGGACAGGCAGCTCAGGAAATCAAATGCAGGACTTCTGGGCCTACAGGGAGGGGTGACTTTTAGTACACAGAGTCCTACCAGGGAGAGGGAAGCTCATTACAGATGCTGCATGTGGCTGACCAGAGACCTTAAAGGTCAGCTGGCCAGCTTTCATCATCCAGTGTCAGCTCTCCCAAGAAGTCTTCCAGTTTAGTCTAGAAAGCCAGTCATTTATATGTAACATCAGACAAAGACCCTATCTGGTAGCTACAAGGTTAAAAACAACACAATGGGTTTGTATAGACCTTCAGTCTATACACTTACCATCTTCTCGCATGAAGACATAAAAGTGTCTTTCCACCACTCAGAAGTCAGGCCTCAAATGTGACTTTCAAATGAATGCATGGTAGACACAACTTTAGGAAAACTGGTAGGACACATGTGTAAAGGCATCAAGCTGTGTTCTAGAAAAAAGGATTCTTCCGATTATTTTAAGGCTTTGAGTTACCCAACTTTAAGATGTGTTTTCCTGAAGCCTAAGGTGTCTGTTGTAGAGTGATAACAACTCACAAATACACGACCTGACAGACAGTTGTGCTGTGACACCCACCTAAGACCCTGGAGATGTGCTTTTTGATTTGACAGAGCTCCACTGATTTCTGCTATTGTTCTGTCACTAGCCAAAAAGATTCTAGAAACCTTTGTTTAGAAGTTAAAGATGTGACTGTTTATTATGAACATGTTTTATTAACGCTCACGTTACTATGAGACAAAATAACATGGTATTATATGTGCATTCAAAATGCTTGAGCAATATAGTTAATGTGGAGTGAGAGATAATAAGATGTTATTCCCCAAGGACTCGCACTGAACAAAGTACCTAATATGTGAAAAACATTCAGGGGCCCAGGACCCCCAGGCCATGAGGATTGACCCAAGGTCTGACCCTTTTGAGTTAGGTGATATTGTTCATACTTCTCCTCTCTGAGCCTCAGTTTCCTGATTGGTAGCACCTCCTCTGGGTTTACCTCCGAAACTCCTACTCCATGGTCCCCTCCTGCAGTGCTCTCTTGGGGGGACCCTGTCCCACCCCCTCACCCACCACATGGCCTCTGTCCATGCTGCCAGGTCTGTCCTCTGGTTTCCACTCACCTGCTGCTCTTTGGCTCTTGTCATCCATGAGATCTCAGTTCAAGCATCATTTCCTTAGAAAAACCTAGTAGTAGAAACGACCAAGTCCGATTCTTCCCTAATATACCACATTCTGCTGCATTTATCATAGAGGCAGATTGGGCATTTGTACCCATTTTTTCGTTCATGTTTATCTCCTCCCCTGGTCATGAAGCTCCAAAAAGACAGACTGTTTGCTTAAACTCACCCCTGCATCCTAGGGAACTACAATGTAGTGCAAGAATAGGTAGCAGTGAAGAATTAAAATCAATTTATTGATCAATAAATAGAGATAAAATAATAATAATGCCAGCACATGACCTGTACCTAGGGAAAATATAATCTCAAATCATAAGCATCTGATCTTATACATATTTCGCTCTTCCTGCCAGCTGCCTACCACCCACCACTGATCAGCCAGCCAGAGTAAATACACAGCACATTAATGTCCAGTGCAGATGGCTGTCTATCTCCCTGCTCCCTTTCTTTTTCGGGGTGAACATGTGTCCTCATTCCTGGTTGCCCTCCTCTTTTGCAATTCACTCAGAAGCCCCAAACCACTTTGTTTATGCAAATCTCCCATTATTTGGT
This sequence comes from Condylura cristata, assembly GCF_000260355.1. Taxonomy (NCBI): domain Eukaryota; kingdom Metazoa; phylum Chordata; class Mammalia; order Eulipotyphla; family Talpidae; genus Condylura; species Condylura cristata. The sequence goes on from NW_004567121.1 coordinate 340,486, forward strand.
GTTTTTAAAGAAAAGGTGTTTCCCTCCTTCCCTCTCACTTCTCCTGTCTGCCTGTCTCTTCTCCCTCCAGCCACTCTATTGGTGAGCCAAAAATTGACCCTAGTCATGACTGATAAATGCAAGAGCAGTGCTCAGGAGATCTGTCTGAAGCGATGAGGAGAGTGGAATTAGATGTCATAAAAAAAGTGTCACCACGGGGATTACAATTGAGATGGAAAAAAAAGAAAAAAATGTACAAAATGATGCAAAAATAAACTGTTATAAAATAAAATAAAAAGAAAAGCAAAGAAAATACACACATGCTTTGGAAAAAAAAAAAAGAATAAAAGAAAGTGCCACCAACCTCAAAAGTCCTTGAACATTCCCTCACCTTCCCCAGAGTCCCCCTAGAATCCATTTCTACAAGAGGTCAACACTCAGGGTAAATGTACAGTCTTCAACCTTCAGATACAGTTTATCACCAGCAGGGCAACAGTCCCGGCCGATGGTTTGTTTCACTGCAGATGTGCCACATCTTAACTTCATGCAAGTGGATGTTGTGGAAATTCTTTTTTTTTAATATTTATTTTTACTTTTTAAAAGATTTATTTATGGGACCTCCCTGGTGGCGCAGCAGGTTAAAGCACAGCACTAAGAAGCTAAAATCGTTTCAGCACAAGTTCTATCCCAGCCTTGGAGGTGACCCACATGGTGTGGCAGACCTCTCCTGACCAGCCCGCTGCTCTGCTCAGCAGTGCACTTTGTCGATCTGTCTGTTCTGCTCCCCACTCTGTGTCTGGTGAAGCCTCTCGCCACCCCTGCGCCTCTCGCCTGTACCCCAGTTCTGTATGCACAAATAAATAAATCTTTTTTTTTTAAAAAAAGAGAGATGTATTTATTTATGCATACAAAACCTGGAGTACAGGCCAGAGATGCAGAGGTGGGGGTGACTCCCCAACTTACAAATGAGGAGCTGCAAATTAAGTGATAGAAGCTATGTCAGGGAACTGAGGCCCAAAAGTAGCTGACAGCCCTGTTCCCTTGAAGTTCCTGCACCTCCCATCCAGAGTCCATGCATCTAGAGTCTCCATCCAAGGGGATTTCTCTCCAGAGATCAGAGTGGACGATGCCCAAAGGGCAATACAGATGCACACAGAAGAGAACCCAAGGTGAGCCTGAGGAAAAAAATATCAAGGATCCAGCTGGAAGAATAACAGGCTTCCACCTGGGAGCCAGCCGTCAGGAAAAGGTGAGTAGGCATCTCCGGAAAAAATTATCAGGTGGGGGCTGAGAAGAAGCTGCGAGCTGCAGGGGTGCATAACTATTTGGCCAAGTCACAGTTCCCTGACAACTGGGACACAAAGAGACAGGTCCCATAACCCCTGGCAGAACAGGGGCAGCCACTTCCTGGGCATGCAGGCACGTCCATCTTTATACAAGTGGGGTCCTGGGATGCTCCGCAAGTGACCCAGATCGTAGCTTTTAATGCACCAGGGAGATCCACTTGTTAAAGGTCCCTAGAGGAATGCAGGACTTGAAGATGACTAGGTAGACAGCCACCCCCAGCCACCTTGGGCTGAAAGTCCATGTTCTGGCAAAATGGGCCTTCCGGAAGTGGGACGGCCGGGCTGACCCTGGCACATATTTTATCAGCCCACCCTAGTTTCCAATGAGCAGCGAACCACTGATTATTGCCACTGCTGGATGCTGTGGCCTATTTGTAGTGGTCTCAGGGGAAGAAGAACCGCAACCTTGTTCACAAACTCATTTCAGTTCCTAAACTGCTTCCAGTCTGAGACTTCTCTGCCCCCAATCCCACAACCCTCTTCAGGAGGGGCTGACTATCTCCCTTAATCCTTTCGCGAACTGGCAAGCCATTTTAATGTTCCATTATCCTTTTTCTTTTTCCATAGGTTGCCCGAATCCACCTTCTTTGCCCCAATAAAAGGACTCTCTGTCTAAAAGGCAAGGCATTGGAGCCTGAGGATGGCCTGAGACAGCCTCCTAGTGGGAGACCCACCTCTGCCACCTAAGAGCTAGGTCAGCTTGGTCTTGTGAGCCTCAGGTTTCTGGTCTGCAAGAGGTAGGAGGAAATTGTACCCACCTCGTGGTATTTTTGGCACTAAAGAAAACCAAGTACATCATTCTGACATAGGAGGGCTGTGACAATTCCTGTGCCAGCCTCAGTCCCCCGTCACACACTATGTCTTCCATGCAGTACATGCTTCACCGATGTCCGAGGACTTCAGGAGTCCAATCGTGGAGACCCCATTCAGCACCCCAGTGTGCATGGCACTCACATCCAGAGGGTCTCACTGAGGTCTCATGGTGATGATGTGTGACTTGTTATTATCCTCCTTGGTCTACCATTTTTAATTTCTTTAAAATATGCGTGGTGTATAGCATGTTTGAAAAAAATAAATAAGCAAATTTAAGTCATGTCCACAAAAATCCCACTACACTAGCTAAACAAACTGTTTGGGAATGAGGATTATACACATGGTTCTATCTTGGGAAACTCACAGGTAGTCTGATAGAAACATCTGTGCATAGATATGAGCACACCCATGCACTTCCATGCTCCCTGCAGCAAGATGGTCAGATAGTTAAATGGCAGCAGGTACTCTAGTGAAGTTCCTGCCCTCTGGTCCCCTGAGCTCTCTGTGAGGTTTTTGGGTCCTGCCCCCCTTATAGACCTACCTGAAAGACTGGCAGAGTTTCTGTCACCAAGAGCAAGAGAGGAAAGAGGAGAAAGAAGAGAGAGAACTTGATGTCACCGGGGCATATTCTCTGTTCTAGTGTGCTCAATGCAATCATTAACTTAATTCCAGAGCAACAGTGCAAAGTACTATAGTAGATGGAATCCTGCATCACCCTTGTCCCCCTTTAAGATTGAAGGACTCATGTCTCTGCTCTCTGAATATGAGCCAACTCAGCCAAGGTCAAGCCTACATACAATGAGTAGTAGATATAGGACTTCAACGTTTTAGCGCCCTCACCCCCAAACTACAGAACTCTCTCAGCTTCAGAACTCTGCATGCCCTGAACCCTAGTTCTCCTTCTCCCTCTGGCCAACCCTGCTTCTTTCGCTTCCTCCACAGGTGTACTTGCAGAAGTACTTACAATAAACATCCTGCATGTGAATCTCAGTGTAAAGAAATAGACTCAGAGAAGTTAAGTGACTTCCCCTAAGTCACACAGCTTTAAAGTGAGAAGGCTGCTTCAAACTCAGGTTAGATTTGCTGTAAGACTCTTATTCTCAGTCAGGCCTTGAACACCAAAAGTCCCTTGGGGGAGGGGGGGAGAGCAAGGTATGTATGTGCTTCAGGTCATGAAAAGTCCAAATGAAATGAGCTTTGATGGTTTAAATATACTAGTGTCCTTGGTTCCCTTCCCTTACTGAAAAGCTGTCCCTGATCATCAGTATAAGAAGTCTTACATAACTGGCAAGTTCAGAAGGACCCCAGATGTCCTGCAGCCGTGTGAGCACCCAATGCTGCTGATCCACTCACTATTTGTGTGACTGTCAACAAGTTAGTCTCTATCATTGAGCTTCAGTTTTATCACCTAGGAAATGAAAATCAAAGCTCTGCTCTAAAATTGTTTTTAGGAATAAATGGCATGATAAATCTTTTCAAACTGTTTTTAGAAGGCAAAATATTGGAAGTTCAATGGGAAATCAGAGCCTAGAAAAGATGAGAGAAAAAGCTGTTTACCCCAAAAGCAAGGTAGATTCCATCAACTTCCATCAGGTTAGCCCACACTGAGACTCCAGGGCTTTATAAGAGGTGTGTATGCTCTCAAAAGAATCTAAATTAATGCTCACTGTTAACCTGGAGCGTAGGGGGCCCTGAGACAAGCATGGGATGACAGGAGACCAGGACTAGAGTCTTCTAAAAAATGAATCCTATTACTTCCCATACCTTCTCCCCCTTCTGGTTCTGGTTTTTTCTTTCTGAAATCAAGAGGCCAGCCTAGGTGCACCTTAGCACCTCTTCCATCTCAAGCATATAGTGCCAGCTAGAGGAAGTGTTCCTCCTTTTCTACTCCACCCATCGTGTCCATCAATATGTGACTAGCCCACACATCCACCCTTGGGCATAATGTCCTTGCAACCCAGGTCAGAACCCACGAAGGGTTGGAAAGGGAAGAGGAAGCCTACCAGCAAGCCCAGCTACCCTTGAGTCCCTGTATTCTTGAGCAACAACAAGTCATTACTGGTGTATGAATGCCATCACCTAAATGCCAAACCCTCACCAAGCAACCCTCTGTGGGCACCAATGCAGGTGGCAGGTGTGTACTGGCTGGTGGTTCATTTATAGTAAGCCTCGCAACACACCCAATTGTTCCAGTCTGCAGAGCATCTCAGGAGCTGCACCCAGGTCTCAGAATGAGCCAAAGAAAATACAGTCAGGAAAGAAAATGTACTGGGGAAAATTTTAGTGAACGCACGCCAATGCTAAGTAGTCCATGGTTGTTCAGAAAGTCAGTTTACGAAGTTAATGACCAACATATTCTTACCAGAATCAGATTCTCATCTCTGTGCACTTTGGCATGTGAGGCAACAGGCAGGGGGAGCAGCTGCCGCCCTCCCTTTGTGGGGGTTCAGTGCATCTTTCTTACAAAGCCCCTCTCTGAGAGAACTGCTTCCCAGGAAAAAAAGGGGTGGGTGACTTGGTTGGCAGGGATGAAAATCTTTCCATGGTAAAAATATTCCCCCTGCCTCCAACAAGTTGCAGTCATAGAGAGATAGTTCCAGAAAGAAATAGGATAAAAAGCAGAAAGAACTCTAATTTCATTCTCTTTTCATTCACTCACTTGCTCACCGAAAAGTACTTGGGAAGTACCTGCTACATGCAATTTACTTGACTATCAACCCAGATTGCATGAATCCCCATGTGATTTCAAATTGCCCTTTTAGAAAATTAAGTAGAAAAGTGATAATGAGTAACTTTTGTAATCAATTTCTACAGAACCATTGGTGGATTTACTTTGGTGCAGGATTCTGTCAATGGAGCTGTCTGATGTTTGTGTTGTCTGTGCTGCTCTGTCCACGCTGCTCTGTCCACTGTAGAGCTGACATTTATAGGTAAATATGTGCAGTTGGAAGAGGAAACAAACCTAAAGGCACTTACTTTCATTGGGTTTAACCTTGTCTAGAGGTGCTCAGGGCCAGCTGTTTGGAGCAGGAAAAGGAGCCTTGGGACCTAGAAGGAATTTGGGGAATCAGACAGGAGGGAAGTATTTGGCCTCCTGGTATTCCCAGTGGAAGGCAACACCTTCCGTTCTTCTGATCTGACGGTTAAGTTGCTTCTGCTTCACAGCCTCTGGACAGCTGATCATCATGCTGATGCCTGGGTCTTTTTCTAGGGTGAAGATCTAAGCTATAGAGTTTATTGAATGACCAGAAAAAAGTGCCTGGCTGTCTTCCGCTTCCCTCCTTTTCTACAGAGCCAGCCACGGGGGCAAGCTCTCCCTGCCGTTAAAGACTGAGGGTCTGGTGTGGTGTGGGATGGGCATGCCCTGTGGAGTCGCTCGCCTGGGCTCTAAAGCCAGTGCCCCATGCTTGGCTAGAAGCCTACTGCAGAAGTTGCAGTTCCTTATGAGTTTGTTCCAAAGACAGCTGCGCTCTTCACCTCATGTCTGCGTAATTAACCAGCAGTTGTTCCTGCTTTGTGGAACAACGGCCAGGCAACCCCCGTGAGTCCTGTGGGGGTGTTCCAGGGCTGACTGGCAGACACTTGGCAGGCAGGCAAAGTTTCTGCAATATCTGGCTGAAAAGATTCAGGGCAATCCAATTTTTTCTTCTCTACCTTAATTCCTCTTTATTCCCCTCTGCCATCTCCCTCAGGACCCTCTGGTGTAACCATGGCTGGTCCTGCTGGACACTGACCAGCCATGGTTACACCCTCAGGTGGCCCAATTCAGCTTTGATTTCCACTACCGGATGGGAATTTAGGTTGAATTCCAAAAACCATTGAATTCTACTGCTTAGATGGGAAGAAACCTTAAATATCATGAGGTCAATCTCACCATTTTGCAGAAGAGAAAAATCACCAGGGTGTACCCAAGGCAAACAGCTGGCCAGGGCAGGGCTGAGCCCACTCCAGAGCTGGTCACGGCCAAACTCTACTCATGCGATCCTTCCCAAAACCTTTACGGCTTTCAGCCCACGACAATCTGGAGCCTCAGGACCTTCCGTGGTAAGTCTCACTGTTTTCTGCTTCTGCACTGTTAGCGCTAACCTCTTAGCTCAATTCCAGGACCCTCTTAGCTAACCAAGATCCCTGGGTCACAACTCGATAAAACCCCCTGTTGCCCTCGTCATTCTTTAACATAGACTGCCACCTGTGTTCCTGCCTATAGATGTTGCCTTCCAGGTGTGTTTCTGTCCAGGGAGGCAAACAGGCGCCTGCTCTGCTGGGAGGAAAGAAACATGTCCCCAGCCAGGTAGCCACAGGGTCGTTGCTACAGGGCTCACACCTCAGACAGGAAGATCAATGAGTCCTCCGGATGACTGCTTCCCCGGTGGCCTCTCAGGAAGTGGTGAGGGAGACAGCCAGCTGGCCTCTCTGTCCTCATCCAACCTCAGCTGTGTATTCCGGGACTGAAACTCCCTCCTCGGGTGGCTCAATCTCCTCAGGGGGAGGAGTGCTAGAACTTAGTTCTGCCTGAGAGGGGAACCCACTCTCTGTCTAGCGTGTAGGGAGGTCCCAGTTCTTCCTAAACATCTCTCTCCTCTAGTCCAAACATCTCCAGCACCAAGGTGCATGGGGCCTAGTCTCCAGAGGACCCCAGCATGACAGCTGCCTGCGTAGTGTGGTCCCCACAACCTTTTCTCAATCCTCTACAAATCGGGGCCCAGTTTCCATCAGCAGTATCTCCTTACATGTGGTCAGGATGCCCTGCCTTGTTTTTTCAAGGCATCTCCTGTGTGTTTTGTCCTTCTCAAATCCCTAGTTTTCTGCCTGGCCTGGTCTTCACATTCTTCTGTGCTGGGATGTGGGGTGGACTACCTCTCCTATGCAGTAGAGTAAGGGGACAAGCTTGGCAGTCACTAAAGTTATCGCTTATATTATGTTATTCGATTGCTTTTTGCATTAATTTAGTCACAGCTTCCGGCTTATCTCCCACCTCAAGGGCCTGATCAGCCTGGCCGAGCCCTATTGCTTAATAAACACTTGCTCATTCAATTGGATTGATGCCTGTGGAAGAATAGAGTGGACCAGGGAAGAGAAGTGTTGATAAGCAATGGGTGAAACATTCTGAAATGGAGAGGCTGGGGCTGTTCCCAGGAAAGTGACTCAGTGGTCCCCAGCACAGGGGAGCTGGGAGTGAATGGGAAGGAATGCATGCAACTCAGGGAGATCACACCAGAGAGGTGGTGCCTCTTGTGTGGGGTTCAGACCTAAGAGTTGAAGACTGGCAGACAAGTGGGGGTGGCACTCTCCAGGTCTGGAGCTTTAAAATCAGGGAATGCAAGTCACCCACCCCATTCCATGCTCTGAGCCTCACCTGCAAAATGAGACTTGGACCAAAGCTTCTGTATGTGGTATGAGGTTGGGGCTGCAGTCTCAGCCTCCTCCCACCCCCCAGGACTGGCTCACCTTTAATGAGGTCCCCAGGTGATGCCATGCCTCTGAGGCGTGGGGAGTGCTGTTCTGGATAATCTCTCTGTGATTCCAAGGCAGAGATTGTCAGAACATGAGCTTTAGGCCTGCTTAGAACTCAACTCTCCTACGCCCCAAAATCACCAGGGAAGCTTTTAAAAATCTCAAGTCCACAGGGGACCTCTTTGGGAAGACAGCTTATTTGTGTCTTGATGGGGCAGTGGCTATATACATGTACGTATTTGTCAAAACCTATGAACTGTATCTTCTCAGTGGGTGCACTTTAGTGTATTCGAATTAAATCTCAGGAAAGGTGATTTCAAAGAAAACTATCCCTAAACCTAAATCACTTACTTGAGTAAAGTTGTAATGAAGAGCGCTGTATTCAAGTAGAGCAAGAAGGCCTTAAGACCCTGTTCATCTCTCCCCCTAGAGGGGACAGTGCTCAAGCGTGAATGTGAGGGCAGGTTTTCTAAGGACACAAGTCAGTGTTTCCTCACTGTGTGCTGAAATATCACCATCCGTCTCACACGCACACCCCTAGTCCCAATGCCACAGCCCCTACTAGTGAGGTCAAACCTGGGATATTTTTAAACCTGTCCATTGATTCAGGTTGGCGGCAGACTTGAGAGCTACTTGAGAGCCTCTCGCAAGTGTTAGCCATCAGGAGGCTAATTCTAGTTCCAAGAGCCTGTCACTAGGCCACGGGAAGAGCAGGGGTGGGGGGGGACACAGCAGCTGCTACCCAGTGGCCCTGAGTCTTGCACGGTCTGGGTCGGGACACACGACATGGACCTGCATACAAAGAAGTGAAGTGATGACTGAGGCAAGGCAGCTCCCACAGCCCAAAGAAAGACAAATCCACAGAGCGACCTAAATGTGGCAACCACCTGGGGTAATGTAAGAGCCCTCTGCTTGTTCCCATCTCTGCTTCTACAGTGAGTGAATGGAGTCTCAGACAAGCTAAGTAGATTCCCCAGAGTCGCACCGCTAGTGTGACACCCAGAGGGCAGAGGCCTTGGTCTCTCACTTGCTGGCTCCTGAGCACGTGCTGTTGCCAGGGTGCCACATGCCTCCCAGGGCACAGGCTGAGATCGCCCCTCCTTTATCGATTCGCCCACACCTATGAATTGCTAAACCATGTGGTACTCTGACTTGAGACATGGGAGTAGAAAAATGAGCCAGACCAGTGAGTGTGTGTGTGCGTGTGTGAGAGTGTGCATGTGTGGGTGTGCGGGTGTGAGTGTGTGTGAGAATTGTGTGTGTGAGTATGCATGTGTGAGTGTGTGTGAGCATGCGGGTGTGAGATTGTAAGTGTGTGTGCGTGTGTGTGAGAGAATGTGTGTGTGTGAGTGTGCGTGTGTGAGTGTGGGTGAGTGTGAGTGTGTGAGAGTGTGTGTGAGAGTGTGTGTGTGAGTGTGTGTGTGTGCCCACGCGCAGTGCCGAGCCTCTGGGTGGCATCCACCCAGCATGTGATCACGGGGACATGGGGTCTGATTGGAGGGTACAGGTGCTGGTTCCTCCTCAGAAAGAGGAACCACCATGTGCGAGGGGAATAATTCAGCTCCAGGAGGCGAGAGCATGGCGAGCCCCACGGCCCCTCCTCCTTTGCCAGGGCAACGTAGGATGGCAGACAACACTGTGGCCGCCTCATTATTGGGCTGCTCGGCCATTGTCCCCCGCACAATGGTTTCCGGCCCTGGCTTTGTGTGGGGCTGCCAGCCGAAGTTATTAACCACAGGAGCTGCCTTTGAGGAACATCCAAGGGAGGGGTGAAAGGTCACCAGGAGCAGTGAGGGGAGCGGAAGTGGGAGGGAGAGGCAGTACAAAAGAGAGGGATGAGCCCCTGTCCCCCTCCCCCTCCTCCCTGAGGAACCCCAAACAGAGCTGGGCCCAGAGGGAGGTATGGGAGGGGGTGTCCAGAGGAAGTTCCTGCTGCTACTGCAGAACAGAGAAGGCCTGGGATGGCTGACCACTCTCACTGGCATCAGGAGTGTGAGCACAGATGGGGAGATGGGCTGCACTTGAGAGGACAGAATTTGGTGTGGCCGAGGTCAGGCAGGGGGCTTTTCCACCTGCTCCTAAAATAGGCGCCTGCTAACCAAGATGGTTCATATCCTGTTCCTCTGGCCTTCAAGAATGAACCAGACCATGCTGGCCTAGTAGGAAGGGCTGATCCCTCGCCAGCACTGCCAATGTTGCCCACAGGTCTGGATAATAGAGAAGAGACGCATACAGGCGGAGCTGCACGGGTCTTTTTGGTCATCTGGTGACAACCTGCCTTTAACTGTACGGGGCTACCTGTGCTCAGAGGGCGAGGACGCTGCGTAGGGCACAAGCCCATGAGAAGCAGCACAGGACATGGGGTGTGTCCACTTCCTGCCCTTGGAGGAATTGGGCTTCTAACATTCACTGCAGTTCTTATTCTTGCCCTAGACTGTCCAGTCCCCTGGTGCCAGTAGGAAGAAAAGGCACAAGACCTCTATGCTGCCAGGGCCCAGGAAAGACAGCCCAGTCCTGGCTCTCGAAGAGCAAAAGAGAGTAGCTATCATCCCACCAGGCTCCCCTCTGGCTCTGCCAGCCAAAGTAGGACCAGAAGGTCCAAATATCTGGTCAGGAGCAAAAGAGGCTCATGGCTTACCGAGGGTGAGAAGGGTCAGGGCCCGAACATGGATCCTTCATCCCATCCACTCCACCAAACAGGCTGGGCAGGGGGATCCGCTGGAAGAGAAGTGTGTGTAGGCATCTGTAGGATGGGGTCTTGTCAGGAAAGTATAATTGCTCAACTTAAATTTTACCTTTAAGGTTATATATTTCTAAGGCTAAAAAGAATGTCTAAGTTCCGTGATATGGAGCTTAACGGAGAGAACATAAAGAAAACAGTGTGTGAAGTTTCCATGTAGAACTAAGAGAAAGAGTGGCTGGCTGGGGTTGTCGGAAAGAAGGCCCTGAGCAGTGTGGTCTACACTATCCTCACGCCCTTTCTCATCCCAGATCCTATGTCCCTTCCCTGCTCACTTGTCTTCTATTCTCCCCCCCAACATGTGTGCCCAGCCCCCAGCCCCACCTGGCCCTGACCCACTGGTCAGCATCCCTCGGCCTTCCTCCTCCCCAGCTCTAGCTCCCACAAGGCACAGCGTGATTCCAGACTTCCCTGTGGCACCCTCCCTCCGCCCACCGACTCCCCGTCCACCAGGCCTCATCCCATGCCTTCCCCCAGGAAGCCCAGCTCAGACCATCCCAGCCCTCCTCCTCCTCCTCACCTCTCTGCCAAGACGCATCGCTCCCCAGAACCCCTCCTCAGCTTTGCTTATCCCATTGCTCTCTCTCCCTGCCCTGTTCTCGGGGCTCCCTCTGGCCAGGTGATGGCTGCCCATATATCCTGTAAAACTGCCCTTTCGGCTCCCCGCATGGTGGATGAAAAGCCAGTGGAGGGGCTTCCTAGTAACAAACTCATAGGAAGCAGCTCGAACTAAGTAAAAGTGGAGCCTCTGTCTCCCCACCATCTCCCTCTCACTCTTACTCACACAGACTCACATATACACACATTCACATACTCATATAAGGACCCACGTTCACACACACACACTCGCACAGAGCTGCACCACAATCCCATGGCCTTGGATTTCCATGGCCGTTCTGGCCATCCTCCCAGTCTCTCCAAAGCCTCCCTCTGTCATGGTTTCCTGCCCCAGAGTCCCCCAGTACCGTGGGTCTGACCTAACATGTTCGGTGCCCTCAAACTGCAGCAGAGAATACAAGAAAACAGCCCCCCTCAATGTGCTCCTCTTGGTGCCAGGAAGCCTTGGGCACTGAAGACACGGAGGCAATGCTGGGGAAGGTATGTTGGTTCCACTTCTACCCCAGGTCCTCACCAAAGCCCAAACTTTCCAGAGTTTGTCAACAGATTAACATCCAAGCCAAAAAAGAACAGGAGGAGATGGGGGGAGTGGAAAGCAAATGGAATGTTAAAAAAAAATTAAGCAATACTTGCATTCTCATTAGTAGGAACATGTGAGATGAAGCAAGTTATGTTATTAGGCATTCTCTCGATTCAGTAAACACAAGCTGAATAAATTTATAAATATCAGCATTAAGTGAGATTTAACGGGGAGCTGTTTATCTTCTGCCTGTCAGGCAGAAGGCGACGCTCTTCATGTATCACCCGCCAGCCGAGCAGTCTTTCCGCCTGCCCAGGTGAGCTGGGGCAGAACCCACCGCCCAAGCTGCCCAGGTCACGGGTGGGAGGCGCTGGCACAGAGGGGCTCCACCACACCACCGCAGCTGAGGAGGCCTGTGAGGGGCTGGGGCGTCGCTCTCGCTGGGGCCACTTCCCAGCCCCTCCAGCTGCCCGGTTAGTAGCTGGTGACTGGGGGACACTCTCTAACAACTCTGAGGTAAAGCTAGTTAACTGCAGCATTAAGAAATCTGCACCTTACACGCTCATGAAGCTTGTAAGACGCTCAGCGAGTTCCTGTTGCTTCAGCCCCATGACAGAGGGTTGGAGGATCCACACAGCCCTGGACACTGCGGTCTAGACAGGATGCAGGCCGGTAGTAGGCCAAGGGGCTGACCGGGCTGCCACAAGGAAGGATACAGACTTGGGAGGTCGGGGTTGTTATCCTGGCTCTGCTACAACCGCCAGTGGACATTGTGAGGGTGACTCCATCTCTCTCAACTTCCGTTTCCTCTGTGGTACCCTTAAAACTCTCAGTCTGTGTAACAATTACCCACGGAGGCCAGATGCCATGAGCTTCAGGTCAGCAAGAACCAAGACTTTATGACAGGGGAGACCTGAATGTTGGGGAGCTGTAGGCATTGAGATCTCTGATGCCTACGGCCTACCTCCCCCTAGCCTGGACCCAACCCACGGTGTCCACCCCATAGTGGGCTCCATGAGCCACAGCCCAGAACCCAAAGCCCAGACCGGGTGGCATCCCCTGGAGCTGGCAGCGTGCTGGTTGTATCTGGGCTCCTGCCACCCTCTATGCACACACACATATTTATGAAAAATTAATTAGGTAAATAAAAGATTAAATAAAGCCTGCTCTCAGGATTTGTCTTTCTGTGTACAATCTCCTATGTCAAAATAAGGCAAAGCACAGACCTCCAACAAAGAGGCGTGAAGAAGCAACTGACATCTGTTTCCAGTTACCCAGCAAGTCTTCTTTGTTGAAAGGGTCATGAGTCCCAGTAGAGTCCTTGAGAAGAGAGCACATGTAACAGTCCTTGGATGACAGGTGAATATAGGAGACACCCAAAGGTTCATGCTGCTAACACGGGCCACCTGCAAACACGCTAGCTCTTCCCTCCATCCTCTGCTGTGTTCTCCAGGCCCCAAGGACCCATCCCAGGGCAATATCCCCAAAGGTGTCCTGAGAGGCTTTGTTCCCATGGTGCTGTAGGAGATGTGACAAGATGAAAATGTGCAGGGGGACGGCATCCCCCCAACACACTCAGCAGGTGAGCTCATAGGTGTCCCAGGGGATGGGGTCCGATGCTCCTGGGAATGGCCATCTGAGCCTGAGGTTATCCTTGCAAAAGAGGAAATAAATAAAAACAAATGACACATAGGGGACCACTGGGGCCTGGGTGGCCCTCAGTGTCTCAGCACTTCTGCCTCCACGGTGGTGGAATGAGGGGTTTGAGCAGGTCATCTTGCAGGTCACTCCAGCCCTGAATCCTAAGCATCACCATTAAGATGCTATCTGTCTGCAGGCCATGGGGGAGGAGGACAGCAAGCTGCAGAGAAGCAGCTGCTCATCACCCATCCTTGAGTGCAAGTGCATTGGGGTTTGGGGCTGAGATAAGCACCCAGGCAAATCCCATTATGCGGCCACATGACAGGAAGCTAGCCTGGTGTAAGCTCTCTGCCACGGGTTCTGAAGCAAAGGCTGAGTGTGTTTGAAACGACAACCAGCGAATAAAAAAGCGGGTGCCCTGGAGCCTCCCGGGGTCTGCACCCCGGCCTAGGGTTAGCTCATATCCCCACAGACACGTGCTTCTGCTAGACACGTGCTTCTGCCAGAGTAGCCGGGAGTCTCACTCCACAGCATGGGTGTAGTCCCGACTTCCTCAGGCCCCCAGTGGTGAGTTTATCGCTGGAGTCATAATAATGGCAGTAGGCACAGCCCAGTAGGTTGGTCACACCCACTCTTAGGAAAGTCTACCCAAGTTCAAAGTGCTACAATTTTCTTGGAATGTCAGAGCAATTTCATAATGGTTCACAAGGGTGCATGAAAGAAAGACCGGGAAGGTAGTGGTGCTATTACTAGTCATAGGGACCCCAAGAAGAGAAAGTAGTTTTCTTGTATAGGGGAATGTGTGTTTGTGTGTATGTATGTGTGTGTATGAGTATGTATGGCTGTGTATATATGTGTCTGATGTGTGTCTCTGTGTGTGAGCTGTGTGTGTGAAAGAGGATGTGTTGTTGTTCTTGGGATATATAACCTCTGAGGCTCTGCAGTGATTTCCCAGTGGCAATGCTTTCCCTGAGCTGGGAGACAGTCGGGCCAGAGAGATATATTTGTTATTTGCTTAGAAGAGAGCACTGAAGCATGAAGGTTGGGAGTAGGCCAGAGGATAGAGTGTGTTGAAAGAAGAGAATATGGCCAAGGCCCCAACACTAAAATGCACCTTGAATTCGAGATGGGGGGAGAAGGGAAAGTCCAAGAAGAGGTGTGCGTGGGAGGTAGAAAGAGCCACAAGTGCACACAGTGACTGTGACCTCAGGTGAGAAGAGTCTTCAGGAAGGAGGTAAAAGGGAATCATGACAAGTACTCAGGGCAGTCACAAGGACAGGGACTGAGGAAAACACTGAATGGACACTAGTGGCCTTCAGCTAAACATGGAAGTAGCAAGTTATGAAAAGAAATGTGGTTTCAAGAAGCAGAGAAACGAGTTGGGAGTAAGAGTGTGTAGAGGCCCTCCCTGGTGGCGCAGCGGGTTAAAGCACAATACTGAGAAGCCAAAGCCATTTCCGCATGAATTCGATTCCCGCCTGCCCCGGAGGTGACCACATGGCGTGGTAGACCTCTCCTGACCCGCCCGCTGCTCCCCTCAGCAGTGTACTTCGTTGATCTGCCTGTTCTGCTCCCTACTCTGTCTCTGGTGAAGCCTCTAGCCGCCCCTGCACCTCTGTCCTGTACCCCAGTTCTGTATGCATAAATAAGTAAATATTTTAAAAAGAGAGAGTGTGTAGACAGTGTTGTGGGTTTGTGTCCCCCAAGATATGTGTTGAAGTCCTAATCCCTGGCACCTGGCAAGGTGTCCTCATTTGGAACAGGGCATTTGCAAATGTAGTCAAGTTAAGATGAGGTTTTCATGATGGCCTTTAATCTAATCTGCAGTCTTTGCCCATCCAAACACAAAACTCATAGAATGATCAGGTCTGGAAGAAGGGGGATGACTCTTGTTTGGAAAGGGCACCAAACAAAAGAGAGTGATGAGGCTACAGAACGAATCCAAGAAAGGAAGAAAGAGGATGGATGAGTGGAGAAACAGGGACATATTTTAAACAGAAGTTCAGGACATCGACATTGAAAGGGTTATTGGTGCCAACAGGGATAGAATTCAACAGTGAGAAAGAACAGATTGGGGGAACATAACTGATACCCCAAGTACCTGGGAGAAATCAAAGAGTAGATGAGTTCAACCTGTGGTAAATGTCCTATTGTAGGTTCCTATAATTTCAGAACTAGACATTAGAAATCACTACTCTCTACAGTTTCACTTTAAAAACAAGACAACATCCTAGAATTAGTAAAAAAAAATTGTTATAAATTTGAAAGCCTTGTGGGGATTTTTTGTTTGTTTGTTTGTTTGTTTTTAGGAACAATTTTAAGCATGATGAAGGTAAAGCCCTCTTTTCTGTCACCCACACCTATGAGCAATCCTGTCATGAGTTGAAATCCAGATACTTCTCCACCTGGTGGCTCCTACCTGAATTACAGGCAGGGTTCATCCAAAGGAAAGACACAGCATGCTGTCTGAGGATCCCAGAGGGACATTTTAAGTGTTCAGATGACCTGCAAAGACCCAAGCCAACTTCTTATGGCCTTGTTCTCCCTTTGCCTTAGTTGTCAGGAACTCTACTCCCCACCTCACCCCTCACAGATAAGTTAGTTCCTTTCCCATGAAAGGAAACAGAATAGTATCTGGGAGGAAATGTACAAGTGCATGTGAAGTCTGACCAGTGCTGGAGCAGACCTCAAATTCTTTGAAGACTTCCAGGACATAAATGGAAAGAACAGCCACACAGAGACATGAATACGGGCCTATGACTATGCCTTGTGTGTCTTCCCTTTTTCTCTCAAAGACTCTCAAAGTTGAGTCCCACCAAACTCCATTGCTGCCCTTGCACCCCCAGGATGACCCCTTGTCTCAGCCAGAATGTCAAAGCAAAGCAAGGCATCTACTGAGCTCAGAAACATGACCCTGATGTCTCTGGCACCACTGCTGGGAAGATCCTCTCTGGGAATTTGATGGCAGTCACACCCCAGATGCCACGCATAGATTGATGTGTGCATTCACCAAGTCTCAGTGTCAGTGCTAAAGGCAGGTTTAAAGCTCCAAGAAGCTCTACTGATTTCTCTAGCAGTGAAGATATTCCCTGAGCATCTGCTGACGGTCTAATCTCATGGCCAAAAGTCCAATTTCTCAGAGCAGACAGGAAGATGAGAGTATAGTATTAGTTATCTGGTGCTGTGTAACAAAATACCACAGACTTGGCAACTAAGAACAACAGACATTAACTTCTCACCCATTTGCTTGGGTCAAAAATCCAGGGGCTCCATAGTTGGGTGGTTCTAGATCAGGAGTTCCTCATGAGGCCATAGTCAAGTCAGCTAGGCCTGGGGTTATCTGAAGGCCTGACTTGGGTTGAAGGACCCACAGCCGAGACGTCTGTCTCCTTCACATAGTTGTTGACGAGAGACCTGTTCTCCACCGACAGGAGGGCTCAGCCCATGGGCTTGTCCATCAGGACGCCTGAGTGTCCTCAGTAGTCCAAGAGACAGAAATCTTATCTTATAATCTAGACTTGGAAGTGATATACTTCTTCTTCCATACTCTAGTGATCCTATAAACCAACCTGATAGAATGTGGGAGAGAACTGTGGCCTATGAATGTCAGGAGGCAGGGATCACTTGGGGACCATCTTTAAGACCAGTTATAATATTTTCGATGGTAAACCATTGCAATGGAGCTCACCACTCCAATAGAGAGACCATAGAGACCAAAACTAAATCTAGAATTACTAATACTGTTGGCCACTGGTTCTCAGAGTTGAGAGGGCATCAGAATTACCTGGAAGCTTATGAAAACATCGATTGCCAAAATCCACCTCCAGAGATTCTTATACAGTAAGTTTTGAGTGGGGCCAAGAATTTGTATTTCAAGTTGTCTGTCTGTCTGTCTGTCTGGGCTGACTCCAAAGTGTAAAGGAAGCCTCAGGCTCCCAGTTGCACAGGCCTCGCATAATGGTGAGTGTGGACACTGTCTATCTTCCTCTGGAGTATTGCAGGAGCTGATGGCCTGCTGCCCCAGTGTGTACAGTCAGGAAGCTGCAGTATTGTAGGGACATAGAGCAACAAACAAGGGCTTCTGAGTCCCTTCCATTTTTAGGGCCACCTCTCTTCCTGCCCCTGTATTTAGCATGGAAGACCAAATCTAAGTCTGCATCCATCCATCATTCCTCCTTTATTAGTTGTCTGGTCTGTATCAAACACTCTGTATGCAGAAAATCATAGTAACTACCAGTACCCAAAATGAAGAACTAAACTTGTTCATAAAAATCAAAGAAGGGAACCTCCTTGGTGGCGCAGTGGGTTAAAGTACAACACTAAGAAGCTGAAGCCACTTCAGCATGAGTTTGATTCCCGCCTGACCCAGAGGTGACCACATGGCACCGCAGACCTCTCCTGACCTGCCCGTTGCTCCCCTCAGCAGTGTATTTCAGTCAGTCCTCCTGTTCTGCTCCCCACTCTGTCTCTGGTGAATCCCCTCATTGCCCTTGCACCTCTGGCCTGTGCCCCAGTTCTGTATGAATAAATAAATAAATCTTTAAAATAAATAAAATTGTTTTTTAAATGTTCATAAGGGGACCCTTCCAGGGGGTGCAACAGGTTAAAGAGCAGCACTGTGAAGCTAGAAGCTGGGCACAGCTGCTTCAGTGTGCCACTGAGTTCAATCCCCAGCCAGGGAGACATGGCACAGCAGACTGCTCCTATCTCCCCCACTGCTCCCCTCAGGAGTGTATTTCAGTACATTTGCCTGTTCTGCTCCCCACTCTATCTCTGGTGAATCCTCTCACCACCCCCTACACCCCAGTTCTCTGTGTATAAATAAATGAATCTTTTTTAAAATGTTCATAAAAGTCGGACACAGACTGACAATTCATGTCCTGCTTCCCCTGAACTCCAGGGCCCTTCAGATGTGGCTACCTACCATTTTTAACATTCTCCCTAATAATCACAGTTCTTTGGTGTTATCTCCACACAAATTTGTCAAAATCAGTTCTTTGTTTCTTCAGAGCAGGAGTTGTGACTTGACCTGAAAGGCCACCAGAACTCAGCCCAGCGCCTGGGAAGCACAAGTGACTGGAAAAACACCTGGAGTTAGATGTGTGCAGAGGCCCAGGCCGTCAGGCTGCAAGGTGTGCTGAGGGCCCACCTTGGTTTCAAGGACCACAGCAGATTTAGCTATAAACAGCCTTTGGAGCAGGCACTGGGGACCTCACTCAGTGTAGTTCCTGGAAGTTGCCAGAGCCTGTGCCCCCTGCCCAGATTGCCCAGCCAGGCCCGGAGGTGGAAGAGCTGTAAGCCTGGCAGCTCCCACCCACTAAGCCCCAGCAGAGGTGGGGTGGGGCAAACCCACAGGGAACCTGGGCAAGTTAGGCATGTGGCTGGGCTGTCCAGGGACATGACAAGAGAATGCTCTGTTGACCTCCTGGCTCCCTCCGGTTTTGCTGAGACTACAGGGAAAGATCCCATGCAATGAAGGCCAGTGTAGCGGAAGGCTAAGAACTTTAAATTAAAGGAAGGCACATGGAGATGAAACCGTGGCGGGAGAGGGGAACTAGAACAAGAAGGGGAGGGAGGGGTATGGGTCGGCAGCCAGGCCCATGAGGGGCTTGTCCTTTCCTAGTCACCCCTTCTCCATAGCCAGCTATCCCCTCCCCAGACAGAGGAGAGGGTAAGGAGGGAGCCTGGGTCCTCTGTCCTTTGGAATAGCTCCCTGGACATCCAGGCCGCAAGCCTGGCTTGCCCAGCTTCCCTGTGGGTTTGCCCCACCCCACCTCTGCTGGGGCTTAGTGGGTGGGAGCTGCCAGGCTTACAGCCCCTCCACCTCCCGGCCTGGCTGGGCAACCTGGGGAGGGGCATGGCCGGCCTAGAGGCGATCACATTTGGTCCCACGTGACAGGCAGATGAAAGCAAGTCAGGCTCCCAAGACTGCTGGTCAGAGCCTTCCACCTGGGATGGGAATTCTAAGTAACATGGGGCCAAGGAGGTTTAAAGAACCCAGATTTTTTCATCATCCCTAGATGGGCAATAAAATAATACAGAAAGCCACATGGTAGTAAGAAATAAAGCAATTTTAGATACATGCCTCTTCATCAGCCCTAAAATTTGCAGAGCCCTTAATAAGTCCTGCGCCATGTGCTTTAGTTAGCTCTCTCAACCGATCTTCACACAGATACAGACAGGGGGGCCTCCTGCTTGCCCCATCGCACAGTGATACAACGAGGCCCCAAGAGAGCCACTTGTGTGAGGCCTTCTAAAGTGCAGAGCAGCTCCGTGGAGGCTCTCCAGTTCCCACGGTCAAGGTCTCCTTGGGGATGAGGGCACAGGCATTCACCCAGCACCCTGGACTGCATCTCAGGAACAGGAGGGAGTGTGTAAGAAATGCAGAGCAGCTGGGGCCTACCCAGCTGCCTCCTCACAAGGCAGCAGCGTATTTGCTCCCCTGGAGGATGACTCTAGAAGCAAAGATGGGGCAGACATCACCTGAGCATCCCAAGAATAGGTTAGGGGCCCAGACATCTTGTGCCTGGACCCCCACCTCTAGACCACACAATTCCTGCAGGTCAGATGGAGAGGGTTACGCAAAGGTTACACCTTTGTCTTTGGGCAAAGGTGAGCTGAGGATTGAGGCAAAGCAGGGCTGGGATGTCCCGACCCAGGACCCAAGATGGTCCTGGTTGACCTCAAGCTCCTTGATTCAGATTCATCTCTTTCTCACTCACTACATACCAAGCAAGCACTCCAGAATCTTGCAATGTACCAAAGGAATGTTCCCTGTTCACCTGCCTGGTAAAATCTAGGGCCATCAAACTAATGCTCTCTTATCATGCCATCTCCCTTGCAGTCACCTATAATGAAAATAATAAACAGCCCAGGCAAAGCAGGATTCTCTTACACTCAGTGGCCTGTGAAGTGAAACCTAATAGTGAGTTTTGCTTGTGTGTGTACAGCATGCAAAACTCTGCAAGACTCCTCACTCTTAAAAAGACAAAACATATTCTTGGATAGGCCAGCACCAGACCTCAGTTCCCAGACCTTGCTGCCTTTAAGATCATCTACCACCATGGGTGACAGGTGCCATCATCATCTTCATTTTATACATGAGGAAACCAAGGCTCAGAGAGGCTAGGTGGCTTGTTCTGCTTAAAAGTGGCAAAACTGGCATCCATTCCCTGACAGCTCATGCTAACGCTCTAGAAACCCAAATCACCATGCTCTTTGAGGTTGGCAGAGCCTACCCTAAATCCCCTGTCCAGTGGTTCTGTGAATGAAGTTCTCCCTCCAAGAATGAACATGGAAATTTCTGGACACCGTGATAAGAGGAGCAAAACTTTTGGGTCCCTAAGAAAATCAAGGTTAGTGATCAACCATCTTCACCAACCAAAGCAAATGTTGGAAGACAAAAGTTAGTGCCCAATGACACCAAACGTCAAGTAGTAGTGGTCTTGTGAGTATCTGCCCCTCCTCTTGGTGAGGCAGACTTCCGACTCCCATCTACCTCTCCCTGGGTCTCAGAGCAGGCCAGGGTAAGTGGATCTCACTTAAGAGACTCCTCTTTTCCCAGGACGTTTAGGACAACATTCTCCCCAGTTTTGGGGCACCTGAAAATTAGGGCCCAAAAAGCACTGGCAGTGATGGAACGGGGTGTGGTTTGCCAGTGTCTGTTTAGCACAATGACCTGATTCTGTGGTTTGTTCCAACTCAGCAGCATTCAAATAGTCACATGCCCCTGGGCAGCAGGTGCTGTGATCTTTGCCCAGTGATTTGGAGTCCTCTGTGGGGCAGGACTGAGTGCCAAAGAGGAGGAAGGTGGTTTGGCTGTGTCCCATACCCCCTGAGACCTGGGGGAGACCACTCCCTGCCTACCTCCCAGCACTCCTGTCCAGCACCTGAGCACATCTCTGTCCAGATTCTACCCAGAGTTTCCTCAGCTGCCTGAACAAAGACAGAAGCAGGCTGCTCAGGTAAAGGTTAAGGGCTTCTGAGTTTCTGCTCTCACCACCACTGCCAAGAACAGAGAGGTCTGTGCATGCCTGAGACTTGCACAGTATTTGTCATGTTAACAGCTGCGTGCCTAGTGCCTATGGCTGCACTGTGACAATGAGCTCATTATGTGATCCTTGCTGCCTGCATTCATTCTATGAAACAGTCACGCAAGCACAGATGCTCACTGAGTTCCTCTTATGTGCCAGGCACTGTTCTAGGCTCAAGGGATATAGCAGTGCACGGAACTGAAGAGAACCTCCTGCACTTATGCTTACCTGCTGCTGGGGAGGCAGGCAATAAAGTAATATCATATGTCAGTGGTAGCAAGAAATAAGGAAACTTTCGATCCATTCCTCCTCATTACCCTATCAGCCTGTTTATGGTAGTCTGGGTGCTGGACCTATATCTCCTTTCTTTCCTGCCACCCAACAGGACCTTCTTCTGAACCACTGGGAATTTTCAAGGTGAGAAGAGCCAACTTTGCCTACTGTGGCTACAAACTTCAGGGACCCAAGCTCTGAGCTCTCCAGATGCTGTGGAAAGATAGGCTAAGCTGGCATTTCCACCCCATCTTGTATTCGTAGCTCTGAGCCTACCACCAGGCCAAAGATGAAATTGAGAATCCATGACTGACTAAGACAATATTTTGACCACCACCCACTGCATCCCAGTCTTCACTTTTCTCCACCCCCATGTTCCTACCTGCCCTCAGGGAATTATAATAACATAGCTTCCCCTGGATACAGCTGATCAAGAAGCATTGTTTCTAGACCTTGGGGGTGGTATCACCATCACCAGACTTGGATGGCAGGGAGTTGAGAGGCTCAAGGGTGAGGTGAGGCGACTGAGGACAGTCTGACTTCCTCCAATCCATTCTCCATACTGTAGCCATTAAGAACTTTCTAGCATATCTTTTTAGGATATAACATATAAGTCCCTTCATGCCTACAAGAAATTTTGTGATCTAAGCCTACACATTTTCCTTGCTCGTCTTCTCCTCTCTTACCCCTCACTAATCTCTCTCTCTCTCCCTCTCTCTCTCTCAATGTGCAACATTTCCCAGTGCAACAGTGAATTCAGTTCCCTAAGTGTGTCTGGCCTCTGAACTTTCACATATGGTATTTTTCTAACCATACCAGACTATTGTCTCTTCACTTTCCTCTATTTGCCTGGTTGATTACACCTTCCTTCCCATCAGAGTTTAGAGGTCTCTTCTGAACAGCCAAGACTGACATGCCCTGCTCTGTGTCCTCTAATCTTGTGCTCAACCCAGCCCAATCACAGCACAGCATACCTCCCTGAAAGAACCTCATAGTGTCTTCCACAGAACAGGAACCTTGTTGTTGGGTCCTAACAGAGTATGATTAGCCCCTAGTAGATGTTCAACCCATATTTGTACAACTGAAAACAGAAAAAAGGAGGGATGGTAGAGAGAGGAAGTAAGACAAGAGGGAAGAAAGTGCACAAGAGAAAGAGGAAGGGTTCACCTGGTGAGCTAACTCTGACATTAATTCATCTTCATAATTGCTTAAAATTCATCATCCCTCACATTTCTCCATTTCTTAACAGTTTATAAGTCACTTTCACACCACCGTCCTGACAGGATGTGAATATTATATGCATTTTTTTCCTACTAAGTGTGAGGAGCTTAAAAATCAGAGTGGGTGAGTGACTTTTACAAGGTCACACAGTACAGGGCATCACAAGCTTCCCCTGACTTTGAGGTCACAAGTCCTCAGACTCTGGAATGGAGAGGTCAAGTCCCAAACACGGACACCGACTCTCCCATAAATAGTGAAAGAAGATAACACTGAATTGAGTCCCCTAATTCACACTGTAAAGATAGCCGGGGATCTCAGGGGGCAGAGGTGCACACTCTTATTTATTCCCTGGTGGTTCTAGGCAATCAAGAGAGCACTAGGGATGAACAGAACTTCCCTAGAGTAATGCTTGCACAGTGGCAATGACTCTAGACTGGGAAACCTCACAGGCACCACCTTCTTACTCTGTCTAAATTGCTTGCTTCGCTCTCTGAGGTATTTGAGAGCAACCAAAAGAGAAGACAAGGCTGTGGGAAACCAGGAATCTCTGCCTCTCTTAAAGCTGCCCATCCTCTGCTGACACAATTCCATTTCTCATTTCCAATATCTGCAGAAAAATATTCACACATCACAATATTTCATGTAGAACAATTGTGGTATGAAAGAAGATGAGCTATGCATAGCATCTAAGGGGACAGCTATTTAGACCATCTTACATGCACATATGGGGCTAAGGTGAAGGAAGTCTTCAGAGTGCCATCTGACAGGGAAAGATAGTCAAGACATTGCTAAGTGAATAAAAGCCACCTGCAGAGCAAGCCTTCCACCCCAGGGCTACTAAGTATGGGAAGGTTTACTCCAACACAAAGGTCAGAGTTGCCGCTCACTGGCAGAGGTATGACTAGAAAAGATTTGAAAGGGTGAATAGCAAATATCACAGGGCTGCCTTCAGTGAAGGACTAGAGGAAGAGAGTCATTTAACTAGACTGTTTGAATTACTTATGATCTATTGTATGTATAAGCTAGAATTTTATTAATTGAAAGAAAAACTAAGAAGACGCTGGCTTCTCTATGAATCAGAAAGTAGTTGTTAGTCAGACATAGCCGCTGTGAAGCTGAGGCTGGATCCACCGGCCTTCCCAGGAACAATGGTTTTCTGGAGCCTGAACTTCTGGACTTCTGGAGCCCCTGGAAGTCTCTGCGAGGAGAGATCTTAGGTCAGAGAACCCACAGATGCTTCAGATAGCAGAAGCAGTTCATCCATGAGGGGGCGCCCTAGAGGAGTGAGTGCCCACCCAGAGAGGGCTTGGAGGGGGGGCCTGGGTACCTCCCGCTCCCTGGCTCTCAGGAACCAGCAAGTTCAGCCCTTCTGGTTTTCAGTCCCCTCACCCCATCGCCACTTTGAACTTCTCAAGTCCCCACCATCCCAGTCAGCTGACAGCAACAATACCCCCAAATCTGTAAGTAATGCTTCTTGATTATCTGCATTGCTAGTTTTACTAACACTCATTGAGCACCACTGTGCCACAGGCACTTTGACTTAATCATTACATGTAATACACAAGACGTGCTCGTCTGACTTCTAGGGCTCAGAAACTTTGTCTCTGAGAAGTTGGGTGATTGGCCCAAGATCACACAGCAACCCAGAAGCAGGCCAGATTCCCAGGCCTACAGCAAGCGACTTCTTCCGTATGTCTGCATGACAGAAGGGCCCAGGGTGCAAGTGAGGAAAGATTCTGCCCCAGGTCTCCGAGCTCTCCCCACCAGAGTGAGTCTGAAAGGGGTGATTCTGTTTGGAAAAGCCAAGTCACAGAGCAGACTGGATCCTAGTCTGAAAAGTGACAGAGGATGTGAATGTAGCAGACAGAAGCCATCAGGGCCGAGCGCACTTCATGAGGTTGGAGGGGAGGCATTTAGGACAAAGGTAAGGAAATGCTACCCTAGGCAAAGACGATAGGCCTAAAAATGGAACTTTGAAGCCAAGTTTAAAGAAATATACAGGTTGAAAGCTGGAGGAGCTGATGTAAAACATGGTGACTATAGTTGATAGCAGTGCTTTATGGAACTGTAATTGGCTAAGAAGGTAGAATTTAAATCTTCCCCCCACCCCACACACAAATATATGAGAGGAAATAACATGTTAGCTAACTAAGAGGGAATCCTTTCACAACATATCAAGTCACCATTGTGTACACCTTAAGTGTCTTAACAATTTGTTTATCAATTACATCTCAACAAGCTGTGAAGACAAAGAAAAATATATAGATGGATGATTCACTGATGCTTGTCACAAATGGGTGCTTTGCCAAGCACTCAGGGAATTCGGTTAGGGGGAGGTGGACCTCTCTGTGACCCCAACCTTTGACTTTCTTTTCAGTCTTTCATTTACCTGGCCTTCCCAAGGTCTAGGAAGCATAAGTCTCATTACTCAGGGTCAAGCTTCCTCCCAGTAGGTCACTGGTGGTTCCAGAAACTTGCAGAGTGGTTTTCTACTTTACTTTCTAATTTATTCCAATAGCTTCTTCACAGCTATTACCCTGCCCCTGCACTAATAACATAGTGAGGGTGGTGGAGAGAGTGCTGGCTCAGCTCAGGTAGCAAAGGAGCCTGGGTTTAGATCCTGGCTCCACTGCTCAGCACCAGGAGGAAACCAGAGAAATCTTGAGGCCTCAGTACCTCCAAACCCCACTTCATTGAGTGTTGTGGAACATAACTGGGGGTATCGGTAAGCACCTCAACAGCTTCTGGCTCTTACAGCAGTGGTAGTTCTGAGTGGAAGCAATGTCATACCTGGCACACCTCATGGCATGTCTGTCCTCATATGGGGCTGTAAAGCAACAAAGATGGCCACATTGCTGGGGTACTGGAAAATGGGGAGCCAAAGTATAGGAAAGTGCAGAGAAAATGAAAGATCTGGAGATGTTTTGAGGGTCTTGAGGCAAGTGAGACCCATACATTTGTGGCAAAGCTCCCATGACCACTTGACCCAGGAGGCCAGAAGCTTCCCAGAGGAGAGGAGGAATAGACTGGGGCAAAAGGCAACTTAGATGTCCTGGTTCTTTGCCCCTCTCCCTGCCCCAGCCAGCAGTGTCTCTGGGCCTTTCAGCAGAGTGCCGGGCACTGCCTGGCTTTGAGGTAAGCCTGCTCTGTTCCGAGGTTTGTGGGAGCAGCAGGAACCTTTGGTGTTCTGAGGCCACAGAGAACAAAGCCAGCCCTGAGTCTGCCCCTGAGCCTGGTTTTTTCCTTGTCACCTTCCCAAGAACAGCTGTCAGGAAGACAGCCTTGTCCAGTGTCCTGGCGCTGGCCTGAGAGGATTCCTGTGCCCTGACTCCTGCTGCAAAGGGTTGGACATAGGCACTTGGCCGAGGGGATAGCATTCCTGCTGCGTGAGCTGCTCTCCTCTCTGGTAGCAGGAAAGTTTCCTGGCCTTGGAGGTCCGACCTCACCCTGACCACTCCCTGGGTTCCAGAACTTTCCTTGCTGGCAGCAGGAGGTGGGTACTGGGGAGTGGGAGGAACTGGGCTGGGCTGAGTAGAATTTTCAACACTCAAGGCCAGACCTGAGTCACTAGTGTTTATTTAGATACTGAGTCAGCCACCTACCAGCTGAGAAAGTTTGGACATGTTACCTTCCCAGAGGCTTGGTGTTCTCACCTACAAAATGGGTTGCGAAAGGGCCTGGTTGATGACTGTAACTTTTTAAAAACTATTAAAACTGAGGGGGAAATTGCCTGCTATTTTCTAGATATGGCTCCTGTCCCCTTCCTTTCTGCCTCTCCCATGAGGGCCTTCCTTACTCAGCCCTAAATTTACCAGGTTCTTCTCAACAGCCCAGATAGCAGCCAAGAAGGGGCTGGGAAGTGGGCAAAGACTTCAAGAGACAGGTGCCCACAGCACACCTCCAACCCCAAACCAACTGGAAAAATGCCACCAGTGGCTTTTTCCAAACTGCTTTTCACAACCTGTGTCCCTTTTCCTTTCACCTGCCAGGACCTGTATTTCTATTTCTGTGTTTTGAAAGCCTGGGGGGTAGAGGTGGAGCTGGGATAATTAATGATTGATTCCCTGGCCCAGCCGCCAGGAGGCCGCAGGGTAAGCTGTTGGCCATTTCCTGAGGTGTGGACACAGGGTAGAAATGTGGCTATGTCCCCTATTGGGCAAGTGTGTACGGAGAAAAGGTAAAGCAAAAAACCACCAGTCTCCTGTGAACAGGTGAAGTCCGGCAGGCTGGAAGCTCTGCCCTGGTACTGGTGCGCCCCTTCTGGCATTGGTTCTGCACCCCTCTTTTTGGGTCAAAGACAATAAATTTGTCCCCTCACAGACACCCCTGCCCCCACAACAACCGCCACACCCACCCTAAAGCCATAGCTGGTGCTCCTTGGCTTTTTCTATACAACAGCTCACCTGTCCATCACCCAAAGCTCAGATGGCTGCTTGAAAATCTCACAGGGCTTTGGGAAAAGATTAAAGGAACCGACTTCTACAGCAAAATTTTAGAGGAGTTTTAACTCTGCCCTCTTGGAAGTATTTCTCCTGCCTTTGTTGTCTAATAATAATTAACTTTTGTACTGAGCTGTAGTTTTCAAAGGGCTTTCACATTCATAATTCCATTCATCCTCTCAACAAAGCAGGGAGGCAGGTCTTACCCTCCCCCTCCCCACCTGCACCCACCTCCCACAGAAGAGGAAACTGAGGCTCAGAGAAAGGAAATGGCCCTCTTTCACATTGCCTTCCAACTTAAAGTAAAGAGCTGCTGTTTTCTTCCCAAAGGGCACATTTTAGTCCTAGGAATTGTTTGCCATAGCAAGTAAGCACAGAGGGTTTAGGAATGGGGGGGGGGGGAGGAGGGAGGGATTTCCTCCCTAGGCTGGCTTCTGGGTAATCTGCACAGAAAAAGCTGAGGCTTCATGTCAAAGTAGAGGAAGTGATCCCAGATTTCCTCTCCTGGGGTGCCAGGGGTGAGAAGGAAAGGCCCCTGAACCGTGCTAGAGTTCAGGGGGTCAATTAGCCTGAACTGAAGGTGATACGATTCCACTCACACAGTGAAACACTGGCCCTAGTGGTCAGCTTATATGCTGAGCTGCTTTCAAAAGACCCCAAACTTTCCTTTCTGGCAATCAGCAAAGATGACCGACTCACACTGGTTGGCCCAGGACAGTTTAGTTTTGGCTCTGAAAACCCCATGTCTAATGAATGTTCTAGGTCTCATCCCTGGCACACTCAGCTCAGCTCAGTGGATTTCAGCTAAATCTTGGAAAGAAAGAGCATCTTTTGAAGGCTCAGCAGATCAACTTATAATTAAAACATCACAGAATACTTACTAGAGCTGGCAACTACCTAGAATGTATGTTCAACGCTTTCAAAGTTAAACCTGGAAATATTTCTACAAACAAATACTCCAGTCGATGGCCAGATCAGCCATAGTTTTAAGGGCAAACCAGAGTTACTTTCCCTTGTCTATTTGACATCTAAATAAATTTTCTAAGAGAAAAGCTGAGTTTTTTTTTTTTAATTTAATGAGTTTAACAA
Organism: Condylura cristata; assembly: GCF_000260355.1. Lineage (NCBI taxonomy): Eukaryota > Metazoa > Chordata > Mammalia > Eulipotyphla > Talpidae > Condylura > Condylura cristata. The sequence goes on from NW_004567121.1 coordinate 368,652, forward strand.
GTTACTAGCTGATCATCTCACCTCAAAGCTGAAAAGATTTGGAGAAGTTTCCTTTGGGGAAGTGTATTCTAAATTTCCCAGTGACCTAAGTCTTTTTTGCTGTGATGCTAAATTTATTTTAAAATGTTAAGCAACATCTTAGTTCATGCTTAACTAAAAGTTTGGATTTTTTTAATTTAGTATAAGAAAAAGTTGTGATAAAAGACATTATTTCAACCTGTTCATTTTGCAGAGGGGGAGACTGATTAGAAAGAGAATGAGTTGGGGTACTGGTTAGTAGCCTACTAGGAACCCAGCCTGATTTCCAAAGTGACTAGGCAACAGGCCTGAGGCCTCTGTTTATTTGTGACTGGAGCTAACTGCCTTCTCACTGTGCTCTGCCTTTAGGAGTTCTGCTCCAATCATGGGACTATGCCTTGTGCATCTGGGAAAGAAGTGAAATCAAAATGTGTTGAGTGTGGTTTTGCCCTTTAAGTTTTCATATTAAAATGACTTTCTTAAATGACCTCACTAATGGAATGGGCATGTTTTGACAACTTGCCAGTTTATTTTTTCCCTTGTGAGAACTTTTGCCAAAAATGAAGAGGGTGAAGGGGATTGTTTTTTTCTGAGCTAAGCAGGGGAAATAGGCAAGAATGGGTGCAGTGAGTTTCCATGGTTACTGCTACTTCTCAGCACCTCAGCTTGGGTAAACCCTCTGAGGTGTTCAGAACTGCTTGAAGCACGGTTCACCAGGCTCACCCAGGGCAGAGTGCAGGGCCGGAGTCTCTGCCATGCCCTTCTCACGCCAGGCTGTTCCACAGCAGCAGGGCTTGAGCTACTGGGGATTGGTAGGAGATACTCCAGGGGCACTGCCAGTCACTGCCTCCAGGGGTTTTGACAAGAGAAGTGAAATATCTGGACATTTGGAAACCACAGATCATCTTAAATAAAGACATTGGAGAAACGTTCAAAGCAATAAAGCACCTATTATTTTGATTTAGCGATATTTATAAATCTGGAAGATTCACTTAGGGACACTCGTGTTCTCTTTCTTTTCACAAAATGATTAATTTCTGCTCTTGAGGAATGAGAAAGTCTGGATGGGAGGAGGAAGTGAATTTGCATGAAAGGTTAAACTTTTTTAATTAAGAAAAACTGTGTTTTCACACACAGATGTGTACACATGTGTGCACACACACCCTCCTGAGTAGCCCATTTCTTTGCCCACCTGTCACCCAAGCACCATGCATGCTAATCTCGGTGCTCCGGAACAGCCCCTCCAGCTGGCCCAGCCCCTCTAGGTCAGGGGATATGGCTGGTCTCTCAGCTATCACCCTGAATCCAGACAGATTGGGGGAGCATCCAGGCTATGCCCCAAGAGCCTGCAGGTGCTTCAGGACATTCGTTCCAATTCCTCTTCCCCAATGGAAAAGATGCCCAGTGAGGAAAGAAAGGCAGCCTTATCACCACTAAGGTCTGTTCGGTCCCCTGCCTGGCTGTACCCACCACTCAACCCTGCTTCTTTCCAAGGCCTTTCCTCACAGAGGTGAAAGCTAGGTCCTGGCTTTGTCAGTCTGCTGAACTCGTCCCCCCAAGTTCAACATCTTCAAAGAACAAGAAAGAGGTCTGAAGGCTGTGTGTGTGTGTGTGTGTGTGAGTGAGTGAAGGGAGAGAGAGGTCCTCTTGAAATAGGCTATGTGACCATTTACATTAACTTACAGATATGAGGGTGTGGATCCTGCCTGGGCTGTATGGAGAAAATGGGCTTTTAGGGCTCTGCCCTGGTAAAAGTCCAGACCAGTGGTGAGAGGCTAGGGCCGTCTTGCCTCTGGCCCTGGGAACAGGCTTCTACCATAATGAATGAGGAATATAAAAAACAAGTTCTCTCCTATGAAAAAATAGGCTTCCCTGCCCCAAAGCAGTGCAGAGGTTAGAGGAGGCAAGGAGTCACAGGGCCACACTATCCCTCACCTTTGCTGGGCAGTGATCCCAGGAGAACCCAGATACCCGCCTCCTCAGGCCTTGAGGCCTCTATCTCCCACTCCTCCAATATTTCCAGGCCTGCTGAGTTAGGGCTCAGCTGCCTTCCTCGCTGTTCTCCGCTGGAAACAGAAGCTCCAGCGAATGTTTCTAACTCCTGAGTCCACTCAGCCATGTCCCCCTTGCAAAATCCTCCCCTTCCCGCACCCCCCTGCACCCAGCCAGCCAATCGGCAGCCTGCGAGCCTCTCCAGACCCATCTCTCAGGGCCCTGGCGGGATAAAACCAGTCGGCAATGCCTTGGATGGGAACAAACTTCAGAACCAGGAGAGACGCTCTGTCCAGGGTGCAATCTCAGGCCGACCCGGGCAGTGAGGGCCTGTGGCCAATAGGCCAGGTATGCTACCCAGGGGTGACTGAAAGCTGACATCGGGAGTGGGGTGATTCGGAAGGGGGAGAAGGTCCCGACAGCCTAGCAGCTTGTTCCCTCCCAAGTTAAACTGGATAGGGCTGGAGCCGGAGTTTGGGGCTTCCTTAGCGCACCCCCAATCCTGGGATCCTCCACACAGACGTATTTTAGTTAGGCCAGGCTAAGGTTACACACATTTCTCCTAAAAATCTTCTGACCCCTGCCAGGCAATGAGAACCCATAGAACAGGGCCCCGGGGAAGAGAAGAGGTATCTAAGGCCGCAGATTTGAATCTCATGCCCCTTTCCCTGGGTCCCTGCAGGGCAAAGGCTTGGCGAAGGGCGAGGCGGGGACCTGCCTGAGGAAGCCCTGAGCCCTCAGCGGGCTGCGTGCGACTCCCTGGCGATGCCTCACAACTCCATCAGATCCGGTAAGGACGCGGCGTGGCCAGGACCCCCGAGCCCCCGCGTCCCCGTGCGTCCGTGCGCGCGCTCGGGTCGGTGGGGCTAGAGAGCCTACGCTCCGGGCTCGCGGGACCCACCTGCGTGGGGAAGCAGCTGGGGGCGCCTCGGGCCTGGCAGTCCGCTGAGGCCGCCTAGCTGCTCTCCGGCACTGTGGTCCCATGGTCCCGCGGAGCCGCCCTCCGCAGACCTCGATTTCTACGGACTACACAGGGCGGTGAGGAGCTTTCCGTGGGGGGTCAGAAGGGTGTCCCTTGCTCTCCACCCGCGTCTCGTATGGCCTAGTGGAGGGGGCACCCTGCTCGCTCGCAGGCCTAGCGCCGCTCGGGTGCTGGACTTGCGCTTCCCCTGCCCCCACCTCTTAGCCCTCGTTCCTGGGGCGCGCAGCAGTCCTAGCCTGCGGGTAGAATCCTGAGCCCCGAGCACTTCTTTAGTCTATAGGAAAGGAGCCGGTGGCCTGGGGCCCGGGGGCCTTGCGTGAGTGCACTCGGACCTTCCTTGCGGGGCACGGGACAGATGGGAGCTGCGCGCGGGACGTCTGGCCTTCGAAAACTGTGCTGCCCGAGAGGCCAAACCCCTCTCCCCACCGGTGCCGGGGGCCCGGGCCCCGGGCCTTCAAAGCGCTTGGGGTCTTTCGCGGCGGCACTGGCTTTCCTCAAGCTAAGGGGCTCTATGCCGGGAAGGAGTCCCAGGGTCGGGGCCGATCGGCGTGACTGGCACCGGCGCCCTGGCGCGCAGCAAGTGTGGTCAGCGGCTCTGGCGCGGCCGGCCCCGCAGTGATGGATGGAAGCGGGCAGGCTGCGGGGAAGGCGATTTATGGGGCCAGGGCGCAGCACTATCGATTGGGCCTGCGAAGTGAGAGGAAATCAATATTTCAGATGAATTCTCCGCGAATATGAAGTCCCGCTCGGCAAACGGGACATTTGTTATAATAAAGAGGGTCGGGTGGCGCGCGGCGCAAGGCTGAGATCTCTATTTAGCGGAGAGTGCAGGAGCCTAAGCTTAGCCGCGTCTCTGGTCCTGCGGCCGCGGCTCCGGAGGGTGGAGGAACCCCCTGGGGCGCCGGATGGTTTCTTATTCCGGTTAGTTCTGGAGCTGGAGATCCAGTCCCCAACAAGCTCCCTCCCCACCCTGTTCCCAGTTCCCGGTGGGAGTGGGCCACCGCCATCCCCGCGGCCGGGTGCCGGCACTCGGAGGGGCTCGGAGTAGAGGCGGCGGCCCTGTCGGGGCACCACGCGGTAGGCGAGCCTGGGGACGGAGCGGAGCTGCCTGACACCCCTTACTCTGCAGCGCCCGGACGCCACACTTGTTCCTTGGTCACTTTCTGAGGCTAGAGGGAGATTTAAGAGCCTTAGTCTTTAGCCAAATGCGAGTGCGTTAGACTTCGCCGGGCCTCTAAATCCGGACGGTCTCCAAATCTGGAGGGTCTCTCCAAGGCTGAGCTACCCTGGTGCCGGATGCCTCATCGCCCTGGCTCCGACCGCTTTTGCTCTGTTCCGGGTTTGGATGGGGTCCCCAAATCTGGACTTTCTCCTGGCCTTCTGTTAGTGGTACGAATGGGTGCTCTTGGACCTCAAATTTACCCTGCTGGACGAGAGCCTTTCCCTCTGTCGCTGCTCCAGAGATCATACGCTGTCACGGTCCCTCGGGTTGGTTTGATTCTGTTTTAAACACTTATTTTCAATCTAGAAGCACTCATTAGAGTTAATGGGAATAAAGGAGGAAAGGAAAAAAGATGCAATTTATTATTTACTTTCTTTCTAATCAGGGTCAAACCACTTACCCATTTCCTTAGGTGAATGTCTCGCCCTTCGGTTTGGGGAGGAAGTCTTTTACAAACAACGTTCAGTCTGCTCAGAGGTCTTTTATTTCTTTCTGTCTAGGAAAAGCAAGGGGTCTTCTTCTCGCCTCCCCTAAAATAAAGAAATAACGTTAGAAGGAAGGATGAAGCTTGCTCTTTTAGTTTAATGTTAAAACAGAAGAAATTTTCCCAAACATAACTCAAAAGACTCAAGAATGTTCCTTTCTCTTTTTTCAGTCCTCTCTCTGCAAACCTGAGCTAGAGACCTTTTTTTTTTCCATCTTTCTGATCAGTTTACCTGATATGGCTGTATGTGTGTTTAGAGTTGAATTCATAAAGGGATCCTGTTTGTATAAGTACTTTCCTCTCTGGTTGTGGCAGCTTCTCTTTCCTTCCCAGCTACATTCCTGGGTTCTGCTTTACCCCGTTAAGTTTTCTCTGGAGCAGAAACGGGGGGCTCAGGCTGCCACCGGGTTTTTCGTGAGAGCGAGGCTAACACACCATTTGCAGTAATCAGAGGTGCAAGGAAAAAGTTTAGTGTGCAGCCTCTGAGTCTCACCCTTAGCTCATTCTGGACTAATCTTGCTTTGCAGTGAGATCTTAATATTTTTTGTCTTGCAACTTTATTCTTATAAAGGGACCTTGAGAGAAAATATTGAATTATTCAGATATGCTCTGGTCAACCACAGATTAAACTTTTTGTGAAATTCACCAGGAATTTTGTAGCATCAGGGAACAAAGATTGTCTAAAGCAAAACATTGTTTAACTATTTAAAGATGCACGAGAAAGGAACACAGAATAAATATAAAAATACAAACACTACTCTATCGAGGAAAAGGGTTTAGTAAAAGCAAGCAGGTTGTCATTAAAACTTCCATACAATAACTTCCCTCTCCTGAAAATAGGTATTTCAAGTGGTAAAATGAGATCACATCACAGAGGAAGGACCCGGTGTCTAACTTCCCAGATCTGTCTGAGGTGGAAACCCTCGTCCCTTCTTTTGGTCTTAGAAAGAGCAAAGGGGCCTGATGTATTTGGGAGGGTCTATTTCGTCCCCTGGTTTCTTGCGTAGGTTGAAAACAAGGTCTTCTGGGAATGGGAAACAGTCTTGAAGCACATAAAGAGGTATTGGGGTCCCTCAATTCATCTTTGTTTCAGGATGGTCCGTCCTCCCACCCTCCTCAATGCAAGTTAATTAGGAGATAATTTAGCTACCTTGTGAATTAGTTTTAAGATAAGTATCTTTTCAAGCTTTGTCACTTTAATTGCCCCACTGATTGATAAGAAGTAATTATTTCTAATTGACACTTTTTTTGATGTCTATTGGAGGCATTTATTTGGGACTTTTTGGGGTGGAAAGAAAGTTAATTAATTTTATCAGACGATACCCAAAAGAACTCTGCCTAATTTTTCTGAAGAGGACAAAAGGGTTGAGGGGGAAAATCACTCAAATATCAATCTCATAGAGTTTTACTTATTAAAAGATATTTTCGTTCAAAGGAAAACACCTACTAATGCGAAAATATGTCAAAATTTTCTTCTTAGGGGGTCGAAGCTCTAATTTTAATGAGCTACATGTTTTATGGTTATATATTTTCCCATGGATATACTCACAGGCCTTTTATATGCCAATTTCATTTTGGAGTAGGTTACTCTGCTTTGTAATTAATTGTTTGTGAAAAGTGACATCAATAGAATTCAGTATGTTCAGGGAAAAAAGGGCATCCTTTTTGTAAGAGCTAATTGCAAGAAAGATTTACAAATAGTCATTTTGTTCTATAATTATTGATAGAGTTGGGTATAAAGGTGAAACTTTACTTACAGTGACATGCCTTTTCATACCTAAACCTTAGAGTCAACAGTTTAATCATTCACATCCTCCAGAATAATTTACTGTGAAAGAGAAAGACGGGAAAGAATAGAGAAGGAAGAGGAAGACGCTGAAAGAAGGCAAGGGGGGGAGGGGTGGAGAGAGGAGAAGAAGGTGGTTAGAGAAAATAAAAATGAAAGAACTTATTTCAGAACCAAGGTACCCAGGTACATGGAATGTTTGCCTGTCGAGTATAAGAAAATCATAATTCTACTTCAAAACACAGCCTTTCGGGCACGATCCTTACCATAGCTACTCAGCAGTCCCTAAACACTGCTGGAAAATGCACATTTTTCTATTCATAGAAAGAGGCTGGATCTTCGGAACCAGCCGGTTTGGATTGTGAGTAAGTATAAAGTCTTGATTTGGCGTCCATGAAAAGGAAAGAGGGATTATGCTTTGTGTCCGGGTCCATAAAGAGATTTGATGTTTATTTTTATTATTAAAACCCCTGTGATCCGTATCCATGGCTGTGCACTCACAATCTTTGCAGATAGACTTGTGACTCGTTGACATAGGAAAACATTCCCACATTAACCCAAAGCAGGGATACACTGGCTCACACTCCTGCATGTCTGAAATAAGAGTAACCCAATCAAAGAAGACGCGCCCCTGTCAGATTAATTTCAGCTGGTGCTTTTTTCAATCATTTATGTCTAAAATCGTTTCTGCATTTAATGATGTTTCTCCCAGATTACGTGGAGCCGCAAGAATGAGGAAACATTTTAAATGAAAAAGGAATTTAAGACATAAAAACAGCAGATAATATCGCATACCAACCTCACTATTAGTAAAACTGAAAAAAAATATATAAATAATGCAAAAAAAAAATCAGCAAGGGAGAGTTTAGTAATGGAAAATTCCCCTGCAATTAAATGAAACAGTAATTTAGTGGAGATATGCCTGAATGAATTAGCATTTATTAATTGGTTCACATAAAAACAATTTGTGTGGTGTGTCTGTGTGTGTTTGGAAAGGAATTTGTACAAGATTATATTTTCCATAGGAAAAGTTTCTCAAATGTTCGGATCGAATTATATAGTTTTAAATTCTCTTCTGCGAAAAACTCCAGTTCTCTCACTCGTGAATTTCACTTCCACACGAAAAGGATAGGAGCAAAAGAATGATGTGGTCTCCTGTTTTCTTGGGACATTTCTAAGCATGAAGCCAGTTGGGGACAAGCTGGCAGAGTCCGCTGTGCGTAGGAACGTTCAAACGTGCTCCAGAGTGGACTCTCAGGAGGCCAACCTCCTCTGGGACACTACCCAGGGCAGCAAAGGACACTGCTCTGTGGCCCTGCCCCACCCCCTCCACCTGCTCCTCACAGAACCTGCCCCAGCATTTTCGCCAGCTCAGGCAGGAACTCAGTTTGTAATCTCAGGAGAAGCTTGCTAGGGTTGACTGGTGCATGGATGTGTTTACTTTCTCTCGCCACAGTTGGTCTGTCTTCAGTTCTAAGCATTTTAAAGCTGCTCTATTTATCAGCCCAAGCAGTGCTGGGTTCTCAGTTGTACTGAGAAAGCTTTGAGTTCTGTAGCTTTGAGTACACAAGAAACCAAAAGATAAACGCAAGAATTTTGTTGAAGAAAAAATTTTCAAAGGAACCAGAGAAATGCACCTTCATTCAAGACTGCAGTTTGCTTTTGTTTGAGTGGCAATTTGGGGAGAGACTGAGTCACAGTCCCCACTGGCCCCCTACTCCATTCTAATACAGAACTCATGGATGCAAAACATGTTTACAAAAGGGGAGAATGCATCCCCACTTGCAGCCTTTCTGCCATGCTTAGGAACATCCTCGGTGTGGTTCTTTGGGGGATTCTGACTGAGCCACCTTCGCCAGAACTGTTAGGAGAGGGAACTAAAATACTTTCTTCCCAGGACATGTGAACAGCAGTATCTTCCAGCAGAGGTTCCAGATTTTTCTCCTGGAGGAAAGAATACTGAGAACAACAATCCAGGTGTTTCCTGGCTCTTGAAAATTCTCTCTCAGCCAACCCCAGTACATCCAACCCAGATCACTGACCTGGGAGGAAGCTTCTGGTCAACAGTAGGTTGGGTAGAAGCATCCAGTGTTCCTCATTTACAATCGTGGCACTGTTAAGTAGATCTTTGAGGATCTGTAGTCATTTCTCTAGTGTTAGAACTGACAAGTCTTTGGGTCCCTGAAGAATCTCCCAGATGCCTCCCTTGGCCAGGCAGGGACATGATGAACCAATGTCTCGTAAGATTCACAGACCAGAAAAATCTCCAGGGGGAGGATTCCATTTCAAACTTTCAATGCAGGTCACTGAGACTGGGCTTCATGTGGACTGGTTCCTCGGTTCAGAAATCGCCAGGGACAGGTGGGCCCAGCTCTGAGTCTATTTCTGAGGATGCTCTCACAGTCCTGGATGCCAGATAAGGTACCAAGTACCACCAAGGCTCAGCCCAGCCAGCCCACGGCCTCTCCAGCTCTGACACTTATGTGTCCACAAAAGAGAACTAATATCTAAGGGCTGGGCACACTCAGGCTCTCCGGGAGCCCTCAGAACATGGAGCTGTGATCATTCCCTTGGAGGACAGTGACAGGTATGGTTTTCTGCTGGGAGAGGACACACCCATGTTTCACTTAACTCTAGGACTCTACAGGAAGATCTTGTTATTAACATTTTTTACAGACTAGAAAGGAACGATGCTCAGGAACGAAGCTGATCTGACTACAGCTCTCCTTTCCACTATCCTACCCTGAAGTCCAACTCATCAAGACTGTTGTTGCACTAGATGGCTCATGCCTGCAGCTCCACTGGGAGCCTGGGCCAGAACCTTCCTTGGAAGGGTCTGTATCAATGGCGACAGGAGGTGCCTTCAGTCCATCAATTTGTTTTTCTCCAGCTCCATTAAAATAGTCCATGTCAAAAAAAAAAAAAAAGTTTAGGTCTCATCTTCCCATCTGTGAAATTGGAGAAGGTGTCTCTATTTGGAGATTCCTCCTAAAGGTCTCTGGAAGTGGTAAAGTAGCACAGCAAAGACAGAGGGGGCTTTCTTTAACACATCCCCCAAATCTGACATGTCTTTACTTACAGCCACCCAAAGCAATGAATCATAGCCAGCAGGAAACTTACTTCCTTGGTATCCCCAAACTGTGCACATGTGGCCTCCTGGCCTGGGCCTATTATAGTGACTATGAGTCAGTGTGTGTGTGATGGAACACTTAGGGTTACTAGGAAGGCCTGCCTACAAATTCAGGGGCCTCTCATCCCTGGGCATTGCTGGATGTCATTTCCCCAAGTTTAGCTTCATTCTCCATGCTTCTTCCTTGGAGTCCCTTAATTCTAATGTCTTCAGTTCTTACTGTGCAGGTTTCCCCGGAAATGGTTGCATTTTTCTAATGGCAACCGGCTTTGGTTTAAGCTAAGAGAGGGCTGGAGGAGGCAAAAAGTAATTTCTTCCCTCCTGTCTTACAACACTTTTCTCCCTTCCCCTGTCTTTAACCACAATGCTCATCAGTTTTGTCATTTGCATTTGTTCTCCTAAGTGGCCTTGGAGTGACCTGGGTAGTTAGTACTAATTAGCCCATCGGGACATATTGTCTCTGTCAGACCCACATGCAGAGAGGTCCAGGGAGCTGGTTGGGTGACACATCTAAGGAAGAAACAGCTTAATCTGCTGTCATCATGTGAGTTTGCACACACAATCTGCGTGTTGCATCTTGATTCTTCAGTTTTTCTAGGAAGGCGACAGACTTACTATTCCTCCAGCAAACACAGAGTAAGGGAAGTGTCAAGGGGCAAGGGATCTTGAAGGGACTATGAAGCCAGGGCCCTGTAACAGGTTTCCAATCTCCAAGACAGCAAGAAGGGGCCCATGGTGGCGGCATCACCCTTGACCAGACCTTGACACTCTCTCCCTGTGTGACCTCAGGCAAGTGAATTGTGTCTCTGAGCTTGAATTTCCTCATCTGTATAAACTGAGGATGTTGCAGGGCTTTCAGGAGGTACAAAAGGCAAAACCAGTCTCCTCACCTAGCACGTAACAGATACTCCAGATTTTTTTTGTGCTCCTGACAGTGGTCAGCTGGGAGGAGAGTCTCCAAAAAATCTCCAGAGCAGATTCCAGTCAATTATATGTCTTAATATTGCCTGTAAAACTCTCCAACTCATTTGAAACCAGCACTGAAACTTTGTTCCAGTTAAAAATTTTTTTAAAGGATTATTTATTATTTATGTATACAGAACTGGGGTACAGGCCAGAGGCACAGGGGCTGTGAGAAGATTCACCAGAGTTAGAGTGGGGAGCAGAACAGTCCTACTGAGGAAGTACAATGCTGAGGGGAGCAGCGGGCAGGTCAGGAGAGGTCTGCCTTGCCATGTAGGTCACCTCCAGGGTGGGGATTGAATTCATGCTGAAGTGGCTTTTAGCTTCTTAATGCTGTGCTTTAACCCTCTGTGCCACCAGGAAGGGCCCCCAGTTAAAATTTAAGTAAGATCTTTTAATATTCTTTGCAGACAAAATAAAAATCCATGGTCTGAGGATGTTGTGTTAATTCAAAGACTAGTGGGTATTGTCCTGGGGCCCCTGCGGCCACTATCAGCATTATCCCAGCCCCCTGTAAAACAGGATACTTTCTTTCATTTTACAAAAAACCCCAGCCTAGGGGGAAGCGTTTGGCTCATGATAGAAGGGGCTATCCATGGACTTTATCCTGGAATCCAGAACACTCTAAGGTTTTAGTAGAATTGGTATTAGAGGAAAGATGCACCAAAGCAAGCATGTAGCTAAGACAAGAAGATTTGTCTTGGGTATTTGTTCTTAATTAACACAGAACCATATGCATATTAAAAAATAATAAAAATCTACTAATCTTCTGTCTTTTTCTCCCTTCTCTCTCCCTCTACCCACCCCCCCCCCCAGCCTATATATTCTTTCTTTATGCAGTAATAATCGAGTTTGGCACACTAACAAACTGCAGCTGACATTTTAAAGTTTATGATTAGCTGAATCAAGTCACTGACTCCAATTCTGTTTTGCTTTTTCACTTTGACTTGGAAATCCTTGGCTACTAACAAAGTGGAAGTGGCAAGATTGGGGTGACCAGTTGACAAGTTCTGGGACGTCAGGCTGTGGCCTCAGGAGGGGAGCAAGGAAGAGGGAGGAGGCTGCGGGTTGGTCTCAGGCTAGGAGAGCTGCTGCCATGAAGCTGAGAGCCACTCCAACACGGGTCCGTGGTTGAATTCAATTTCATCCGCACTGGGGGACAGCCAGTCTCCACGTGCAGAAACTGCCTGCAAGGGGTATTTGCTGCCAGGGGAGTCAAGGTAAATGACAGGAGCTTCTCAGGACCGAGCTGGAGCCTTATCATTTCTTTGCAAGGGTCAGACTCTTGAACCAGGAGGGGAAACAATCAGATAAAACAACTTGGTGGCAGGACAAGAACTGACCAGCCCAGCTGATGGGAGCATCAGAGATCAATTATCTCCCAAACCCACCTCAGCACAACCACATTGTCACTTACTGCACATAAGCCTCAGCTGGCATTCTTGAGTCTGGTCAATTCCTGGAGCACTCATTGTTCCAGAAAGGCAGCATGTGAGTCTGTGTGGGCTTAGCCAGCCCGCTTCATGCTGGGGCTCCCAGTCAGTGCAGGACACTATTGCAGAGCCGCGGTGCAAACACTCCCAGTGCCTAAGCCCCAGGCCTCTCAGTTTTGCAGACTTTGTAAGACAACTCGCTCCATGCATCTCAGCTCCCTGACAGTGTGCCAAGGCCTGGGTCCCTCTGGCCTTGCTATTATGTGATGATGTGACAATGTCCCAAGCCAAGAAGAGCCTTGTGCCCAAGCCCTCCTTTCCTGCTAGCCAGAACGTTGTCAACACAGGGGTCCCTAACCAGGAGGGGCCTGCTCCAGATCTCGGGGCTCACGCTCCTGCAGTAGGACTTGCTCTGGAGAGTTCTGCCGCAGTGACACAGTAACTTTCCTAGTTGCTTTCTCATAGCTGCTCTCCTTGGGGCCTGGTGGGGTCCTACTAGCTGGAAGGTGTCCATCTCCCAGAGAGAGCTGAGGCCAGGAGGCACCGTGCCCCTCCTTACCCATGTTGCTCTGTCCAAGCTCCCTGGAAGTCACTCTCTGTACTACAGTGTAGACACAACTGTGCATAGCCTTCCATTGTTTGCAGGCCATATTGTGTGTGTTCATCAGTTGCCCCATGCAGATGGTGTCTGTCAAGAGGCCAGGGAGCCTGTGTTTCCCCCTGGATAGAAGACAAAAGGGGGTGCTAAAGAAGCTGGGCCCTACAGGTCAGAAATACCTGGTTTTGAATCCTCATTCAACCACTTCCACCTGCATGACTTTAGGAGCCCTTTCTCTCGCCAGTAAAGTGGCCTGTGGTTCCTGCTTCAGCAGGTCTTGTGAGGACTAACCACCCCCATGTTTGTGAAGTGCATCCCAGCCCAGCTCAAATGCCACCTCCTCCCGAAGACTTACAGGACTGCATTCTCCTGCCCAACCCCCAAAGGCTCCCAACACATTATTTTTATATATACATAATATGTTTACTTTTATATCATTTTGTGTCTTTTCCATCTCATTTGTAATCCCCTTGGGTTTCCCATCACCAAATCACCTGTGTGCCATCACCATAGTCCAGTGCACTTCTCCCCTCCCCTGTTTTTTATCCCATTCCCCACTCCATCCCCATAAAATGTCTCTGGTATGTAGCTGTTTATTATTATCATTATTTTCTCGCCTGGTCCGTTATATTCCTGCTATGAGTGAAACCATCCAGTATTTTTCCTTTTCTTTCCAACTTATTTCACTAAGCATGATGCCTCCCCGCTACATCCATGTTGCTGCAAAAGGAATGAGTCTATCTTTTTGATTGCTGAGTAATATTCCATTGTGTATATGTACCACATCTTTTTAATCCAGTCATCCACTTTTGGGCATTTGGGTTGATTCCATGTCTTTCCAATTGTAAATAAAACAGTAATAATGATGGGGGGAGCACATTATTTTTACAGCATGTTTTGTACAGAAGATTTATCTCTGTGACTTTCATCTTCTAGACTTGAGCTACCTGAGAGCCTGGGGAGATGAGCGCCTGCCCCACACATGCCAGGAACTTCTAGGCCTTTGTTATACTACAAAGTCTACTCAGTCCCTAGTTTGAGGCCCTGTCACATTTTACCAGTGAAGAAACAGAGACCCCGTCTTCCAAGAAGTGTAACTTTCCCCTGTTTCTTGGGGCAGGCCAGGGGCTGCGTGCTTGTAGCCAGGCTCTCCTGGACACCATGCTGCCTTTCAGAACATCTGGTAGCAGAGTGAGAGCCAAGCTGAGGCAGCACTAGCTCTGGCTTGTCCTGAGCCAGAACCTTCCTAGAGAAATGAGAAGAAGGCATCTCCCAAAGCCAGAGAGAGCTGCCAAGACACAAACACAAATGCACACACAGGCATATGTACACACACTCACACATCTACACAACACACATTTCCATGCACACATATGTATAGAGGCACACATGTGCACACTCACAGAGATACAAGCAGTGCTGGGATTAGAGTGAGGTAAAAAAGACTTCAATTTTTTTTAAAAAAGATTTATTTATTTATGCCTACAGAACTGGGGAACAGGCCAGAGGTGCAGGGGTTGTGAGAGGCTTCACCAGAGACAGAATGGGGAGCAGAACAGGCGACTCACGAAGTACACTGCTGAGGGGAGCAGCGGGCTGGTCAGGAGAGGTCTGCGGCGCCATGTGGGTCACCTCCAGGGTGGAGATTCAACTCATGCTGAAGTGGCTTTAGCTTCTTAGTGTTGTGCTTTAACCCTCTGTGCCACCAGGGAGGGCCAAGACTCCAAATTTTAAGGAGGTTCTCACTCTCAGACACATACAAAGGCAGAGAAGGACTTGAAATTAAAGCAAAGTGAGCGCCTCCTTAAATTTTGCGTCAGATGCCTGGCTGTCCTCTCCCCAGCTCTCTGTACATGATACACACATCTACACCCACACTCATACACATACCCACAGTACTCACCCTCTTGCACATATACACACTCTAGAGATTCTTTGTAAGAAGCCTTGCAGAGGGCATGTGTGTGGAGAACACTTTGCTAGGTCTGTGGGTGCTTAAAAAAAAAAGGCCAGAGAAACCCCAGCTCTCAAAAAGTGTGAGAGCCCCAATGGTGAAATTAATTATAGGTGTAACTGGCCAGGCCCAACTGGGTGCACAGCTGCTGAGAAGGCATTGTTGATGAATGTGATGGGGAAAGAGGGGTTCGGATATCTGGGGAGTCCACTCTGTTGTGGACCAATTCTGGTCAGCTTAGGAATGAGGACATAGTCCTGTGACCTCCCCATTTTTGTGATTGAGTTCTGAGCAAATGAGCCCCGAGATCCAGTCATGTTCCCCTTTGTGGCCCCCACTTAAGTTATGAGACTTGGGAGGGTGGAGCAGGCCCTGCAGAGAACTTGTTTTCAGAAGAGACGCTAGGTCGGTCAGTCACTTGCATGGGTTATGCATCTGGCCAGTGTCAGACTATTCTGGGCCTCTGGGGTTCACTCATGTGGCTCTTCCCAGACGGGAGTGGAATGACAAAGTGGACAGGTGCAGTGCACGACTTGCTACTCTAGCATCTGGTCTCTTGGACCCCAAGGGTGATGGCTCTGAAGGCCGGTGGCTGGAGCTGTCACAGGTCGGCACCTGTATCAGCCCATGAGAATCTCCATTCTAACTTCCCCTTGGCTGGGGTGCAGGGCCAGAGCCCTGGGGATCTCTCTGTCCTTCCCTCGCAGCCATGTGAACCCCGTGTGTGTCTTCATCTATACAAACTGATTATTACAATGTGGTGTCAGCATGAATATTTCTTACAGTAGATCAACAAATATTTGTATAACTTTCATCTATCAGTGATTCTCAAATAATGTTTCCTTGCAAAATAGGCAGAGGTGTTTGTTGACATAAGGATATTGAATGATAGTGACAGGAAAAAATAATTCTGTGGATTAAATAACAGAATTTCAGGTGTCATTTTTTCTATTGAAGGGCAACTCTCTTCTGTTTTCCTGAGTATCTCTGATCTGCCTTAGCTGCATATTGTAATTTTTGCTGTGCCAAACTTACTGTTGTGTGTGTTCCCGCGTGTGACCTTCCAGGGACAGGGCTTCTGCTAGTGTCAGAGTAGCTGGGTGATGACGCTGGGGATTGTCAGGTGTCTACCCAGCAGCCCTTGTGCCCGGATTCTGTGATGTGATGATCTGCACCCCTCAGAAAGTGTCTGAAGGGAGGAACTCTGTCCCTGCTGTCCTCCCCCCCACCCCCCCACTTCTGTCCCCGCCCCCCAACCCCACCACAGAGCTACTGCCTTTGTTTTTTCTGGTGAGAACTTCCTCCCCGGGCACATGCCTGTGCACCTGTCACCCCTGCAGCATGTTGCTTCTTCGACTCAGCCTCTCTGGGCCACACCTCAAACTATGACACCTCTCTTTGACATTTCTCCGAAGATCTTGTCACTCCAAATTGTCCACCTAGTCAGGATGGCCATTATAGCAGAATACCAGACTATGTGGCTTAAATAATAATGTTGCTTCCAGTTCTGGAGGCCAGAAGTCTGAGAGCAGTGGGCCGGCGTGACCAGGTCTGGAGTGGGCTCTCTTCCCAGCTTGCAGATGGTCCCGTCTCACTGCATCCTCACAGACCCTTGTGCGTGTGGAGAGAGAGACCTCGTGTCTTCCTCTTCTTATAAGGGCACTAAGCCCCACCGTGACAGCCCACTACCCCACCATGAGTTCTTTGACCCTAATTATCTCCCAAGATTTCATCTCCGCATACAGGGTTAACGCTTCAGCATATGGGTGTTCAAGCCATAACATACCCCCACCCCAGGTACTTCTTTTTCTCCTTCTCGGTGCTCAGACTTGTCCCCTATCCAAACATGCTCCTATTCTCAGCTCTCTACTGTCCTGTCACGAATCTGTCTACTTCCTCTTGGCCTATTCCTCTCCTAAGTCTGCCTGCTTTCAGCCCTGTGTCTCGATCTCGTAGGTGACTCTCTCCTGGCACCACCCTCTGGGGCTTGTCACCCCACACTCTATGAGCTGTTGTCACCCAAAGAGCTTTATCACTCTAATAATTGGCTCAGTAAGGAAACACCCGCTGAGCCCTTCACTGTGGCAAAACAGTTATGTTTGGGTGTTCCAGAGCCCCAGAGCCTGAGCCTCTGCCTTCACGCTAGCAATCCAGAGAGGAAAGCAAATGGTACTTTCAGCCATGAGGACAGTCTTGGTGCACGGGTGGAAAGAGGTTCACTGGGCTGGGGTTGTATGATTGGACTGGGAGCCGGTGATTCCCAGCAAAGACCAGTAGCAGCGGGGAGCAGTCAACTACAGGTGAAGGGGACAGCAATGGAAAGACAGGTGGGGTTCAGATAAACTGTCGGGGTTTACACAAGAGAAGCCTGGCTAAGGCCTTCAGTCTAATCCTGCTAACAAGAAACCAGTGTGAAGTTGATTCAATGCACAAGTTGGGGTGCATTTTACTCACTGTATGTGAAACTTCCATCTTCACCAGGCTTGACTTCACACTTCTGTTGTTTTTTTTAGATCTCTTGCCAGGGTCACATACCTATACACTCAGTTCTCTTTGGACTTTGTGGTATTTTTATTAAGCGGAACAGCCCTGACAATAATCTGTGCTAATTAGATTATTCACATTATCAAAATGTTCTGCTTTCTCTCTTTTCCAGCCCTGCTCCAGAGAATCTTAGCTGGTGATTTTCCAAAATTATCTTAGTGTCCTGCTTGCACTTCCTTTTACTCCAATCATTAACTGGCATTGGTGGGCAAATCGCCTGTGTACAATCCGAGAAGATTCCATCCCACCCTCCCTGGCCCTATTTCCCACTATTTCCGTATGCAAACCCATGTTCCAGCCAACTAGTCTTTGTTTCCAAAACATACCATGTACATTCCCACCTCCCCAGCAGCTGCAGGGAGCACCCTCCCCATTCCCACCTCCTGGACAAAGTTCTGCACAAGTTTCTCCTCCTGAGCCAGACCCCTCCTTGCCCTGGCCTTCAGTGGCCCTCCTGTCTGATTTGCACCGCTTCTGACTGCCAATGGTGCGTCCTCTCCTGTCCTCTCACTTGGTTCACGGTACCACTAGCCAGCGAATGCTGTGCTGACCCTGATGTCCTGCCTTTGAGCTAAGTGAGAATCGAGAGTCAGGGCTCTTTTAACTCTGTCTCCCCAGCACTTAACAAAACCCCTCTATACTCCGCGAGCTCCATAAATGTGAGCCACAGTAGTTTTACATAATTCCCCAATTGCATGCTTTATTGTTGTAGAACTTGACCTAATTTGTACATTCAAGTTTTGTAAATGAAGTTTTCCCAACATGAAGTACACTTGATCCTTTCACACATTATTGCTGTAAATACTCTTCTATTTTCTTTATAGTAAGTGGCCATTATGGGAATGAGGCAGCAAAGAATGTAGCCTTTGGGGGACCTGGTGCAGCTTGAGCTGCCCTCTAGGGTATCTCCCTGGCCTGGGGAGGAGGGGGAGGGCCTCTTGCTGGCCTGGCCTCAGATCCCACAGAGCAAGGTTTGGCAGCAGTGACCACTGTAAATAGCACACTGACAAGGCCTCGGAAAAATATCCATGAGGGCACCTTCCTATAGACGGGTGTCAGCTCAGCAGGGTGGTTGGTTATAAGATGTAGCATCTGTGGGGACCAGCAGTTATGAGATGCTGTAAGCTGGGATCAAAGCTCCCCAAGTAACATCTGGCATATAGTAGATGTGTAGTGAGTTCTTAATAACTATTTGTTCAGTGAAAGAACCCTTTAACAACTGGCTTTAGTCTAGTGTGAGAAGTTCCTGGTCTCTGTTAGAAAGTGTGGGGTCCCCAAGTCTGTATCCATCACGATACTCAGTGATTCTGCTGTACATCCCCCTTGAAGAACCACAGGCCTAAAAAACAAACATGGATACAGAGAACAGATTAATGGTTGCCAGAGGGGTAGAGAGGAAGAGGGAAGGTGAAATGGGGGAAGCGGGTCAAGAGGCACAGACTTCCATTCAGAAAATATCTGAGTCACTGGATGTAACGAACAGCATGGGGGTGATAGTCGATAATATCACATGATGATTTTGAAAATTGCTAAGGAAAGATGGTACATAGACATATTATCATGCTCCTCTCACACTGTATATACAAACTCCAAATCACTGTGTTGAAGGTCTGAAACAAATATGTTACTCATTGTCAGTGATACCTCAATTTTATAAATACACAAATAAAAATAAAAATGACCAGAAATCTGGAGTCAGGCCACTTCAAACCCCAGCTGTCTTTCGAGTGTGGGTCTCCTGGGAGCAAGCTTCCTGCACAGCTCCTCTCCTCCCAGAGATTTCCTGAGTGAGGGCAGGAGTGAATCAGACTGTGTGTAGCCCCAGTCTGCTCCTCACGGGCACACACTGATTAATCTTCCAACATGGCGTCTTCGTCTGTCAAATGGGCCTTGAATCGCCAGCCTAAAGTCACATGGTTCTTGACAAAAAGCCCATCTCTGATGAAACAGAAGCCTAGTTGATATTGCCTAATTAAACTAAGTTTAAGAATCACTTGCCTGACAGCACTTTGCAAGGGCCCTGCTGATGTAGGTGAATCCACACCGACTTTAAACTGGATTCAGAAAGTCCTTGAGAGGAGGAGAAGCTTGGACGTGCTGGCAGACCGGGAGGAACCCAGCCTGGCTGGGCAAGAGTGACCCTACTAACAACGAGGCTTTGCTGTGCTCATGTGTTCTCACTCTTAGCTTAAGGAGAATTTGTCACAAGGGGGAAGGATCTGGATGGACTGACCACTATTCTGTAGGTAAGACAGTGATGTCAAGAGAAGCAGGTACATGAGAAGGTCATACATTGGAAAATGTTTGCTCTCTGCCTGCCTGAGTCTGTTGCTTCATCAAAACTCACTGGACGGAGGCCCCAGAGCAGCAGCCCAATATCCCAGAAGGCTAGCCCAAGGGGAAAAGCTCTCTTTCCCCAGGCACAACTCTTTCAATGGTGTACTACTTTGCCAGGGTGACAGTAATGAAGTATCACTGAAATGTATTGTTTCATGTTTGAGACCTGGTATGAGAAGGCCTGGTGTTCCAGGCGTCTCTCCTGGCTTCTGATGGTTTGTTGGCCTCTGGTGTTTCTTGTTTCTTAGCAGTATAGCTCCAATCTTCCCATAGCATTCTCCTTGTGTGCGTTTCTGTGTCCAAATTTCCCCCTTATTGTAAAGACAGTCACCTGGGACTAGGGCCACATCAATAACCTTAATGTAATCATCTGCAAAGACCCCCTTTCCAAATAAGGTTCATTCTGAGACACTGCGGGTTAAGATTTCGACATGTGAGATCTGGGGGTGATAAAAGTCAGTCCCCTAACTATCTGAATGCTGGATATTTTTAGTATTGTAGGACCTCTGACCCTCAGCAGCTTTGAATCTGACTGACACTAGCTGTGGAAGTCCTGGCTTGGGACTCACAGGGGAAGAGAGACTGACTCACCTTCCCTTAAGCCTTTCCTGTGGCAGCCACCCACTGCTCCCAGACTCTGCTGCCTATACTCAGAACCAAAAACAACACCTCAGGTCTGAGTTTACCATGTGGGAACATAAACATGACAAACAAGCTGATGGGAGGGCCAGAATCCCTCAGGGCATGGCTTCATTCAGAATGTACACTGCCACCTTCCTCCCCTGCCTGCCAAGATGGCGCAGTCAGTAGGCACTAAGTTCCCAAAGGGCCTCCTGGCATGTGGAACAAACAAGGACTTGACCACAATACGTAGCTCCTCCATGAAGTGAGTCTGTGACATTACACAGGCAGCTCTTCTTCTGGCCAGGGATGTGCTTGCTGGCAACTCTGCCATCTGCAGGATACAAGGCACGTCCATCCACCTGGATGGTCTGTTAGTCAGTGACTCACTCAACCATCATGCAAGTCATATGGCAGCCCATGGCGTGGCCATCTTCCTCCCCATCTCACGGTACCCTCAGGGCCATGCCAAGGGAGTTCTTACAGGGGGAAGGTGCCCAAGCTCCCCCCGCCCCCAGCTCTCTGCATTCCCCTTGAGGGGGTTCTACGCTTTCTTTCCAGGCCTGAGCAGTCCAGAGCTGCAGCTATCAGGAACTGGGAGAGTAAATATCCTTTCTTTCAAGCCAGAGGAGGGAAACTGAGGCATGAAGTCATAGAGTGGGCCTCCCAGAGCTCTGTACCCTGCGTTTCCTCCCCTGAAGCCCCAATCTGCTGCCTCTGTTGCTCTCTGCCCCCCACCCCATTTCCTTGCGCGGTCAGGAGTGTGGCTTTCAGAGTGTCTAATCACTTTGCAATGGTGCCAGGTTCTGGGGAGCCAGGGGACAGTGTGGTAACCACAGATAGGCAGCCTTGTCACAGACTCTGCTCAAAGTGTTCAGCATAAAAAAGTGGTTCTTCATTTGCTCCATTTATTTCACTCCTCAGGATGGTTAGGTCCCTCAGTGTGCCCCCCAACAATACACTCACACACGCACACACACACAAGCACAACATATAGATGCATATTCACACACACACACAGATGCGCACACGCACCTGTATACCTCACATACATGCACACACACCATCTTTCTGTTTCTCAGATTCAGGCCAAAGCCCACCCTTTCCAGCTACTTCTTTGCTGAGCTAATAAACGAGTCAGGATCTCAGAAATAAGGGGCCCTAGAGTTAGAATCTTAGTGTCCTGAACTTCCAAGCTCCAGCAGAGAGAGAAACTCCCTCTCCTAGGTCATGTGACTTCACTTGTATTTACTGTGCCCCATTCCTCTGCCTCCTGGCACTGTCGTGATCCCACCTCACTGCTGTTTCTTTCCCCTGTCCTCTCTCTACCCCCAATCATGATGTCCCCTCCCCACAGGGCTCCTTCTACCTACCTTTATTTCCTCCCCTACACAGTTCTTGGTGACTTTTAAGTCAGTGTCAAAAACCCTACAGTTAGGAAAGTCTATCTTTGAGCTAAAGAACTCAGCAGTGGGCCCTCCCTGGTGGCGCAGCAGGTTAAAGCACAGCACAAAGAAGCTTAAGCCACTTCCACATGAGTTCGATTCCCGCCTGCCCCGAGGAGACCCACATAGCTCAGCAGACCTCTCCTGACCGCCTGCTGCTCCCCTCAGCAGTGTACTTCCTCGATCTGCCAGTTCTGCTCCCCACTCTGTCCCTGGTGAAGCCTCTCACCCTCTGCATCTCTGGTCTGTACCCCAGTTCTGTATGAATAAATACATAAATCTTAAAAAAAAAAAAAAAAAGAACTCAGCAGTGTAACATGTCATTGAGGCGTGGGTTATTTATGATCCACCCTCATCCCCACCACACATACACGGACACACACAGAGCTACACACAGAAACTCACACAGTCACAGCCCCGTACACACACACCCCGCTGTAGAAAGAACTGAAGGAGAGAGGCATGTGCAGGGACTTAGAAACTTTATGATTCTATAACATATCAGGGGTTATTAACCGGGAACTTTCTCAAGGGCAAGCACTGTGTCTTCTCAGAAACCATCTCCCCACATACACACAGCCTGGAATATTATTAGAATAGAGTGGGTGCTCATTAAATTGAAATCTAATGAACTGAAAATTGCTTTAATATAGGCTCATTTTTTAAAACACAGCATTAATATCCATAGGCTTCTGACCCCAGGGAGAGTGGAAGGGGCAACAGTGATATGTGTGGACTCTGGGCTTCTGGTCACTGTTCAGCGGTGCAGGCCTTCCTGCTTCACTGTCTCCCAAATGCAGAAGCCCTGCCCTTTCCACTGCAGCCCCTGCTGGGGGGGTGTGAGGGCAGCAGGAGCTGGGAGCTGGAGTCTGGAGGGAGCTAAGAAGAAAAAGAGAAGCAGTGGCGAATGACCTTCCCAGCCAGAGGTTCTTAGGGAGAGGGTTTAATCTATTAGTGAATGCTGTCAATAAATATTTAGTGAGCATCTCCTGAGAGGATTTAAAAACTGTGGGTAATCATTAGAGGAGCTTTCAAAAAATACAGATTGCAGGGCACCATGCCAAGAGATTCTGGCAGTGCTGACCTGAAGGTGGAAGTTGCTGAGTGCCCTGGGGGTCAGGGCTCAGCCAGGGCAAAGCACAGCTCTCCTCCCCACCCCCACTGGCTGCTTCTCTTACCAGCAGGCACAGATTCAGGCGCCTGCCTCTGGGAACTCAGCATCTGTCGGAAAGCTGCACCCAGCTCCAAGAAGGCTTTATGCCTGGCGATCCGAGGGAAGAGTTAGCCACCCTGAAACCATATCCGTGGAGGCAAAGCCGCTCATCTTCAGGAAGGGCAGGAAGTGTGCCTCCAGACAGGCGATGGCGGAGAAACAGTGTCCAGTGTCAGTGTCAGTCACGGGCGACTGCAGAGAAACAGGTGTCTGATATTAGTCACTGGAGAAAGTAGGCATCCACGGCTGGGCCACTGACACAACTTTCAGGATCTGAGGAAGCTTACAGAGCCCTCCAGAAACTCTGGAGACAACCACTAAGGGGAATCTCGCCAGGGAGCGCTCAGCCTTGGCTGCCCTTCAGGACTGAACTGTGCCCAAGTGCTCCCAGCTCTCAGCTCTGGCCCCCAATCCCCCTTCCTGGGCATTCAACTGGCTTTAGGACCAAGCAGGGTCTCCCTTCTAGAGGGACTTTTTCTTGGGGAAGCTTCTGGGTCTGTTGACATTTGTAGCAGCTCCATCCCTGGAAATCCACTGCTGGGGCCCTTCCGGGGAGGGAGGTGACAGGGTTAATCTAAGGGCTGGGGAGGCGGAGAAAGGCCTTGAAACCACACAGGGAAGCCAACCAGATTAATAGAGGAAGAGAGGGGGGTAGACCATTAGGAAGACAAAGAGAAAATCATGCTGGAGCAATAGAAAGGGAAATCTAATATCAACTAGGGAAAAATAAATGGAGATTAGGGCAAACAAATTAGCTTTAATGGGTTCAATGCTAATACAAGAATAACAGCCGAGCTGCGAATGCCTTTGAGGGGAAGATGGGATAAAGAACCTGAGCAGTCAAGCAGGCAATAAAGACGTGCAGGAGGGGGTGGTCAAAGGAGCGGGAGGGAGGAGGAGGCGCAAAACTCCGGGCAGCAGTGAGAAGAGGTGGCGCTGGAGGGGTGTCCCATCTTGGACGGGACAGGGGACAGACGAGCAGGAGAGGGTCTAAGAGGAAAGGAGAGCAGGGGCGATCAGCACAATACCACAATACGGAGATAAAAGCAAGTAAGGCCATTGGGAGACACTGAGAACAGAGCCCCACGGAGCGAGGTTGGCGAGACTGGGCAGAAAGGGCACAGGGTGGGCAAAGATAGAGTGGAGGAAGATGATCCAACATGGAGGAATGGGGGGACCAGAGAGGAATTAAGGTGGTTCTCTGACTACAAAGAAAGCACAAAAAAGAACAATGAAAACCTGGAGATTCTGAAGGGGTTTTGTTTGGAAAGTCCCCCCATTGGGTCGGGGAGGCAGGTACATTTGGTCTCCGGAAGGGCGTGACTGGCCTGGAATAGCCAGGAACTGCCAGGGCTGAACAGAGCAGCTTCATACTGTAACGATGCAGCCCGGCAAGTTCCGCGTGGCCTCTGCTCCCTCGTCTCATCATCTGTAAAATGGGGATGATGCCTACTGACCTCGAAGAACTGTACTGAGATCTTAGAGAAAAGACGCATTTCGAACACTCCCACTCAAACAGCACTTCGCCATGCTGGTTCTAAGCCATATTCCCAGATGGACTAATGGGGGCTGGGGGCGGGATACTGAAAATAGCCCTTGTTCTGTTCCTCCTTCCCAGCTTTCCTCTTCTTTTGGGCTCAGCATTGATAAAAACCAACCGATTTGGGTTCTTTCCCAGCTAAGACTAATGCACAGGGAGCCTCTTTATCCACCCTTTGTCTCCAGCTCCCCTTCCTCACCAGCCCCCTCGCCCCCTATGCCCCAACCTCCACGTGTTTTTCCCACTGTGGGCACTGATCTCAGGCAAGGGCATCCAAACAAGCCACACTTCTTAGCCTATTGTTCCAAGGGCCTCTGGGAAACCCTTCCATGGGCCAGAAGGGTTGAAGGAGGTAGGGAGCTGCAGTTGGCCACTGGACCACTGCGCTGCAGTAAAAGGCACGGAGACCCCACCAGAAGGGTGAGAGCCAACAGACCAGGAGCAGGACCAACAAGGACAAGCCCAGGAATCAATTAATGACCACCTGGACAGGAGCCATTGGAGGTGACAGAGCTGGAATGATTTTCTGTCTCCCAACCCCCCACCCCCAGGGCATTCCAGAACCTTGTCCTTTTCTCATCACTAGGATTTTGGAAGAGCAAGAGCAGTTAAATGATCCAGGAGAAGGTCAGATGGGATGACAGAGTTCTGCCATTTACTGAATAATAATTTAATTAAATTGAAACCATTCCAGTAAAACTATAACCTCCAAGAGGACAGAGACCCACTGTCTTCACTCCATATATCCTGGGAGCCTGGAGCAGAGCCTGGTATGGAAGCAGAGAATGTTTGTGGAGGGCCCTGCGTCGCCCATAGGTGTTATTCAGAACACAAGACACACCTAGGAGGAGGTGGGGAGAAAGGTGAAGTTCACACTGAGGTTGTAAGTTAAAAGATGGAGCAACGGTTTGAAGACTGCTGTCTCCAGAGACTGCTTTCCGAACCTCTACCCTATACAGCTTCGGTGGGTGAAAATAAAATAATAAATGAAACTCCTTTTGCATCAGCCTAAAAGGACAAATAGCGGGACCAGCAGTTGATCCAGATTCCAGCTCTCCTGGAACCCGACTCTGGTGCTCCAACCACAGATGTACCAGAGGCAGGCGGAAGGCGCCCCCACTTGGGAGGCCTCAGCCCCAACTCCCTGGGCTCATCCTCCAAAGCTTCAAGGTTCTGGTAACTCCAGCTTCTTCCCTTTGCTTTTCCCAGTCCTTGAGCAGTGACTTCTTCCTGTAACAACCACCTGAGGGTTACCTTGGAGTTTCTCTTCTGCTCACATAGACTTCAACACTCAGGTAATCAATCCCCTCTGTTAAATCCCTCCACTGAAACACCTAGGAACAGGTGTCTCTATTCTGCCTGCTCCTAGCCAACCATTACTTGCTGCCAGAGGAGTCTGAGATAATAGGATCACAGGACACTTTGCTCAAGCCCTTGGTCTTGATCACAGAACATAGTGCGGGCTTGTAGGCAGTAAGAGCTGGGGCACCAGCTTCCTTTTTACTATCCAGACCTTAGCAGACATAAAGGAGCAGCACTGCTGAGCAGCCCCAAGTCAGTGCGTTCTCCAGTGGGTCTCCCCATAGAGCCAACACTGCCCGTTCTCAAGTCAGACTCCCAAGGCCTGCACTAGGGACAGCCTCCTCATCCCCGAAAACTAGCCACACCATCGCCCAGCTCACAGAATATTCCTGCAAACCCCGGTAAGGCTGCTAAGAAAGGTCTGAGCCTGGCAGGAGTGCATGATTGACACTGATATTGAAAGTGTGATGGGAAGGCCAGTGAGAAGGGCTTGTATGTGTCTCTTGGCGCATGCATTGGGCAAACAGCTCTCCTAGTCCTCCCTAGGAGTATCTTTCTGTTTCCTATCTTTCTGTTATAGATTATGTACATAATTAGAGTATAAATATTATACTCTATACAGTTATGCAGTTATATAGAATATACTCTATACTATATATTAGAGTATAGTATATGTGGTGAATAGAGTATATGTTATACTCTACTATATATTAGAGAGAGTATAATATATGTGGAGAGAGTATAATATATATGCAGTGTGTACATGTTTCCAACAGTTGTGCATGAAGACAGAATATTCAGGCTTCACTAAGCTTGTTTACATTCCATCTTCCTTCCTCCCTCTTCCCTTCCCTCCTTCTAACTATCTTCCTTCCTTCCATTAGTTCATAGCACTTATTTGGTGCTATTGTGCACCAAGTTACATGCCATATATTAAAATCTCATAGATGAAGAGGCCAAATCAGCCCTCAAGTCTATGCAGTAGACAGAGACATTTGTATTCTATGAAGTGCAGTAGCAGAGATTGTGCCGGGAAGTGTTTCAAAGAAATGAGCCAAGGGAGCAGGCAGGCAAGTCAAGGAAGACTTTCTGGAAGAGGCAGTTTCCTGAACTCTGGCAAGGCATGAGTATGACTCGGAGAGCTGCAGTAAGGAACGGGTGCTCCAGGCAGGGAGGAGTGGGAGCAAGGACGCCGGGAGGACCACATTGTAGGCAAGAAGAGCGGCCAGCAATTCTATTGCCAGGACATAAGACTCCAGCGCAGCCAGGTAGGAAATGAGTCTGGAGAGGTAGACCGGGGCCTGCCAGTGGCGGGCACTGCTCCAGACGGAGCAGCTTGGGTGTACCATGCAGGAGGTGGAGCTGTGCCCTGGAATGCTCCCTCCGCATGGCAGCACCAAGGTCATCTTGGGTTTTAGATGTATTGCTCCCAACCAAGGTCTCACCTGTGCAAGGTTAGATGCAGAGACCAAAAAGTTCAGGTGACTAGTTAATCCCTACTCCCCTTTGTCTCGGAGGATGTCACTTTGGTCTGGACACTAATCCTGTCTCTCACTCTCCCCCACCCCCCGCCCCGGTATTCATTGAGACCACCCTGTTGTATCCTTCTTAGCACCTATCCAAGCAATAATTATGCATTTATTTGCAGGTGTACTTTATAGTTTATCCATGCAGTGCATTCCTGAACTGGAAGCCCCAAGAGGGCACAGAGCAGCTCTGTGTAAAGTTCTGGTAAAGGGCTTCACATGTGACAGGTGCGCAGTAAATTGCCACTGAATGCATAAGTGAATGCATGCATGTATGGATTCCAGGGATGATTGGAAAGATACTTTTCAGGTAAATGTTTAGGAAGTGAAAATGTATGGCTCCGTGTGGAGAGAATGAACGAAGTTAAAGGCGCTGAGTTCATTCATGTGGCATATACTTTTTTGAACACCCAATCTAATTTAATAATGAACAGAACAGACAAGGTCCTGTCTTGTGTAATTTTCAGTCTGGTCTGAGAAGGCACTCCCTCCTCATACCTATCATTATGACTGTAAAATTAAAATTGAATGGATGTCAAGGTAGAATGGTGAAAGCCGCTGCTATGGGAGCATCTAAACAGAGGTTCTAACCTCAAGGATAAAGCGAAGTGCCCAGAGGAGGTGAACATTAAGAGGCAGAAATGTACAGATTGGGTAGGAGTTAATCAGATGAGAGGGGAGGAAAAGAGTATAGCTGGAGGAAAGAGCAGGTGCACAGACCTGGACACAGGAGGAAGCACTGGTAGGGCAAAGGAGACACAGAAGGCCACCCGTGTAGCGGAAGGGAGCGTGCAGCAAGCCACAGCGGCAAGCTGTGTGCTTGTGTGGCACATGCTGCTGTTGCCGAGACAAAGCTCAAAGGGGAGCCTCTTACACCTGAGAGGGGTACAGGTGAGGCTGTAGACACCGGGGATACCCAAAACACCATGAGCACACCCACGGTAGGTGCACCATGGCGGCGGAGGGTGACCGAGGATGAGCCGGTACAGTGAGCAGGGCACTGGGAGTGGAAAAAATACACAGAATGGAGCAAAGGATGCAGGAGAACCCGAGTGAAGAGCAAAAGCATGCCAGAAGGTATACGGTGTAAGGAGACAGAGCTGCCATAGAAAAACCCACGAGAGGGAGAATATGGTGCCTCTACCATCCAGCGTAATTAAGCGCTCCCTTGTGCTAAGCCTGAGGCATGTCTCAAGGTGATCTGCGTGGCAGGGGAGGAAATGAAGGCAAGAGGAGCACGCACCACTACTTTTTGAGAAACAACTTGGTTGACAGTGATAGGAAAAGACTTCAGAGTCAAGGAGACTTTTTTGGGGGAGGGAGGGCAGTTGGGGATGGATGAATTTAAGTGCAGTTAGAGATCCAGGGGAAGAAGCTAACGGGGAGAGGTAAATAATTTAAAGGAAGTGGGAAGAGGTTCCAGAACAATGGAAGGATGAGGGAGTATCAGAAGCAGCTTTATCTTGCTCCTGCTTCTCTTGTCTAGTTACTGTTTCGAGGGGATAGTGTGATACCAAGGGTCATGCAGCAGTTTGGGGTACAGATGCAGAACGCGGCATCTCAGCATTTAGCCCCTTTTATCCTAGATCAAGGATCTAAAGTGCCAGGTTAACCCATAGCCTCATGGGTGCTGGAGGGGCCTGTGCAGACTTGGGGTGGAAGGTGCACAAAAAGCTGGGGTGCCAGGCTTCCAGAGCCTAGAACATGTTCTTTAGGGGAGAGGGCAAGTGTGATTCAAAGGAACGCCAAAGCAGTCACTACTTCCTGCTACAGCTGCCCCTTCCAAGGCCGAACCCCACTACCCTTAGGACTAAAGCAAAAATCCCCAGAGGTATGAGGAGTCAGGCAGAAGGTTAAAAGAAGAAAGTATCAGGGTACAGCACTTGGGGGGCCTGCGGGGGGATCCCATTCAATGTCCAGTGGAACTCCTTGCCTTTTGTGAAGTGGTTTCCTGCCACATGTATATCCTGAAACATGAATTAAACCTTTGTGACAAGTAGACAGCACCCCTGCCCTTGAAAACAACTCATGAAGGAATCTAAACAGATGAACTTCAATTCAGACAGGAACACGGGGGTAAAATAGCCCAACATCTTAAGGGTGTGAGTACTTGGTGTGTAATGAGTGTCAGGCAGCGAACCTCTATTCCTTCAACCATCCCGAATTTTTAGTCTTATAAGGGGTAAAGAAATGACCAAAGAAAGCCCTAGGCCTTCCCCAATTAGTCTCTTTTCCTAAGTTTATAGTTTCCAAGTTTATAGGACTTCATTGCAGAAGTGCCCCCAGCCCCGGGAAAGTTAGCTTTCTCTCGCCTCAGAATCTTCTGTGTCAGCCAGGCAGTCTTGCCTTCTCTCACCATCCACTCCCCACCCATGATCCTCTAGCAAAGGGTCTTTGCTTAGGAAACTTCAAGCTCAAACTTCCAAACTTCAAACCTCTCCCTGGTTCAGACCTTCCCTGTGGGCCTCACAAGAGTACCCACTCATTCCTGGCTTCCTGTCCACCGCCACATGGAAAGGTGGTCAGCACAGTGGGTGGGCCCACTGCAGGTCAGGAAGGAAGGCTGCACCCACCTCTGGGCACTCAGTGGTGACTTACCCAGAGGACTCCACTCCCCCACACCGGACACAGGAAAGACAAAAGCGCTTCCATTACAGCAACTGAGCTCACCTTCCTGCCCAACCTACAGATGCCTTTCAACTTAAAACTTGCGCATGCATTTTCTTACCTCTGGAAACTTCATCTGGTAACTTCCTCCCTGAAACTTCCCTCTGACTGGCCATGGACTTCCCTAGCATCTGGAATTACCTCTCAAAGAAATTTCTTCTTTAATATAGGGATTTCCAACTCATCTCATTGCATTCCCCCAAAGATTTTAAGTTCCTTGAGGGCCAGGGTTCTTGCTCAGGTTTCTTATCTTGCTCACCAGACCTTGTACCAGATCACAGAGAAACTGTGGATATATGTTGAGGTGAAGCTGTAATGTCTGGGGGCTGGACGGTGGGGTGGTGGTGGTGGTGGCATGAGTCCTAGTTATCTTAAATTTTCTCTACCAGTCACTGCTCAGCCTAGCAATGGTCCTCAGAGTGTGGCCTCAGGCAGAATCAGCACCCTCTGGAATCTTCTTAGAAATGCAAGATCTTGGCTCCATCCTCAGCCTCAGGGCGTTGGGCTCAGCAGTCTATTTTCACAAATCCCCCAAGCGATTCTGCGGCCCACTCAAGTTTGAGAGTCACAGTCCCTTTCTAGGGCAATTTGCACTATGGCGTCAACCATGTGGATATTAAAAATGAGAAACATTTTTACATCTATAGAAGACTTCCAGCTCCTCAAACATGTCTCCATCTTCATTCTCCCATCTTCTCCCAGCAGTTGTTAAAGGTTAGCAGCAGTCACAAGAGCATCAGTTAGCTCCAGTCGATGGACGAAAACATTCAAGTTAAGCTGGGGAAGTCCAACTTTCCACATAACAATTAAGCGGAGGCAGAGTCAAAGCAGGAATCTGGTTCAAGGCTCTTTGTACAAACACTCAGAGTCACTCAGCAGCCAGTAAAATGACAGAACCGGTGTGCATAGTGTAGGAACCAGAACGTGAATGCATTGTTCCCTTCCACGGATGTAGACAATAATCTTTCTGGAGGGTTTGGGTTTCCAAGGATCCACCTCTTCAGGGAGATTTTGGACAAAAGTCTACACAGTTAGGAAGAAACAGGAAAAAAAATTTAAATACACAATACTTAATCCATGTCACTCAAAAGTGGTGGTGTTTTTCAACCTATTGCCTTTCTAGGGCTCAGACAGCCACAGCTGTAGGAAACTTTGCTTCCAAATGTTAAGGTCCTAGCACAAACACCCAAGCCTAGGTGGGTGCCCTGGCAGCCTAACTTCTGGAAAATGGGGACAAAGCCAGGCAACAAGAGCTTCTCTGTGGTTGGGTGGCTGTCTGGCGCCCCCTCGTGTTCAGTGTCTGGACCCAAAAGAATCGAAAGGCAGTAGGAGTGGGGGGTTAAGTGCCCAGATGCACCCTCCCAGCCCTCCTCCTCAGAGCGCCTTGGCCACCAAGAAGCCTGTGCCTATCCCTGAGCCCATTCTGGGGCTTTCAGGCAGCACTGAGGGCCCCGCTAGATGTCTTCCCAGCTCTGGTGGAGCTGCCTGGAGCAGGGCAGGTGAAGCTATGCCCAAGCTCACCCAACTGCCTCTTTCAGGAAGATGGATCATGCTGTCCCTTCTGCTAGGCATTTGGCCAGCAGGCTTCTCCTGACTTACTGCCCAGGCCAGAGGCTTTTAGCCTTCTTTAAAGGCACATTGACTATTGTGCTGAAGACAGCTTGGGCCCCTGAGGAGGCAATTGCAAAGCAGTTCTGGATGTGCTAAGTCAGTGGGCAGTAATGGGAACTGTGTGCCCAGCAAAGGCACTTCCCACCCTTGGCCATAAATAGCCCTTAACAGACGCCCACATTAGACTTGGCATTGGTTCTTCCTCTTCACCTGCCTGCACCCTTGGGTTTCCACCCCCAGGGCTCTGCCATCATAGCCAGATCACCAAAATCATGCCCCTACTGTGAAGGCATGACCTTCCTACCTGCACCATGCCAGCTTCAGCTGGGACTGCAGGGTCAATGCCAGCTCCCGGGTCCAGTCCTACCCACAGAACAGGGCTCACCCCAGGAAGCGGTCCTGACGGGAGCCTTAAAGCCATGGTTGGATCTTGGCTCCTCCTCTTAAATGCCAAGTCACATAAATCATATAATTCAGGCCACCCAATTCTCCTAGCCTTGGTCTTCTCATGTGCAAAATGGAGGTCTCACCCTTGAAATTAGTATGAGCAGAATCTAGGATTTTAGAAATAAGATGTTGATAACTAACAGACAAGCACTTTCTCGCCTCTAAGCCTTCATACATGCTGTTCCAACTGTTTGGAACAGTGTTCTCCCTTTTCTTCACTGAGCTAACAAGTCTTCAGAACACTTCTGTGGTCCCCTCCAGTGGTTCCTACAGTCCCCTCTAGCCATCCCCCCCTTGCAGATCCTCCATCAGCCTCCATCAGTAGTCGCATGGTATGCTAATTGGCTATTTGTGGATCTGAGCCCCATTCTACTAGACCAGGCAAGAGCAGGGATCACATCTGCCTTATTCGCTGGGGCATCCTCGGTGCCTGGAACAGCACCTGGCACATGGTGAGCGCTGTGTAAACATCTGGGAATAGGTGAGTGGGCTCAGAGTGAACACAGGTGGGGGCACTGGCACTGATAGCTGTCTCTGCACTGTTTTCTTAGGCCACGGAGGGCTTAACCAGCTGGGAGGGGCTTTTGTGAATGGCAGACCGCTGCCTGAAGTGGTGCGCCAACGCATCGTGGACCTGGCCCACCAGGGTGTGAGGCCCTGTGACATCTCCCGCCAACTCCGTGTCAGCCATGGCTGTGTCAGCAAGATCCTTGGCAGGTAAGCACGAAATTCACCACGTGCCACCGTCCCTGCAGCGCATGCCTTCTGCAGCCCACCTGCCCACCTTGCAGCCGCCCTCCCAGGACTTCGAGTCCACTCCCAATTGCCTGCATAGGCCCGGGCCCTGAACAGGGTGCCCTGATGTCCCTGGGCCACTCCCACCTCTGCACTTCCCCCTCCTTTCCTTTCTCTTCTTTCTTTTCCCTTTGCCCCTATCTCATTTTCTGTAGGTGTCTTTGCTCCCCAAACAGGAGTCTTCCCCAAAGCCCTCCTACCCTCAGCCCCACGCAGCCCTGACCCTGCGCCAGGGATATTTGGGTTCCTCAAACTGTCACTCCCAGAGCACTTGCCACAGAATCACAGGTTGCTTGATGAAATGCGGACCCTAAGGCCTGCTGTCTGCCTCTGTGGGAGCCGGGCCTGGATGCGGTGGTCACAGATGTCCAGGTGGCACTAAGGACCTCCACAAGGCCACTGAGCAGTGGATCGGTACCCTGCTAGCTGCGAGTCACCAGGGAACCTTAATTAAAACCAAATCTGTGCTCAGGCCCCAGCCCACACCAATTAAAGCAGGGTTTCAGGGCAATGGGCCCAAGTTTTGGTAGAGTGCTAAGATCCCCCTGGAGTCATTCTGATTTTCTTCAGCCAGAAGAATTATGGACCCACAGGCTACGAGAGGCCGGGCCAGCAAGCCTGGCTTCTGGGCTGAGAGCCACGTGGGCTAGTCTGGGGAATGACTTCTGTCAGAAACAGCCCTGCCACTGCAGATCTGAGGCTCTCCATCAGCACAGTGTCCCTCCCTCCCTCCCCCACCTCATCTGGTGGTTCCAAGGAGCAAAGGGACCTAACCTGAAGTTGAAAGTGAAAGGCCCTGGTAGCGCTCCTGAAGAGTCCGGGAACGGTGTGCTCCGTGGTTGGGTTCAAAAGGGATTCCCCAGCTGGGCTATCGCGAACCAAGCAGGAGATGAGCCCTGCATGGTAGAGGCAGACACGGAGTTTTAAAGAACTGCAAGAGTCATTTTGTAGAAGAAAATGAGTTTCCACCACAGAAGGGGTTTCCTAGTCTAGGCCATTCTGTCAAAGCAGCTAGTTGGGGGTGGACGGAGAGGTGTGGTGTCCCTGGGACAGCGGGCCTGGCTTCAGGTGCTGGACGAGGCTGGGGATCCAGAGTCCACGAGAGGCTTCAGCCTGAACCGAGTAACCTGGTAGAAGACCAGTGATTGGGGGAGGCTCAGACAGGGTGGAGAGCAAAGGGCAGCCAATGAGACAGGGTCGAAGCCCCAGTGACCCCAGCTGGCGGCCTGGGGAGGGCGTGAACCAGATGGCCAAGAACAGCGAGTCACACTGCCCAGAGAAAAGCCCTTCTGTGAACCTGCAATCCCCAGCAAAGACAGAGCTCAGCATTTCCTTTCTTAGAAAGAACATCTTTTGTGTGCCCTAGTAATAGACTCTTGCAGGTGTTCAGACATAGGAAACTGACTGGGGAGAAGGGAAAAAGAGAAGCCAGGTGAACCAGGGAGGGTCTCTTCAGCAGCGGTTCTAGGCTAAACCTGCCAAGCAAGCGCAGACAGAGCTGGGGATATCAAGTGTCAGAGGTGGCCTGGGGACAAGTTTTACCTCCATGCCCCTTCCCAGGAGTACCAGAGACAAGCAAGCACCTCTGGCCAAGGCCCTGCCCAAAGACCCCACCTGCTTATTGGGTAATTCTTTGGGATTCTCAATTGGAGTAGGTACTACGAGACTGGCAGCATCCGTCCTGGAGTGATAGGGGGCTCCAAGCCCAAGGTGGCCACCCCGAAGGTGGTGGAGAAGATCGGCGACTACAAGCGACAGAACCCTACCATGTTTGCTTGGGAGATCCGAGACCGGCTCCTGGCTGAGGGTGTCTGTGATGGTGACACCGTGCCCAGCGTCAGCTCCATCAACAGGTAAGAGAGAGGAAGCAGTAAGGGACTGGGGTGCCCGGGCTTTGGGTGAATCGTGACAGAGTCTCATGCTAAAGGATCAAGCAGGAAGCACTTGTGGCCCAGGGCAGGTAACACACCTCACTGCTCTGACGTGTTTTGCAGTTTGCATCCTCATACAGTGTCTCCTCTTATTAGTAAAATAATCTTCTTGAATTGATCCTTTCCTGACCTACCCTGGTTATCTGTTCTAACCTGGTTATCGTTCTAGCATTCAGTCATGTGTTGAATTATCCAATGATTCACTCCCTCCCTCAATATGATCATTTATCCAGCCATTCATTCCTACATACACATGCAATGTCTTCATTACAAGCTAGACACTGGGGACACACAATCCTTGTCCCTTCAGATCTTACAGTGTGGTGGTATGACAGACCCTCATCAAGTACCCACACAATTGTAAAATGCAGCTCTAAGTCTTGCTAAAGGGAGGTTCCTGAGTGTATGTGATCTAGCAAAGGGCACTGGGTTTAGAAAAGAATAATGAAATGATGCCCTGAGTAAGGTGAAAGCAAGAGCAAAAAGAGCTGAGGTAGAGGTGGGATAGCACATGCAAAGGCCCTGTGGCTCCAGGATCTTAAACAAGAAGCTAAAAGCAAACTAGTGGGTAGAGGGAGCATGAGGGGCCAAGATGGAGATGTCGGCCAAGGTTGCCCGTTAGGCATCGATGACTGGGTTGTATGTTCTTGCCTCTGACCTATAAGCAATGGGAAGCCACTGGCAGATTTTAAGCAGGAGACTGGCTTCCCCTTCAGAAAGTCTACTCTGTCTGCAACAGAATGGTTGAGAAAGGGTCAAAGGGAGTGGGGGTGGGCCAGTGAGGGACCCTGAAAGGAGGGAGTGGGTGTCGGCACACTCTGAGGGGTTGCAGTGGCGGGCAGAGAGGGACTGATGTGGGGAGATTCTACAAGGTCGATGCAGACCCTGGTGATGGATTTGAAAGCGGAAGGAGGCAGATGTTAAACCGACCTTCCCACCCCCATGTTTCTGCCTCGAGTAACCGACGGTCCCAATCATGAAACGGGGCAACGGGAGGACCAGGTGTGACAGGTCATGGGTTTGACATTGAAGTGCCCTTAAAATACTCAAGTGGTCTCCCAAAGGCATCTGGTGCTTTTGCTTCCTCTCTGAAGGGCCTTTCCTGTCTCCTTGCAGAATCATCCGGACCAAAGTGCAGCAGCCATTCAACCTCCCCATGGACAGCTGCGTGGCCACCAAGTCCCTGAGCCCAGGACACACGCTGAGTGAGTAGGAGGGGTCTGCGGCACAATCAGCCCCTGGTGAACACACACACCTGCGTGCACACACAATCACACACACGCACATCTGCAGATACCGCCGTCTGGGGGGGGGGGGCTGAGCCATTGCATCGGGCAGAGCTTTTCTGGGTTCCCAGGGAAGAGTCGCAGGAATATTTATAGGTAGAAACACTTCAGGTCAGTGTTGACTCTCCCACAGTGGCCCCTACTCCCCCACAGTGCCAGAGCGTTCGATGGGGTGTGTGGGCTCATATCCTGACTCTTTCCCTTTTATCTCACTGCAGTCCCCAGCTCAGCTGTAACGCCCCCAGAGTCACCCCAGTCGGATTCTCTGGGCTCCACCTACTCCATCAACGGGCTCCTGGGCATTGCTCAGCCTGGCAACGACAGCAAGAGGAAAATGGATGACAGTGAGTGTTGGGGGAGCCAGAGG
This sequence comes from Condylura cristata, assembly GCF_000260355.1. Lineage (NCBI taxonomy): Eukaryota > Metazoa > Chordata > Mammalia > Eulipotyphla > Talpidae > Condylura > Condylura cristata. The sequence goes on from NW_004567121.1 coordinate 404,846, forward strand.
GCAGGTTGGGGGGTGTAGGAGGGCATTTTGCTCAGGCTGGCTGTGATGGGGACAGATGCCCCCGATGGCTCAGGTCTGAATGCCACTCCTGCCGCACCTGGCCTGCCCTGAGTCAGCCCCTGCCCCAAGGCCCCAGCATGGTTCTGTCTCCCTCCCCTGCTGGAGCCAGCTCTCCACTCTGGCTTGGAGCGTAAGTAGAGAGGCCCTCTGAAAGCTCTCTCCCTGCCTGGGGACACCAGGTGACCAGGACAGCTGCCGGCTAAGCATTGACTCCCAGAGCAGCAGCAGCGGGCCCCGCAAGCACCTTCGGACGGACGCCTTCAGCCAGCACCCCCTTGAGCCGCTCGAGTGCCCATTCGAGCGGCAGCACTACCCGGAGGCCTATGCCTCCCCCAGTCACACCAAAGGCGAGCAGGTGAGTGCTGAGCATGGGAGATGAGCAGGGCTGGGCGTGGGAGGTGAGCAGGGGTCTGGGGTGGGCACAGGAGGTGAGCAGGGGCCTGGGGTGGGCATGGGAGGTGAGTGGGGGTGGGCACAGGAGATGAGCAGGGTTGGGCGTGGGAGGTGAGCCAGGCGGTGTGTGTGTGTGGGGGGGGGTGCCACAGCCACACATGGTCTCTGAAGCTCCCTAATGAGGCTGCAGAGCTGCCACCAAAGCAACCAGAAGCTGCTTCCATGGGCTCAGGGCTCCAGGCCACGACCAGCCCAACACACACTTCATTCCCCCAGAAGCTGGCATCTTCCTCCCTCGCCTCCCAGGCTTCTTGCCTCCTCTCACCTCTGGGCCTTTCAGCGAGGGCAACTCAAGCAGCCCATGCCACAGCCTTGCCCTCGGTGGCTTGGATACACTGCAAGGTCAAGTCCCCAGTTCTGTGAAGCTGCAATGCTCCAAGCCTCGGTGCCATGACAAGGCCACCTCCAGCCACTCACACCTGCTCCCCCATGAGCCTGTGTTACTCACACCACCCTCACTCACACTTCTAGGCCCTGGCATAACGTGTGCCCTCCTGGGAAAACATGCCTTTCCTCCCACTTCTCTGCCTGGAAAAGTACCCCCTGGCCATTACGACTCAGCTCAAACCTCACCTTGTCCATGAATCCTTCCCTGCCCCCAGGCAAGCTCCATTTCTCCCTTGTCTGTGCTTCTAACTATCCAACATGCTATTCTTGATCACTTCCCATGGAGTATCTTGAGAATAGAGTGGACAGAAGTAGAAAGAGAGTGAATTTCCTAAGGTCAGGCAACATCTGGAAACACAATTTTTACCTTCAGCCCCGAACTTTCAGCCCCTCTTACACTAGATACTCAATAAGGTATACTGAATGCATGCACAAGAAAGTTGAGAAATCTAGCACAAGAAATCCAGGAAAACTTTTCTTTTCCATGATGAGCACAAGTGAAATGGTTTGTAATAGTTAACTTCTGTGAAAAGCTGGCAGGGTCTTCCACCCACTCACCCCCTTCACTCCCCGAGTCTACCAGCTGAAGAGTTTCTTTAGTCTTGCGTCTGCTCGCCCCTCTCACCCTACATCTGACCCAGGGGTGAAGCGAGCCCATTTGCCTTTAAGATCCAGTAGGACAATGGCGACGATGCCAATAATCAGCTGAACCGATGCCAGTGACCGTCTGGGCTGCTGGGTCCACGCCAGCACCTGCAGCTGGGCAGGCAATCTGCGTCAGCGATTTTATCAGCCTGGGCTGTGGCAGCCACGGGGGGAGCAGAGAAAGCTGGCTGTCAGCAGACCTGGCGAGAGGGCCAGGGTGCTCACTGCCCGTCAGCAATGGCTCCCAGAGGGAAGCAGGGGCTGCAGGGCGGGCCTGAGGGGAGCCCACTCCAGGAGAAGGAGCTTGCACAACCCAGTGGGCAAGCACAGTGTTCCAGTAAAGCAACCTGACCGCTGAGACCCTGGGCACCCACTGGCCACAGAAGCATTTCTGGCCCCACTCCTGAGCCCCCCAAGGGAACCTGCCCAATTACAAAAAGACCCCGAGACTCTCTACAGGGAGTCTTAGAGCTAGAAAAGCCAAGTCAAATTTTTCCATTTCTGTGGAGATAACCCAGTCTGGGGGAGGACGGGAGGGCGCAGCAAAGTAAGGATCATGGAGCTCCAGCCTGCCAACCCTGCATTCACGCAGACTGACCTGCTATCTGTTTAGATAAGGCGCCTCTGTGTGAGTTGTTAGTTGAAGCCTAACAAAAAGAAGTTTGAGAACCATGGAATTACTCCAACCCTCATCTTACCAAGAGGAGACTGAAGCCAACATGGCGTCCATGTTGACTTACCGGGTCCTCAGCGGGCCAGTCAGCCCCCTGACTGGGTGGCGAGGGGCAAGGAGAACGCAGACTGTAGGAGGATGTCCCAGCCTCCTTCGCCTGTTCCGCATTTGGTGACTGACAGAGACACCCAAGGAGCACCTGGGCAGGGAAGGGCTGTGGCCTGAGGAGCGCACAGCCTCACCTCACTTCAGGAGGGGGACAGCCATTGTCATTTTTTCTCTAAAGTCAACAGTGGGGAAAGCAATCAACAGAAATGTCCTGGGACTTATTCCTAGTAGTTTTAGGAGTTGTTTACTCTTAGGAGTAGTCAGTCTCACAAGCAGTTATGTGACGATCATAATGATGAAGACCGAGAACTTTGTCATTTGCTCTGACTCTTCACATAATCCTGAAATAATAATACCTAATGTAAGTCTTGATGAGCATGTGCAGTTAGTTACCAAGTATTCTGGCTAAGCATGTCTCTAAAATCTCATTTAATCCTTATGTCAGCCTTGCGAACAGTTTCTACTGTCCCTGTAATACATGAAAAAAATCTAGCAAGGCCAGGAAGACTGATCTTTGCAGAAACAGGGCTTACCTCGCTCAAGTTCTAGAGTCATTGTGTCACTGGGTCTCTCAGTTTAAATTCAATCCCAGCCAAAAAAAAAAAAAAAAAGCCCATTGTAATGGGATGTTTAAGCTAAACACCAAACATGTTTGATTATATACTTTCGGATTTTTAAAAAAATAAATTGCCTAAATTTGTGGACAGTATAGGAATCTAAGAAGATATTTTGGCATCAAATCAACATAAGGCACTTTAAATTTTTCTTCTCTCTAGAAACTAGGTATTTTGTTCAATTTCATTAAACCAGATCTAAGCAACTCCACCCTGCCTTGCGGCAGGCTCCCAGGAAAGACTTGGGACCAGAGCACCATTTAGTCAGTAATTGCTGCTACATGGTAATGGTGCCCTAGTGGCTTCCAGAATTGACTGCAGCTTCTAGAAGTGCCCAACATACAACCAGAGAGCACTCTGGGTCCTTAGAGAACCTGGTTCCATGGAGATCATTGCAAGTGATTGCCTTCAGTGGAGCTGTTACGTAACCATGAAGAATTCCTTGATTTCAGTTTTGCACACAAATTTCACACTGCGAATTTGTGACATGGTGACCCACACACAGGGGGACAGTATGTCCTCCCTGGGCAGGAGGGGGTGGAGCCTGCTGGCCTTTAACTGAACATGTTCTGGAAAGAAACACCTTAACATATTATAGCACTGTTCATGTCGGAGGAGCCTGGAAGAGTCTGAAATGAGGTCTTAATGAGGAAAACCCCCAGGTGCTTGAAGAGCTTTTCAAACAAAATTAACCGCAGGTACCATCTTCACCTGCAAGTTTATAATTTTGCTTGGATAGGAAGAGAAGACATCCATTTATTCATCCACTGGGTAACTTGAAGGAGGGAGCATCCTGGCCAGGAGCGAGCAGATTTAGTCCCTGTTTGATTGTACAGACCAAAGACACTTAACCTTGGGGCTTTCCCTCCACAGACAAAACAGATATAACATTGCTCACCCCCATCCCAGGGCTGTTAGCCCCAACTGGTCAGGATCACATAGGCAAAGGGCCAATGTGGAGTCTTCGCAAATGTAAGAAGGGGTGACCATGCCATCTCGGCAGCAGCGGAGGGCACAGACTTTCCGTCTTGCGTATCTGGAGAGGAACAAATTAATGAATAATGTTAAGCGCCCAGGATAGTCCTGGGGGGTGGCTGCCCCAGACCTGCATCCTGTTCCCGGTGCGCCAAACAGTGTAAGGAGACCAGGAAACCAGCTATGCAGCCAAAGCAGGGTCCTGTTTCAGATGGAAGGTGCTCTATCCTGTGCCTGGCTGGCATTCCACCAACTGACACTGACCTCAGGAATGTGCCAGGGAAGCCAAGGGTCTGGGCCTGGGAGAACAGAGGCCCAGCGAGCAAGCATGGGAGTCAAGAATGAGCAGGAAGGAGAGAGCAGGAAGGAGAGAGCGAGAGGAAGGTGCCTTTCCTGCAAGTCCACAGATGGGCGTGGGTCTCTAGGAGGGCTCACCACGGAGGTGTCCCTGTGTGCACTGACTGCTCTTTGTTCCCTAGGGCCTCTACCCACTGCCCTTGCTCAACAGCGCCCTGGATGACGGGAAGGCCACCCTGACCCCGTCCAACACACCCTTGGGACGCAACCACTCTACTCACCAGACCTACCCAGTGGTGGCAGGTAGGAAGCCCAGAATCTGCGGGCCACAGGGAGCCAGCTGTGAGGACGGGCTGGAGGGCAGAAGACGGCAGCGCTGGTCGGCTGTGAGGAGGAAGGGACTAGGGCTCAGGGCCTGGAGAGGAGAGGTGGATGGCGTTGGCTCAAGTTAGGTCAAAGGGTGCAGCTTCGACCCCGGCTCCTCCCCCTGCTCACCGAGGCTGACCCACCGCGGCAAGGGGCTGCCGCTAGTTCTCCATCTACAGCAGTAGAGCACAGCAGGGAGGCGGAGCTTCTCCCGGGCCTTCTCGCCCAAACTGAGCAACACCCCCGCAGCTCCCATTTCACCCCCAGACGCAGAGGAGCCTGAGCCTGCCGACCCCTTCACCCTACCCTGTCTCCTGCTCCCTCCCACCCTTCCCCCAGACTCAGAGAGGAGCCCCAGCCTGCCTGCCCCTGCGCCCCAGCCCCCACTCCCACCCCTTCCCCACATCTCATGGCTTGGTTTTTGCATGTTCCCACCCATCATCTCACATCCCTCTCTCCTTGTTGTCTCCCTCCCTCCGGCAGATCCTCATTCACCCTTCGCCATAAAGCAGGAAACCCCCGAGGTGTCCAGTTCTAGCTCCACCCCTTCCTCTTTATCTAGCTCCGCCTTTTTGGATCTGCAGCAAGTCGGCTCCGGGGTCCCAGCCGGTGCCTCGGTCCCGCCCTTCAATGCCTTTCCCCATGCTGCCTCCGTGTACGGGCAGTTCACGGGCCAGGCCCTTCTCTCAGGTACGACAGGGAGGTCCCTTCCTGGGCCGTGCAGGTATTGCGGGGGGCATGGGAGGGGGGTCTTCAGGGCCAGCTGCCAGTCCCCTGGTTTGGTTCCAGCTTCCTCTCAGACCCCCCCAGCTCAGTCCACCACCCCTCTTTCCCCAGATCCTCCAACAGCTTTTGAAGATGCCAATATGAGGTTCTCCATGTTGGCAATCAGGCGCGGGAGGGGTGGGCATTCGAAGGATGCCAGGGATTTGGGTGCCTGGCAGGTTTCCAGAACCTACCCCCAAAACCCCATGGAAGAACAGGGACCTTGAAGCCAGGATCTGGGAAAGGGAAAGGGTGAACACTTGGTCCGAGTTAAAAAAAAAAATAACAGAAAACATTGAAGGAGAAAGGTTTTTGGAGCCAATTTCTGGATCCAGTTTCAGAAGGTAGAGGACCATCCAGTAGCTTGGAGGACACTGAAGCCGAGTGACCCACCATTGAGAGAAGGGAAGAGGGAAGGGGACGCACCCATCAGAAATGTCATTGATCTCAAAACATTTAAGGCTGAAGACACTTTAAGGGGACGTAAAAATCTGATTATACTGATGGGATACGGGTCCAGGGAGAAGGGCCCTGAACAGGAGTGTGGTGTCCAGCAGGGTAAAAGCGTAACGCCTTGGCTTTTGTGCTCCTTATCAGTTAGGCCTGGGCAGAGGTGAGTCTCCCTGCAAAGGGACACACACCTGTCCAGCCACGTCCTGAGCAGTTGCCAAGACCCAGAGAATCGACAAGTTTGGCTTGGGCAGAAGCCTCAGATGGAGTTGAGTGTGGGGGACAGAGACCCATAATATAGTCTTCAACTATATGCCGGAATTCCACAGACGTGAGACTATTTTAGATATGGCCCAAGGTGTTGACCCTGAACCCACAGAGGAAGCCAAAAGTGGGCCTATCCTTCTGGACCAGCGGTTTTCAAACTTGGGCCCGACACTACGCTCTTGAAGTGAAAGGTTTTACAGAAGCCAGATAATTCAAACCAGACAAAATGAAGTAAGGGCCCTGTCCCCTGAAAGACCTAGGACTTGAGAACCACTGCCCCAGTAGAAAAAGACCTCCATCCAGCCAGAAGATTCACAAGGTCGTCTTCAAATTCATCAGTCGTTCTTACAACTGATTCAACATGTTCTGTCTGGCTGGCACTTGGGGATGTTTTTCCTCTGTGCATCCCACTTCTAAGAGGGAGGTTCTCTTGGAAAAGGTGGGCCCAGAGGTAAAGGTTTAAGAAATAAAGCCCAGTGTGTCGGCAGAGAGGCAGTGTTTTAGGGTCTGAGGCTAGGAAGAAAATGTGTCAGAGTTCAAAATTTCAAAACAAGACAGAGTCAAAGAGATGGGTCATTTGTTTTGACCGAAGTGATTAAAGAAGAAAAGTCTTGGAGCTGAGTAAAGTGTTGTCAGCAGAGAAAATGGGATGGGGAAAGGAGGCTGAGGGCCGGTGAAGAGATGCCCAGCGCCCCCACATGACAGCCAGGTCGCCTCCATGACCGAGGGCCCAGCCAAGGAGGGCTGCCACGAAGCTGGGAAGGCGTGAGGTGTGAAGGAAGCATGTGGTGGTGGGAGCAGCCCTTCAGCTACTGCTGGAGGATGGAAAGCTGGGCAGGAGCAGCTCAGAGAGGGAAGCACAGACGGCAGCAGGGAACGGGTACATCAGACAGTCAGGCGGTGGTGAAGTTAGCTGGAACAGCCCAGGGAAAGCTCCCGGCTTCGGAGCCCTGATTTGGCCCTGTACCTGTCACCCCTTTGGGGCTTCGAGCACCCACTGCCACTATCCAATCAAATCAGGAGGAGGGGTCCCTCCAACTTCTGTCAGTTCTCGGTGGGCATGCCTGCCCTTCAGATGAGCTGCAGGCCTGGGAGGACATGTGCCCCCTGGGGCAAAGCAACTGGCAGCAGAGACCAAGGTTCAGTCAGCAACAGGCAGCAAATCTGCAGCATTGCATATGCTGGCCCCAGAGCCAAACCCGGCTGATGTTGCTGTGCAGGATATGACCCCACGAGGCTTGTGGCAGTCACAGGCCCCAGTTCATGGGCTGAAGACACAGACCAGAAGCGGGGTCTGGGAGAAGAGCAAGCAGTGCCGGGCTGGAGGGAACTGAGTCCAGGCGGGGTGCCGAGAGGAGAGAGCAAGTCAGCATTGCCGTGTGCAGTTGGCCCGCCCTGTAGCATGGCATAAGGCCCCTCTGGCAGGTGTCCATGGGGAGCTCAGGGAGCTGCCTGGAGCTCTTTGCACACTGTCCACCTGTAGCCCTAGGTCAGATGGGACCTAAATGCCAGGTAGCCGTGGTGAGAGAGCTGGCAGGACAGGGCAGGAGGAGGACGGTCAGGAGGGAAATGGCCTCAGGAGTTTGGGGTCTAGAAACCTATTCAAGGAGAAATAAGTGATTCTTTAAAGGGTGGTAAAGAAGCCAAGATGAGATTATCCCCAGGGGACGCTGCAGAGATGGCAGAGGCTGGCCGACCGTGTGAGTTTTTATGCCATCGTCAGCGCAGCCCTGGCCCGGCCCTCCTGTGTGTGTGGCTCCTGCTGTCATCTCCTGACACACCTTGCCTCCCCTGGGGTCACTTCCTCTCCCGCCTCATGAGTGATTCTGATCCTGTGATCCCCACAGTGACTCTGTTGGGGTGTCCCTCATCAGCCAAGAAAGAACATCAAGGTTTGGGGAGCAATGGAATTGCACCCCACACTCCCGCCAGCTCCCCTCGTGTGCTGCAGTCTCAGGCCCCGTCCTTTTCCTGGCCCTTCCGGGACTGACCGCAGCTCCGCTGATCAGAAAGCTCTGAGTCTGGTCTATCATCAAAGAGCTCATTACCCTCCCCCATCCTTTTGTGAAAAACTGTATTTAGCCCTGCCAAAGAGATTTCTGGATTGTCATAAATTTTCCTTGCTATCGGAACAAGATAAGGAATTGAAAAGGGTTACTTGGAGGACGTACATCAAAGGGGCCCCATCAAATTGTCTGACGTCACCTCTGCCCTCTGAATTCCTCCAAGTAAGGGTTTTCTGATCCTGGTCTCTAGTGCTAGTTGGAGCACTTAGCAGTACTTTGTGGGTGCTAGTATTTTCTCAGAGAACCCCCGTTTTATAACCAGCAGTAGGAACCTGAGTCTTCTATGTCTGCTTCTTAAAAATAGGGCTAGGCTAGAAGTCTACTGAGTGCAGAGAAAATGGAATGATAAACTTATGGTGAAGAATCTTAAAAATAAGTAAATAGATAGATAGATAGATAGATAGATAGAAGGATTTGGGCAAGCCATGATGGAGGCCACCCTCTCGTGACCTCTGCTTTCATTTCTAAGGAGCTTGCAAGGTTCTTGATTTGGGGGGGGGGGGGGAGAGGAAGCCATGTTATTTAAGG
>NW_004567121.1:413599-470739 GCF_000260355.1 Condylura cristata
GAAGATCACCCTGAGGAAGGCAAGCCACTTTGAAGCGGGGAAAGCCTGCAGGAGTCTGTCCTGGGGCTTGATCAGAAACCTTTGCCCCACTGGAAGAAAATTAGGCGATTGAGGAGAGATGAAGATTAAAATCACAGAATACAGGGGAGTGAAGCTGACAAATGCCCAGGAACAATGGGGGCCTAGCGCTTATGGAAGGGGACCCCACGGAGGCAACTGTGACTGCATTTAACTGTGGCTTAAGGGAACTGTGCGTGGTGTTCTGCCCACCAAGCTGCAGCACTCAAGAAACTGCAGGTGAGGTGATGGGGAAGGGCAGGGAGAGAGCAGGAGAAAGGGGAGCACGTGACCACGGGGCTGTGGGTCACAGGAGCTCTGAATACCTAGACCAGCATGACATATAGATGACCCGAGAGCCAAACTCTCCTCTCCACCCCCAGGCCCAATCATGGTGGATAAAGATGCAGCCTCAGGATCCTTCTCCTCCCAGGAAGCCCCGAGCAGTCAGTCAAGTAATAAATTAGCTAATCCAGTTCACAGTCTCTAAAATAGTTCCATGGGAGATAGGAGAAGAAATGTGATTCAGAAGAATAAATAATTTGCTCCTTAGCCACGCTCTGACCTGGACCCTGAGCTCTTGCCATGAGTGAGGAAGATAAAAGGAGGAAAGGGAGAAAGCATCAGGCCTTGAATTTGCCACCCCCCTCTTAAGGACATTCTCTGTGCCATACCAGTCCAGCCCTGTACCCACACCCGCAGACTTCATATCGCTGCTTCCTTCTCTCGAGCTCCAGTACCTAACCAGGTGCTTTCTGCAGCGGCCAAGGGGCTGAGTCTGAGAGCTCGTCATCGGAATAGTCTTCTGCAAAGACAGATCAATTTTATTTTTATTTTCTGCATGCTTGTCAAAGCCTCTTCTCTTAACTATGCTGAGATTCCTCTTCCTCACCTGTGTCTGCAACCCCTATTTTTTGGGCCCTGTGTCAAATGCTGTGAATCACCTGCAGAATTCTAGTGGACTCTGCCCCTTCCTCTAGTCCAGCCCCAGCCATAGCTGCATGTTTTACTAGAGGTAAAACAAATTAGGTGGGTGGTGTTCATTTTTACCAAAACATTCATATGGTTTTAGATAATGTACACTGCTGGTTCATTTCAAATAGAATTTTTTCTGTAAGGGCTCCCTTGTTACATTCCAATTTTTTTTAAAGATTTATTTATTTATTCATATAGAACTGGGGTACAGGCTAGAGGCGCAGGGTGGTGAGAGGATTCACAGAACGGGGGGCAGAACAGGCAGATCAACGAAGTACTCTGCTGAGGGGAGCAGTGGGCGGGTGAGGAGAGGTCTGCCTCGCCATGTGACTCTATCTCCTCCGGGGCAGGCGGGAATCGAACTCATTAAGCAGAAGTGGCTTAAGCGTCTTAGTGCTGTGCTTTCACCCGCTGCACCACCAAGGAGGGCCAATACATTACAATTTATAGAAGGCGCCAATGCACTACTCAGTGTCTACTATGAAACCCTGGCTATGAATTATATTGATAACATCAGAATAATAACAATGTGCATATAGCTACTCCTTTCTCCCCATTTTTCATATAGAAAAATTGAGATTTTGGGTGGCTGGTCCAATCCACTTAGAGTATTAGTGATAAAGAAGTTGGATAGACTAGCGTTCTCTGATTCCTAGGCCCTTCCCTACAAGACAAGGGAAGAAGCCCAGTAGGCCTGGTCCTGTTTGTGTTCCCTTAGGTTTGTCTCTGGATGCTTCTCCCGGCCTCTGTCCATCTGGACTTAGTGAGTGGCTGGGCTACTTTGGCATTCTTGCTTACTGCTCTATCTCCAAGCTCTCAGAAAAGGGGGCTAATTCATCAGACTCAGTAAGCTTTTGTAGAATGAACAAGTTGCCCTCAGGGAATCACCAGAAAGAGAGGTGAGGAGTAGTCACTGTAGTCTTGACAGCATAAAGGTTTCAGGGCCTGTCCCTTCCCTCCTAGGCTCCTGAGGGACTGAAATATGAAAGACCTCCAGGGGGGATAGATGGGAGGAAAGTTGGACAAGCAATGCCGAAGAGGTGATGCCTCAGTATGTTGATAGGGGCTATGGAGAGCCCATGTAAGTCCTGGCGGGGAAAGCAGCCCCCAGTGTGGGAGAGACAGGGGCATTTGGGTAAAATAGCCATAAGCTAACATAGTAATTCTTAACCAGTGGCAATACTGCCACATGGGGACATAGGACAAAATCTAGAGATATTTTTTCATACTAGGTGGAAACTGACTGGCATCCAGTGGGCAGAGACCAGGCATGTTGGTAAATATCCTACAAAGTATAGTCCCCACAAAGGATGGTCCCCATGACTAGGAATTATCCAGCCCCAAATGCAAATAGAGCTAAGGGTGACCTTATAAACATCACCAAAGAGCCAGAATAAACAAATAATTCATCACTCAAAATAGGCATTTGGACAGAGGAATGGGCATTGTTAATAAACACACCTGTGGGGAGAGTGGCCATAACAATGGCTGACCAGGACACACTGGCGCTTTGCAAAGAATCCCTGGGTGATGGGGTCTGGCCAGGGCCTGTGTGGCCTGGGCACAGGGACAATGAAAGAAGGAGCATGAGGTCTCCAAAGTGGGAAACTCGTTTCCTGATGTAGAAGGAGGGTGGAGCCAAGGAAATCAGGATTTTTCAGAACTGCCTCAGTGTCACCAAAGCTAGGGTATCACCCACAAATGACCAGAGAAATGGGGATCTGTTTTGCTGAAAATGGTCTTTTCAGTAATGGGATTGACAGATGTGTGGTTCATAGACTGGATGCTAAGTACCACTCAATCCACTTCTCCTTTGTAGTTCGGAGAAGGCTGGTAGATTTCATATCCCTTACAACTGGTAGGTTGTGTTCCCTTAGAAAGCCAGGTTAAGGAGTGGGGACCCCCTCGCTGGCTCAGTGGAAAGGAATGGAGTGATTGATTATCAATGTCTGACTCAGCTTCGAAGAAGGATAGAGATGGACCTGAGGCCACGCCTGTGCCAGCACCTCTTGGTCGAGGCCTTGTTCTCGGTTCTCCTCAGAGCTGTGGCTAAGGAGACTGTGAGCTCTGAGTCAGATGTCCTCTGCTATAATCATTCAGTCCAGCTGTGCCATTTTTATGCTGAGTGTTGTGGGGGATAAAAAAATAATCCAGAAGACATAGCCCCCAAACTCCCTCTCATACTTGGACATTTTCATGGATAAGTAAATTCCTCATAAATAAAATCACAGGAGAACAGAGAACTGTAATAGTAAGTGTTCCCTGCATGGTGGAGCCTGTGTCTTCTAGAAGATCAGTCCAAGGAAAGAGGACCTTGGGCTCAGAGGAGGAGGGAAGAAGTGGGTTTGTTTGGAAAATGGCCTTGGAGAGAGTAGGAAGGCTTGCTGAGCCTCAGGGGAGCAAGACATAAAATAGATGAAGCCACTCAGCCCAACTGATGATGCCTTGCTGTGTTTTTCCAGGGCGAGAGATGGTGGGGCCCACGCTGCCTGGATACCCACCCCACATCCCCACCAGTGGACAGGGCAGCTATGCCTCTTCTGCCATCGCAGGCATGGTGGCAGGTAAGGGGGGAAGGGCTGGGCGAGAGGGGAAGCACTGGAGATGATGGGACAGGAGGGACAAGAAGTAGGTGTGTCCCATGCTTTTAGCAGGCCATTGAAGGACGAACTGAAGAGTGTGACTTCTCATAAATGCTTAAGAAAATGCTTCAGGGCAGTCCTGCCTCCTTAACTCTCCCTAGCTTGGCCTTCTCCTCTTCAGATGCTCCCACACTTCCCATCCTGATGAAAAGAGTTCTCAAACCCAAACTCTACCACTTCTTGTCTTAAGGCAATGATGGAGCATGCTCTAGAGGCCAGCAAAATACTCTGAGCTAGATAGAGCCTGGCCCTTAAGCAACCCATGGTCCCCTGGTGACTTAGTTAGGGTGAAGCTCAACTTACCTTTTTGAAAAGTCTGAATATTAATAGCATTGGTGATGATGATGATGAAGACAGTTGAAATAGATCCTCCTTCATATCTACATTCACTCATGGGTACGATTCACATAGGTAAGACTCATGTTCTAGGTATTACAGAGCATGTGAAGAACAGGGAGTGTTTCTCCATAATTGTTGAACTGTCCTGCCTGCCAGTCATTTGGGTTTCTTGGTCTACCAGCACAGTCATCAGCCAACAGGGACCCAGGGTGTCAAAGCAAGGTGGTAAGCTCTGGGCAAGGGAGGAAGACAAATAAGAATCTCTTTGGGCAAGTTTCACTCTGTTTAGGAACCAAATAGAAGGACCCAAGAATGGGCAGGGTGCAGTAAACCATTTGCACTAGCCAGAGAGACCAGGGGGCCTGGAACTTCTGGAAGGAGTTTGGAACTCACGGTATCTTGAGCGTCACGCTGGCCCTGGCCAGCCGCCCTGGCTCTGACCCCAGAGACTTAGCACATTCACCCAGGCTCACTTACCACTTCTCTGCCAGGCGTTACTGTTTGCCAGCTACCCACTCTGGGTACCGGTGCTGAGGCAGGTGTGCTGGGCTCTCCAGGGCAGAGGAATAGAAAGGAGAAGTGAGGGAGGGGAAGGAGGCTCTGTGCTCCCTGGGAACCTGCTGAGCTGGCACTTGTTGCTGCCTGGTTACCGTGGCGATGTGCTTAATGCAGCGTTGAAAATACAGAATACTGACTCCTCTCTCCCTCCTGGCCCAGACTCCCTCCCTCCCTCCCTTCCTCTTCTGGAGCGTGAAATGAGATTGGTCAAGATAAAAAAGGAAAAGATTCGGTTATTTTTTTAAGAGTGTGGATAATGGGGCCTCTCAATCAAAATCCCAGGCTCCAGCCTACTCCCCCCATCCCCCTTCCAACCTCTCCACCTTCTTCTGCTGCCTGCTCAGAGGAGGAGGAAGAAACATAAAGCACAGGGCTTTTCTCTTAATTATGAATCATTCTCCCAGGGCAGGCCCAGGGCAAAGGGTTCCTGGGGTTCAGGATCTGACCTGTGAGGTAGCTAGAAGGCTTGGCCTTGCATCAAATGCCCCCCAGGTTGTTTCCAGAAAGGCCTAATCCTGTCTGGGGGTTGGGGGGGGGTGGATAACAGCATCTACTGAGAGTGAATTGCAAAAGGGAAGAGCCTTGCCTAACAAGGTGGATGAGCACCCAGGAAGTTACATGCAGCTCTATTTCAGAAAACGCAGTGCTATTTAAATGCATCACCTGGTTCCTAAGAACTCCATGGTGCAGATGAATTCTTAGGGGAATTATTTTTTTTTCGTAGAAAAATTGTTTGTCCATCTCTTCTTAGTGTTTAAGCCACCTCCTGGTTGACCAAGTGGGGATGCCTTCCATTAAAATCAATAGATCTTCATGTAGTCCTGCTCTGTGCTAGGTACATAGTGCTTACCGCGAGGCATGGCGATGCCACTCTTCACCTACTGTGGAAGGAAGGAAGACATCATTTATTATGCACTTCTGTGCCTGACCCTTCACAGCTAGAACTTAGTTTCTCCTTTAATGCTCACCACGGGGCTGGTGTTATCCTAGGTTTCTAGAGATAAGGAAACAAGCTTGGAAAAGCCAAGTGATGTACTCCTGGCCATCACTGTGCTAAGCAACCGAGTTGCTCAAACACGGGTCTTGAATTTCAAACCTAAGGTTCTTTCTCCTCCTCCTCGCCGCCTTCCAACAAGAATAGGACCAGGACACAGATGTCTCTTGTCCAGTCATCTTCTGTTTTGCCCTCTAATAATTGTTGTTGTTATCCCTGCTCCATTAATACAGTTAATGACCCTCACATCAGCTCTGGAACTGAACTGAGAACTCCAGATAGATGGAACCGGTCCGTTCATCTTTCTGTCTATTCATACGTACATGTTTCCATCCATCTCCTCATTCATTCTTCTGGCCCCCTGTGATCTCATCTCCTAGTCATCCGTCTACCCACCCACCCAGCCTTTCATCTACCCACCTTTCATTATCCATCTGTCTGTCTTTCGCGCTCCCATCTGCTCTTGCATACTGCTATGTATTCACCTCCTTTTCATTTAACACATTTTTTTGTTGAGAATCTACTTTCTGGGTGCTGTGGATACAACAGTGAATAAGACATGGAACTTGCAGCCTAATCATAGAGAAAAAAATTATCGTGAATAAATCAGAGAATGAATAAACGCGATAATTTCAGATAGTGGTAAGTACTAGACAGACAATAAAGTCAGCTGATGTCATATGAGCCATAGGAAAAGAGGTAACTACTTTAGATTGGGTGACCAGGAAGGCCTCTTTGACAAGGGTTCAGAGTGGCCAGCCAAGTGGTAAACGGGGGCAGACCATCCTCACAGCAGAACAGCAAGTGCAAAGGCCCAAAGGCAGGAACTAGTTTAGCATGATCACACACAGAAGGAGGACAGGGATACCCAAGAACAAGGAGTGAGGGAGATGAACACCACAGAAGGAGATGTTGGGAGTAGCTGGGTCAAAAAAATTTTTTTTTAAAGATTTTATTTATTCATACAGAACTGGGGTACAGGCCAGAGATGCGGAGGGTGAGAGGATTCACCAGGAAGAGAGTGGGGAGCAGAACAGGCAGATCAACGAAGCACACTGCTGAGGGGCGCAGAGGGCGGGTGAGGAGAGGTCTGCCGCACCATGTGGTCACCTCCCGGGGCAGGCGGGGATCGAACTCATGCAGAATTGGCTTAAGCTTCTTAGTGCAGTGCTTTAACCCACTGCGCCACCAGGGAGGGCCTCAAAATTTTTTTAAAAAGATTTATTTATTTATTCATACAGAACTGGGGTGCAAGCCAGAGGTGCAGGGGCGGTGAGATGCTTCACCAGAGACAGAGTGGGGTGCAGAACAGGTAGTTCGACTAAGTATACTGCTGAGGGGAGCAGTGGGCGGGTCAAGAGAGGTCTGCCACGCCATGTGGGCCACCTCCAGGACTGGGAATCAAACTCGCACTGAAGTGGTTGCAGTCAGCTTGCACTGCTGCGTCCTAACCCACTGCACCAGTAGGGAAGGCCCTGGGTCAAATTTTAAGACTGCTCGAAAGAAAAAAGAAAAAACCAGGTAGTTTCACTCATAGCAGGAGCATAAAGGACCCGGGGCCTGGGGGGATGGAGGAGGTAGGGCGGGGAGTAATAATGAACAACTATATACCAGAGACATTTTTTTTACAGGGGTGGAGTGGGGAATGGGATCAAAAATGGGGAGAGGGGAAGTGCATGGGGCTATGGTGATGGCACACGGGTGATTTGGTGATGGGAAGCCTGCGAGGATTGCAGCTGAGATGGAAAAAGGCACAAAATGCTGTAAAAATAAGCTATTATAATTTTAAAAAAAGTGAAAAATAATTTAAGACTGCTCAAGCTTCTGGGGAAATAGTTGTAGATGGCCATGAGAAACACAAAGACCAGTCAGGGGAGCAGCAATTGCAGTCGTCCAGGAAGAGATCAGTGACTTGGACAGGAGAGGTAGCAGTCAAGGAGGAGAAAAGAGACACAGAAGATAGATTTTGACCGTAGAGTCAACACAACTTGCAAGTCAGTTGGGTAGATTAGTTGAGATTGGTAGAAGTTGAAAAACAGAACACAAGGATGACGCATCGTCTGGGCTCGGGAAACTGCGGGGATGGTGTTGACCAGAGAATGTCTGAGAGGTTAAGAGGTGAAGAGTAGAGTGTGTGCAGGGTGGAATCGAGAGCTGCAGCTGGCCCTGTTTGGATTGGGGTGCCACTAGACACCCAGGTTAATAGGTCAGTGGCCAGCTGGCGTGTGTCTGAAGTTGGGAGGCCACCCTGGCAGGGACATACTGTCAACACTGCTCAGCGCTGTTACTTCATGCGCCAAGAGTGGGCCTGGTCACTGGAAGGCACGGGAATGCGCAATCACAGACGCCTCCCAAGCCGAGCCCTGGACTTCCAGCAGAGAAGGAAGCGTGAGAGGGAAGCAGGGTGGGCTGGGAGCAAGCCCCGAGGTGAGCATCAGAAAGCCTAGAGGCTCAGGGAGTGACCGGAAGTGACCCTTGGGATGTTGCAGGGTTGGTGGGTCTTTACCTTGGCTGACCAGAGCGGGAAGGCAGAGAAGAGACTGGAGCGGGAGGTGGGGCCTGTGAGGATTTTAAAGAAAAGATAGAACAGCAAGTTCTCGGCAGGCTGAAGGGAGTGATGAATTAGAAAGGGAGGGATTGATGAAGCAGCGAAAGGAAGACGTAACTTGGTGGGACCATGTCCTTGGAAAGATGAGAGCGACTGGATGAAGAGGCAGGATCCTCTGCTTTCCGCGGGTGCTGGGATTTTTTGTCCACTGCTGGTGGATGGCAGAGCTGGTGGTAGGAAGATACTGCACCCATGGGTGTGCCAGCTTCGAGTGACTGAAACAGGTGTTCTGTAAATGTGTGTTCAGGAAACAAGGTGAGAGTAAGTGACAAAATGACAGGGAAACACCTTGCATTGTCAGCCCTTTTTGCCTGTCCTTTAGGGTGGCAATGTCTGGTGGTGGTGGTGGTGAGGGGGTGGGGCGGAGATTGAGTGGGTGGAGAGGTAAAGCACAGAGGTGCTTGCTGTGGAGCCAGGGTAGAATCAGCTTCTTCTGCCGGTACACCGAAGCCAGGAAAATCCCATCCGGGTACTCCGCAGTAAAGGGGGCAGGCAAGCACTGCGGGTTGCAAGAACACTGGCGTGGGAGCTCAGGCCTCAGGTGCGAGTGCCAGTTGATTCTACCACCTGGAGGTGTCTTAGATCAACTCTTTGTTGTTTTTCCTTTGTACTTTTTCATTCCTTCCTTCCTCTCTCTCTCTTTGCTCCTCCCTCGTCCCTCCCTTTCACACATAGTTTTTCTGCGCCTGATCTGTGTTTGACCTGCTCCCTGCCCCTGAGGTGCTTCCTGTGTTAATACCTATCACAGACTCCCTAGAGGATAGACGAGGAAAGGATCCAGACCCTTCCTCTGGTTCCGCTTTTCCTCTGTCAAGAAAGTGGCTCCCCAGCCCCAACCCAGACTTTGAAACTAATTTGAGCCTCCCATAAATAAGCTTTATTTTAGCATCAGCTTAATGGGAAACTAATAAAAGCTAACATCTTGTGAGTGATTCATGGTACTCAGAATCTAATGTGTATTAGCTCATTTAATCCTCACTAAAACCCAAAGGTAGGGACAAGAATTTGCCTCACTTACAGATGAGAAAACCAAGACTCAGAATGGTCAAGTGATTTGTCCAAACAGCCAGGAAGTGGGGAGATGGGATTTGTCTTCAACAAGTCAGCTCCAGAGCCAAGCAGTTCCGAGCCATCCTTCCAGAGCCTGGAGAGATTGGGGCCATAGAAGACACTTGCTCAACACAGGATTTGAGAGTCTGAATGGCGGCGTGAACATTCATCGATTTTCAGTTTGACTCAGTACAGGGAATCACCTCATAAGCACATAAAGGATTATCTGGAACTCAAACTTAAGAGCCCTAAGGTCAAATTCTGCTCTGCCATTTACAACAGTGATTTGAGTGACTGCCCTGTCCTCTTCTGTAACTCGGCCGGCCCGAGCATTGATGAGTGCTGCCTTGGATGGCCCTGAGAATAGGGAGACTCGCAGAGTGGGGAAGTGCTTGCCAACTTCAAGCTTCGTACTCAGTGCCGGTGATAACTGTGGTGCCTTGCTTGGCTTTGTTGTTGTTTCAGGAAATTCTTAAGTAATTTCTATGATCAATACTTCCTCTAGCTCATCAAGAGTCCACTCACAGAAAGAGGTGATTGGATCTATTTTGTGAAAATTCACACACCGAGTGTACTCCAAGTGGCAGACTTGGCATGACAACCAATGCCTGGGAGCAAGTGTCAGGACATGGGTCCCCAAGAAGGGCCTTCCAGGACCACTCTCCTCCCAGCCTCCATCCTCACCACCCCCTCCCTACACACAGCCACACCCCTCCTTCCTAGAGAACTCACACTGAGGCGACCTAAGAGCTTAGACTCACTGCTTCCTTGATAGAGATTCGCCTCTTCTGCCCTTCTGGAAAGATCCTTCCACAGAAGGTCCAGGCAGCAGTAGGGTAGCAGGGGGTAAGTGGGGAGGACGGGGAATGGGCCCTGGAGACACAGCACAGCCTCTAAACTCCAGCAAACCCTGCCGCTGTGGGACCTTCTGCAGATCCCCACTACTTCGTCTGGAAATGGGCATGATGATAAAGTCTCCCTCCTGGGATCCTGTGAAGGCTGAGCCTACAGAGCGGGGTGGCTCTAGCACCCAGGAAAAAGGAGTGATTCAAAATGATGCAGACCGAGAGGCCCTCAGGGGGTTGATGGAGGGCTCCCACTGTCTGCCTGGTTCCACCTGTCCCTCCGGGCTTAGCCAGTGCCAGCCCTGCAGATCCTTCTCCCCACCCCCACATGGGTGCTTCTGCCTCACAGGCCCCTCCCCTTTGTGCCTCCAACAGGAAGTGAGTACTCTGGCAACACCTACGGCCACACCCCCTACTCCTCCTATGGCGAGGCCTGGCGCTTCCCCAACTCCAGCTTGCTGAGTAAGTCACCTCTGGGACTGTTAAGCCCTCTGCTTTGCAGGACAGGGTGGGGGTGCAAGACTGGTCCAAAGTTGTCTAAAAACTGGAAGGCGCAGTTTAGAGGGAGGGCTGGGGAGACAGGTGTTATTGGGAATCCAAAAAGGTAGAGAGAAGGGCAGTGTGCCTCCTTGTCCCAGAGAAGAGGGCAGAAGCAGGAGACATCCCTTTATCATTCTTCTACCTGCTACCCAAGGCCTTGTCTGTGCAATCTTTGTTTAAGACTCAGGGTTCAGGCCTTTACAGGGAGGGCAGTGGTGGGCTCAAGAAAAGTCTAAGAGTAGACTTTCTGCCTTCAGGGCTCATATCAGATACTGTCCCAGGAGGTCTCTTTAGGGGTGCCAGCTGCCCTCCTTCCTGGGAGCGTGCTGAGAGTGAAGAAAGCCATCCTGCCACGAACATGAATTATCTAAGTGCCGTACACATACTCATGACTCAGCACTAGGTACTTCCAAATCATTTGTTCCACCATGGTCCTAATCTTTGGACAACATTCAAGATCAAGGTCTAAACAGTGAACTCGAAGGCCTCCTTTGTTCCTCTAACACTGGTACCCTGAGCTAGGTGGAGGACATTTTTAGGAAACTAATCCCATGCATGGGTACCTGGAGGAATCCCTCTGGAATTGCCCTGAGTGACGACCTTGAGGTCTCAGAGCAAGTCAGGGAGAGAAGAGCAGTGGTGAGATTGTGGCCGACCCCACGGACACATCACAGGCCTGGCAGGACCCCCTCCTCCCCTCCCCCCCCCCAGGAACTCTACTCTCATTACTTCCTGGTGTTGTAGAGAGACTGGGAATGTGGCTCACCTGGGCTCTGAGGGCCAGAGAAGTTCAACTCCAAGCTATTTTTCTGTTCAGCTTAGCCAGAAAGAATGAGATGCTTCAGGGCTCAGGACCTCCCCTCAGGGCCTCCTGGACTGATTATCTTGCAGGTGATCAGACCCCACAGATCCTCTGCGGGGTCCCTCAAGCCCACTCCCTCTTGAAAAGCCAGGATTTTAGCCTGCCTGGGCCTTCCACAGAAGATTCCCTGACCTCACAGTGCTTGGGCAAGGCTAGGAAAGGTCCCAGTGAGCCCCCACTGTGCTTGATTTTGGGGTTCCAGATGTAACTCTTCCCTGGTGTCCTCTTCCTGGAATGAGGGTGTTGAAGGTCAAAGCAATCATGGGGGAACTATGGGGGAAGGGGTAAGAAGCAACTATTCTCATTCTGGTCAGAAACTCAAAGGTGAGACCAGAGGAGGAAACAGGGCTAGAGAGGAGTTAATCTTTGATGATCTGATAGGCCAGAAGGGTCAATGATTAACTTGTGCTGTCTTAAAGGTTAGCAGATGCCAGGGAAGGCGATGGTGCAATTTCCCCTTCTGACCAGCAGTGTTGTTATTTTTTTAATGTGTCCAGGTTCCCCATATTATTACAGTTCCACATCAAGGCCGAGCGCGCCACCCACCACCGCTACGGCCTTTGACCATCTGTAGTTGCCATGGGGACGGTGGGAGCCACCGAGCAACAGGAGGACACGGCCTGGGATAGGCCCAGAGAGTCACACAAAGGAATCTTTATTTATTACATGAAAAATAACCACAGGTCCAGCGGCTCACTCCTTGTGTGGTTGACTTAATGAACCATGAAAGACAGGATGACTTTGCAGAAGGCCAAACTGTCCTCCAGGACTCCTTAACGAGGGTGGGAGTCCTAGGCAGCGAGAACTGTCCCGTTCCCAAAGAGACAAAATTGGAGGAGAAATGTGGAGAGAAGAGGGAACAGCTGAGGCGCTGGAGGGGCGGCTCACAGGCCTGCAAGGGGCTTAGGGCACATGAGGCCACCTCTGTGGCTCCGTCATCAACACGCTGTCGCAGCCGTGAGTGGTAAGCACTTTCAGCCGACCCACAATCCAGAGCCCGTGAGACGGCTCCCCGCAGCCTCTCTGCAAGTCACCCTGCCTGCCCCTGAGCCGAGGCTCTGGTTCTCCGCCTCTGTTCTGCGAGCTCGGTCTTCCTGCTCCTCCTTCTTGGCCATAGGCTGCAGGCTGGGTCGAGTCAACCGGAAGCTTGATCCAGTGGCCAGCACACCTACCTTTTGCCTGTTGCCATGAACGTGCAAGTGCACCCCAGATATCCTCCCACCGATCACCCACAGTTTGAGACGGACTTTCCGAAGGGCCTCTGGCTCCTGGGGGGAAGGTGTAGCCTCCTAAGCAGAGAGCAAGGTGGGGTTTCTGGGGCCTGCTTCCCTCTCCCAACAGCCCCTGCCAAGCCAGCATAAGCGTACTGCCTGCAACCCAAGCCCACCGCAATGAAGCGCCCGGAGGCAGCCCGTGGAGGTCCCACTCTGCCCCCACAGCTCCTGCCCCCAAGGCCTGACTGTAAATACTGTAAATGAAGCTGTTTGGGTCAAGCTTCCCTCCTTCCTACCCAGACTTTGGCCTCTCCGTGAATTGTCTCCCTGCGTGTTGGGCTTCTCTCCTTGATGCTTCTTTCTTTTTGAAAGATAACCCACCATTGCCACATGACTCAATAAACCATTGCTCTTCCTCTTGGGCTTCGGGGTTGGCTGGAAGGAGGCATCCGGGAACTGGGCTTTATGCAGAGGACCTCAGGACCCAGGGCCAGGGAACGCACTGCAGGGCTGAGGTTGAAAGGCCTGTCTGTGCCCAAGGACCTGGTTTTGCACCTCCCAATGCCTGGGTGGATGTTCAGCACCAGACAAACCATGCACTCCCACCAAGCTTTGGTTTCTCCAGCTCTGAGTAACTGTGAGGATAAAATGAGCATGGACACAGTGCCGGGCTAACCACATAACGCCACAGAAGTAGTTGCTGTTACACACGGGAGGCCCAGTGCAGGGCTGGGGGCAGGAGGGATGCTGGCAAAAGATCCGGGAGTGGCTCAGTACCGGAGCCCACATAATCAGCTCCACGACCCTGCGGTGGGAGAAAGGGAAGGAGGAAAACTTAACCGGCCCTACTGTGTGCCAAGTGCAGTGAGGAGGCCCCACATAAACCCAGTTGATAGTAGGCCCGTTTTATACTTAGGGAAACTAAGGCGGGGGGGGGGAGTAACTTGCTCACTGTGGGAAGGGGGGCGTTCAGTCCTTAAATCCAGCACTTATACTCATCCCCTGGGGGTGCTAGGAAGGTCTAGACCCCCAAGAGGTTCTGGGGCTGCTGCAGGTCTAATATCTTGTGACTTGGTCCTAAAGATTTGACAAGACAGAGATCTGGGTGGAAGGGCCAGGAAGCAGGGAGGGACCCCCAGAGACTTAGGATAACGCCTTTGCACGCAATTTTGAAGAATGAGGGGTGCAATACAGCAAGGGTGACTGCAAGGGTTCTCCTTGTGGGGTGCTTGGCCCCCCCACCGGGTGCGCTGGTGTCTGTGTGGACCTTCTCCAGGCAGGGCAACAAAGCCTGGGACCCCCAGGTTAGTATTGACAGTTTGACAAAATACAACTGGGGCTGAGTCAGATGGGAGAGGGGACTCCTCACCCCACCCACAGGTTCCAAAGCTGGCATGCAGGGCCTGAGAGATGGAGCTCTTGCCTCCCTGTCATCCCAAAGGGGAGGCGTACTCCCCTAGGATGACCCAAGAAGGGTGGAGCCAAGTGGGGGCCACTCTCTCCTCAAAGAAAGCCAGCCCCCATCTGTGAGGGGGTGCTAAGATGAGACTCGCTGCTCAATGACAGGACTTCCTAGCTACAAGCCCCGTGGCAAGTCTGAATCCCATTACATCTGAGGCTTCAGGTGATCATGGCCTTTGGGGTTCCTGAGCCTGGTTCTGGGGCTACCATGAACCCCACCAAGAATCATGCTGAGATACCAGGTGTCCTTAGAAGCCCGCAGAGTGGTCCTTTGCTTTCACCACCAGAATCCTCTTTGAAAACACTGTACCCCTGGGAAGACCTCCAGCCCCCTAAGTCACTGAGGGATTCAGGCTGTACTTTTGCTGTGGGTGACTGTACTCAGATTTCCCTTTCTCCGAGGTAGCTGAGCACCCCAGGTCACTGTCCAGAGCAGGTGTGGGGAGTGTGGTGTGTGACCCCAATGCAGTAAGTCCTGGCCAGGACCTATCCATGGCCAGGCCTTGGGTTCCTCTATGGGGCTCAGAAAATATAGTTATAAATAACGTTGAGGGGAAGAGATGACTTGGCATGCCCCAGCATTGGGGGGCTGTTGTCAGGTGGATGAATGGTGCACTGGGAGCCACAGTATCGGAAAATAAAGAGAGGACGTGAGCGTAACGGGAGTGTGGGCAGCAGCCACTGTGGGGCTGGTTGACTGTGTAGCAGAGTGAGGACTTGGTTCCTCTGAAGGTGTGTGGGAGTGGCGGAGGGTGTTGACACAACTGGAGGTGAGGTTTGGGGCCCAGGCCTTCCCAAGGCATGGAGGGTCCCCTAACCCCCACTGCACACAGGGACAGTCCTGTGAAGGGCTCCGTAGCTTTCCAGCCTGGTCTCCTGGATCCAACATCCTCCCACCCTCCTGGTACCCAGAGGCCAATCCAGGGTGCCTGGAGCCCCTGGAGGCCCTGCAGGGCCCCTTGAACCCTGCCGGGCTCCCTGGGTTGGACAGCACCCAGAGCCCATCTTTCCAAGGTGGCCTGGTGAGCCTCTGAGCACGTCCCACAGTAAGCATGGGTGGGGCCTGGGGCAGCTGGGAACACTGCCCCTGCCCCCCCTGGGTCCAGCCCCTCCCTCACGTCTCCAAACCAGAATTCTTGCCATGAGTCATTAAAAACTTATTTCTGCCCCTCACATGGCAGATACACACTCAGCTCTCACCACAGCCTCAAGCAAGAGGCATTGGTGGTCAGTCTAGAGGTCATGCAATAGACCAGAGATGTTGAGGAGCCTGCTGGGGTTTCCCACCGTCTCTCTGTTGCCCTGGCCTCCTGCTCCCCTCCCCACCCCTCCCACACCTTCCTGCCTGTTGATCTAAGATAAGACAGTGGGGGTTCCCTTGTCCTTTAGGGGTGGGTGCAGCAGGAGGGAACTGGGGTCCTGCGCTCCCCTAGCAATGGGTGTGACAGTGAGCTTCAAGGCAGAGGGAGGTCCGCAGGGGCTGGGGTGTCCTTCCTGCCTCCCTGACCTCTCTCCCCTCCCAAGCTTCAGAAATTATAACTCCTCCTAGAGACCCACTCTCTTTCAGTTAACAAGACTCATTCACTTTCATCTTTCTCTGATCTTGAACATGGACCTGGCTTTGCATTTGGGGAAACTGAGAAGAGAGGTGACTTTTGCAAGATCATTCAGAGGAACTGGGCCCACAGTCTGCTCCCTAATCTAAGGCCTTAAGTATCTGGACGTGACCAGGCTTCTGCAGAGACCTCAAGTACCCGCCTTTGCTTTGTGGGGAGTGGAGGGGATAGAGTAAATTGTCACTCGGGCACCCTCTCACACTCCCAGCTTGGTGACTGGGCCTGGATGACAGCTCAGAACTCAGCCTGCAAGCAGGTGAGAAAGGATGGGATGGGGCCGCAGAGTGGGCTGGGCTCCTCCCCTCCCCTCCATCCTTGGCCTTAAATCGCCACTCAGCAGCCTGTCTCCATATTCTTTTTTTTTTTTTAAAGATTTATTTGTCCATGCACACAAGAACTAGGGTACAGACCAGAGGTGTGGGGGTGGGGGGGTGAGAGGATTCACCAGAGACAGAGTGGGGAGCAGAACAGGTAAACCTACTCGAGCACACTGCTGAAGAGAGCAGCAGGCGAGACAGATGAGGTCTGCTGTGCCATGTGAGTCACCACCCTGACCTTTATGGTCATCAAGCATGTCCACCTGTACTAGGCCTCTGCCCCAGTTTGTATGTTTCAAGGCACAGAAAAAATTATCTTGTACACCTTTGAGTTCTTCCAAGTTGGCAAATAATCAAACAAGAACCAGGCAGATTAACCCGAGAAAGCCATGTAGAAGTTTAGTAATAGCATGTAAACCTCCTGAGTGTGCAGGAGACCACCGTGACTGAGTGACTCACTCTCATGGCTTTAGACGCCATCTTAAATAGTTTCACTAAGATGAGAAAGGCTGGGCTGAGAGAGGAGAAACTCAGTTAAGGCTGACCCGGGACAAAGGCATTCATGCCTTCTCCATGGAAAAGGAATTAGGAACTAGATCTGACTTGCAGAGAGAAATTTAGACATAAACATCAAACATAGTCTCCACTCAACCCTCAGACGGCCCCCTCCCCAAATCAAGCTTTTGCCAAAAAAATAACATATTTGGAGTAGCCCATGTGTGCTCTCCTACACGGGTCACCTTCAAAATGCCCCAGAAGGGTTCAGAGGTCCTTCGTCGTGCTCAAGAAGTGCCAGGAGCATCGCTCCCTACACCCATCTCCTCCCCTTCTTGGCATCTGGTCCTGGCTGCTTTCCTCTCTTCCTTTGGCTCTTGGGGGACCCTGGGGCACTGACATGGAGGTACTTCTCTCTCAGTGGCAGGAGCAACCCCCCTTGTCCTGCTCCCACACACACACACACACACCATCACCCCACCTCCCCAGCTTTAAGCCCCTCAACCCGAGTTAGCTGTCTGACTTTCTAGAGGCAGCTGGAAGAGGCTGCCAGGACAGTCCCCCCCAGGCAGCAGCATCCCCGGACCACACCCTCCCCCACTCCTGCGCAGCAGCCACCCAGGCTAGGCCCCAGGTACAGGAAGGCTGCTCTTCCACCCCTGCTGGGGGCTTGGGCTGTGGGAGGTGGGGAGCAGGGCTTTGGGTGGGGGGAGAAGCGAGGTTGGCTGGCTCCCCCACATCTGTGCCCGGTGGCAGGCAGCCAGGCTGTGGAGTGAAGCGCTGCCTGCGGCTCTCCCAGGGAAATGTGATTTCCCCTTGAGTGAAGCGGACTGTGCAGTGTGGAAATTGGCTCTTTTCTGAGCAAGCGGCTGCTGTTCTGGAGTTGGGGCGGGCTGGAGCCCGCGGGAGGCCGAGCTGGCCCCTGGAGTGAGCCGGGAGCAGCCATGTGCTGAGAACTCATTAGGGATAAATCAAACTAGTACCAGCATGAAGCCAACACCCTCCCCCCCACCGGGCCTCTGTCCCCACCCTCTCGGAGACCCCCACCCCCCTCCATCTCCTCCCCTGCCAAGGCACCCTCCCGGTGGAACATGGGGCCGGAGCCCAGGCCCACATGCGTGTCACAATCACATACAACCCGCCCGCCTGCTGCCCAGACTGCAGGAGCGGGCCTCGAAGGGGAGCTGTGTTCATTACAAATAAATCTTTTCTTGTTTGTTTTATGTCTGCTCATTTTGGGGGGGAAGGTGGGGAGCATGGGTAGCAAGGGTAACTAGCAGCCTCAGGCCTTGCCAGGAGCATGGACTAGAACTCTCATCCCCTCACCTTCCCACCACCAGCAAGCCCTCCTTCTCAACCTTCTGGGGGACTTGAGAGCAGAGGCCCCAGCTGTGGCCAACATTGGATCCCCCATGTGTATATGAAAATGCCCTGCAAGTGTCACCAAAAGCGTCCTCTGGTCATCTGCCCATCCATTCCCCAGGGAACTTCATTGCAGCCAGAGGAAAAGAAATTGTCCACAAATAGATGAGTTGTTCAGACTGGAAACACCATTCCCCACCAGAAAGGAAAAGGAAAAGAAAAGAAAGGGGGCCAGGCCCAGTGACACCCGATCAAAGAGACGGCGAGGTGCTCTGTTATGTCAGGAGCTGAATTTGTGGGTGTCACTGGAGCCTGTCATGTGTCGTCACAATAACCAGGCCCTGGTCATCATCTTGGTGTCCACCCTGGAAGCAAGTGGCTAGTGGTATTCCTGAAGATCTGGGGACTGGGCCTGTGGGACCCACCCTCAGCTCCCTCGTGGTGACCCCAGAGGTCTCCTCAGTTTCCTCAGCTGTAAGTCCTGGCGTGGACGTGGGTGATCTCTACCTTGACAGCTCTGATTCCAGTTCCCCAGGCAGTGAAAGGCCTCATCTGACTGGTTTGGGTATGACATCCTCTTCCCCTCAGGGTCCCCAGGTAACTTTCCATCAGGCAAACACTATATTTGGAATCTGGTCTGTTTGGAGCAAGAATGGGGTGACTTCTGGTTGCCACCCACATACGCTCACTAGACTAAAGTCAGACTTCCCCAGGATTCCAAGCTGGGGCAGAAACCAGAGGGAAGCTAACTAGCTACAGTTGAAATAGGTGGAGGCAGGAGAGTTTGGCATAGCTTTCATATGAGTGGATTCATTCAGAAATCGTTTAAGAGCCACCAGCTGTGTGCCAGGCTCTGTGATAGGCACCCAGAAGAAAAGAAGATGAATCCAACTGGGGTGTTCCCCTTCCCACACCCATCCCTTCAAAACAAAACAAAACAAAACAAAAAACCTCCAAACTTAGAAATGAAACTTTTACAAATGTCACCATAGAGCAAGATGAGAAAATGACGAAGTTCATGAGAAAAGTGACAGAAAACACCAACAGGACTCAAGTAACGTTTTCAAAATCCCTCAGGCCTGTGTCTGGTACCCCGCGCTTCTCCAAGAAGCAGCCACTAGGAACACAGACCCTACACCTCCACTCTAGAAGGCCTCTCCTCTCATTCCCTACTGTCCTGTACTTCTGTGTCCCGGGGGAGACACGGGGTGCTAGGCAAGGAAGCCTCAAAATGTGAGCGTCCTTTCCCTTCTCATCCCACCACAGCCACCCTCTGCCAGCCTTGCCCCTGCCCCCTGACCAGACCTGAGCCCAGGCCTGAGGCCACTCTTTGAAATGTCTTTGTCCCTACAGGGCTGAAGAAGGGGCGTGGGTGCACAGGGCCTCAAAACAGACTAAAAGTGCCCCTCACACAGTTGTGGCAAGTCTTCCACCTCAATACGACCCTGGCCAGGTGGGGGCCACCTGCCCAGCTCCCTGCCTACAGCCCCAGAGTCTGGAGAGAGGGCAAGACAAGCCCACGGAGTGAGACTCCGCAGAGGAGCTGGGTGGGGAGTGCGTGGAGGCCGGGACACCGTGGCCGGGACTTCTAGGTGTCTGGGTTCTTCCCTGTCTGTTCCAGCTCAGGAGTGGTGACAGTGATAGAGACTTGGGGACAGCCCTCACTTCTGGGATCCCATGCCCCTGGTACATATCCTCCCAGTTCCACTGGGAGGACGGAGGGAGAAGGGTAGATGACTGAAGTGCCAGGATGTGGGAGAGAGGGAGTCGCTGGAGCTGGAGGGGGAGCAGGTGCCTCCTGCCAGCAGCCAGCCCTGGATGGGGGTTGGGTAGGGGTGGGCCAAGACCCAGGCCAAGGCTCAGGGCCCATCTGAGCATGTCGCCTGCTAAGGAGGAGCGGAGGCGGGGGAGGGGAGGGCGGGGAGGTGAATAAATAATAGGAAATAAAACTTCATGAAGCAGAAAATAAAAGGCAGATTATACAGATGTGGCAATTTGAAGGATCATTGCCTCTGTCCTCTTTTTAACTGCTGCATCTGGAGTTTTGAAGCAGCTTATCCCTCCCTCCCTCAGCCACCAGGTCCCCGCCTGGCTGGAGGCCCCCAAGAGGCCAAGGCACGCATGGGGACAGCACCTCCGGTGGCTCAGACGTTGGCATTTCCCAGCACCACATGCGCTGCCCGGCCTGGGACAGGCCCTCAGAGGTGGGGCCATGGGTGAAAGGGTGGGCCAGGGCTCTCGGGGTGCAGCCCTGAGAGAGGTACTGCTGTGGCTGGTTTGTGCGAGGCAGGGGAATGTGGGTCTCAGGGCAGCATATGAGCAAGGACATGCTGGGGGCGGAGGAGAGGAAGGTATGAGGTGGCCAGGAGTGGGGTAAGGGCTGGAATGGGCCGGGGGAACGTGTACCCCTTGCAAACGGGTTTTGGATGAGGGTTAGCGGGAGGGTGAGGTCTAAATCTCTTGGTGTAGGCAGCTTCTTTCTCTCTCTTCATCAAAATTCATTTGTTAAGCCTCAATTTGACACTGTGCCAGGTGCTATATAAACAGACATGGTCCCTGCCCTTAAGGAATTTCCAGCCTAAGACACACACACTGACATTTTGTTTATTTTATTTTAAATATTAATGTATTCCCCACCTTGTTCCAGAGAGGGTTTGAGACAGTTCATAGGAAATGTATGCAATAAATTAGTAAAATATAAAAAGAAAGAAAGCAGGACCAACCCCAGAAATAAACAAACAGTAGTAGAGTAGGACCAAAGCTGGAAATTGGCCATGAGTCTCTTACGGCAGGAGAAAAGGCTGACATGGTCACTCACGTGGTCCCGTTCACCAGGAGACAACACGCGAATTCTCAGGAGAGGTAGCCTTTTCCTAGCTCTTGACTGTAAGGGGCGCCAGTCACCTAGGTGCTGATTTGGGAGACAGAGTGGGTGATGCCCTCAGAAACACCCAGCCAGGTCAGCGGGTCCCCCTGTGCCGCCCATCAGCAGGCAGGAGGAAGTGGGTTCTCCCAGTCCCAGCTTGCGAGGAAAGTGTTAGAACCTACCCCACATCACGTTGTGCAAAGAAGCCCTCTTTTTGCGGTACCTGAGTGCGTCAATCTCCCTTCAGCTCCCTAGACTTTCTTCAAGTGGGTTTTGGACCACAGATTAGCCCATGACCTTGACTGGAGTCTTGGGAAATACTCATAGCTGGAGACAAGCTTCAGAGCTCCTAGGCTTAGGGGAACACCCGGGAAGTGGGGCGTGGAGGGGCGCAGGAAACAGGACAGGGCTGCTGAGCAGGCACGAATGAGGGACTCATCTCTTCTCTGTCCAGGCACCTCCTCCCAACCCTGTTTGTGTCACCGGCGATGAGAACAGAGAGATCATAAACCCAGAAGCTTCTACCTGTTACCAAAGGTCCACCGGCCTCAGCTCCTTGTAATCCTGCAGTGTTGCCTTTCAGAGCAAACAGGAACGTCAGAAGGGATAGGGTTAGGGCAATCTTAACTGAGTTCAATCTCACATGGTATGAGGAGCATCTCTACAGAAATTTACCGTTTCTGGACCAGGTCCTGCAGCTCCGACTCCATCTCTGAAATACGGAACAGAGATCAGGGCTGAGAATTAGCTTTGGAGCTTTTCAAGAAGCTGTCCTGAAGCCCCAGGGTCAGCCAGGGTAGCTTCCCCAGGCTTCCTTTGTGGAAAGGCTGAGTTCAGGAGGAGCAAGAAAAGAGACAGAAAAGGAGTGTGCCAGGAAGTAGAGGAACAGGAGAGAGCAGAGTGCTAGAAGCCCAGGGAGGATAAAGTTTCGAGATTTGCGTTTTTCTACTTTAGGTGTCAGGGCCCCGTTAAGAGCCCGGAGATGCAATAGAAACCAAGTCGCCCTATTCTTGCCCTCGGAAACTTATGCTTCCCTGGAAAGAAGAGGAGGCCAGGGCAGTCCAGGGAAAACCATAGCAAAGCAACAGGAGTATAAAAACTATGGACTTCTGGCCCTCCCTGGTGGCGCAGCTGGTTAAAGCACAGCATTGAGAAGCCAACACCACTTCAGCATGAGTTCGATCCCCGTCTGCCCCGGAGGTGACCACATGGCGTGGCAGACCTCTCCTGACCCGCCCGCTGCTCCCCTCAGCAGTGTACTTCGTTGATCTGCCTGCTTTCTGCTCCCCTCTGTCTCTGGTGAAGCCTCTCGCTGCCCCTGAGCCTCTGGCCTGTACCCCAGTTCTGTGTGCACAAAAAAGAAAAAAAAAAAAACAAAAAAACTATGGACTTCCCCATGACGTAAATGAGGACTAAAGAAGTCTTCGTGGAGCGATGGCGTCTGTAGCAGTTAGCTTTCTCCCTTACTGGCCCTACTAGAGCTCAGAATTTCCCTGCAGCCTATCCCAGTCCCCATCCTTTGGGAGGTTACACCTTTGCCTCTCACCCCTACTCCCACCTCACAAGGTGAGCTCAGATTACCTGGACCCCCTAAGGTGTCCCTGAGAGATTGGCTCACAGGTGGGCACAGGGCTCAAGGTAGGTGGTTCAGAGAAACTCCTTCCCGATGGATCAAGATGTGGTATTATACACAATGGAGAACTCAGTGATCAAACGAGATAAAAGGGCATTTGCAGCAACCTGAATGGAGCTGGAAGGGACTATACAAAGCAAAATAAGTCAGACAGAAAAAGAAAAATATGAGATGATTTCACCTATCGGTGGAATATAAAGAAAAAAAAGACAAAACTTATAAGCTGACCACAGATGTGAGGCAGACACAGGGAGGGAAGAGCACAAGGGGCTGTGGTGAGGAATCACACTTCCATGGTGGTGGGAGAGCTATGGGGACTATACCCAAGGGAGAAATGGAACGTGGCCCAAAAATTAACAAGGAAGTAATGAAATAAATTAACTAATTGGGAAAAATCCTCCACTTCTGGCCTCGAATTGAAAATTTTCAAGGAAAAGATGTGTGTGCTAGAACTCCCCCATGAAGAGGGCGTCTCAGGAAGTACTGGCGCCATCTTGGTCCTGTGAGGGCCGTCCGTGCCTGGGAGGTGGCCTGGGAGGTGGAGAGTAGGAGAGACTCTCGGTCTTCTGCGGACTCTCGGTCTTCAACTGCCATCAGTCTTCACTGCTGGTCGCTGGGTGTGTCACCTCAGCAGCCTGGTCCTGGCCCTGAGGCCTGGGAGGTGGAGAGCAGGAGAGAAATGGGGTCCTGCTCAGCTCAAATCCCATTTGACCATACAGATTACCCAATTATCCAAGTCAATCAATGCCCTTTCCTGCTAAAACCCATTTGAGTTCGTATTGTGGCTTGCATCACCCCGGCACAGAGAGCGGAAGGTGGAGGCCCGGCCTTCAAGCAGAACCTGAGCCAGAATCCAGGGTGGGGGTGCGTATGAGGTGAGGCCATGGAGGTTGGCTACTAATAGCTAACCTATGAAGTTTTCCTTTGTGCCAGGCATTGTTCTGGGATGTTTACGTACATAATTTCACATAATCTTCACAAAGCCCCTGTGAGGTAAGTAGGGTCATTATCCCATTTTACAGAGAAGAAACAAGCACAAGGGGCCCAGAAACTGGCCCTCGTCAGATAGTTGGAGAAAGAATGTCCAGGGCCCAAGCTCAGGGCCAGGACCAGGCTGCTGAGGTGACACACCCGGCGACCAGCAGGTGAAGACTGATGGCAGTTGAAGACCGAGAGTCCGCAGTGGTCCGCGTGGAAGGTGGGGCCGAAGCTGGTGTGAAAGGGACCAGGTGAAGAGGGTGGCAGCTGGCAGAGACCCCATGTCCGCTGGGTCTCAGCCACAGGGTGCAGGTCCAGTGCAGGCTTCTGTTACTGCTTTTCCTCCTGATGGGGGTATTTGAAGTGGCTGGCACAAGAAGACAACAAAGGGGTAACCAGTAGGCCCAAGACCCAGACGGGAACCCAGAGAGAGGGAGGTGCCTGGCTGGCAGGGAAAGCTCGGCATTGGAAACCCAGAAAGCCCCTCTTCCTCCAGAAAAGGGGAGAGAAGGGGAACCAGTACAGGTGTGGCTAGTTAGCTGGCCAGAGGGCACAAGGGTCCGAAAAGCTGGAGGCAGAGGGGTAGCAGAGGAGGCAGCGGGGGAGGGGCCCCTCTGGGTGTGGGCTCAGGAAAGCCTCGCACAGCACGCGGAAGAGGCAGGTGAGCCAGGGTGGGAGGAGGAAGCACCAGGTGTGGGATCACCAGGTGAGTTGTTCCAAGGTTCCAGGTCACTGTTTCTCTGGTTCAAACTTTCTTTCTTTTTTTTTTTTTTTAATTTTAGACTCACAGAGAACTTGCACACATAGCTCAGGGCAGCTTCCCACCAATTGGCCTTACTCATTTCTTAAAGCAAGGCTCCCCAGCTGCCTGCCAAGCCGTGAGATTGTTCCTCTCCAGCCTGAAAGAACCACACTTGGTCACACGCACAGTCCCCACAACATGGCCGCAGCTCAGCCACTGCTATGGTTTCTTCATCCTGCCTCCCTCCAGCCCTCCAGCCCCCAAACACCCAAATATTGTCTCTATCGGATTCGGAGCCACCAAAGGAAAGGAACAGGCCCTGGGTCTCAGGGATCTTTTGCTCTTCAAACAACAAATGAATGTCACCAGCACAAAGCCAGGAGCAGAGATGGGAGATGGGGAGGTGGTGGAGGGCCCCGGGGGCTGAGCTCCCCTGGATGGGAAGGGACAAGCTGAGGACTTCACAGGTGGGAAAGGAGGGGTGGAGACAAGATCAGACAGAGAACACTGGGGCTTGTTTCTCCCCTAACCCAGGATCCTTAAGACCCCGGTAATGTCTTTATTCTTCCCCATGTACAGGAAGATATCACAATCCCAGCCTTCGCGTGGTAGGCTTCCCCAGGTGGCGGGAGGCTGCAGCAGCCTGTGTGGTTAGAGGAAGGCCACGGTGCTGACAGCTGGGTGCCCAGCTGACCCCCCCCCTCCCTCCCCCCCCCCATGGGCCGCTGCAGGCCTCTGCAGCAGGACACCTGGGTGGTGAAAGCTAAGAAGAGGCAAGCACACCTCCTAGTGGTCACCTGCCACAATCACAGTCCAGCAGCCAGTGTCCACTTCGCTGCCTCCAGACCAAGGAGTCCCACCATCATCACCTGCTCTGAAGGCTTCACGTGAGTCCAGAGAGCAAGGAAGCATCCAAGTGTCACAAATGTACACAAGGGCACTCACTCAGATGAGCCAAAACCCTTTTCTCTGGTATTAGAAATAAGGACTCATGTTCAGTGAAGTCAAACAACCCACTTAGGGCGTTTACCCTGTGAGCACCAGCCCTGGGCCTAGTCACCCAATGCTCAGTGCTCACTTCAGTCAAATGGGACAACTGGACTCGGCCATGCACCTCCGTGTCCCAAGAAGCATTAAAAATGCACATCTAGCCCCTGGCCCAGAACTACTGAATCCAGACCCCTGGGGCTAGGGTAGGAAAGTGCCTTCATCGTGCCTCTACCCTGACATCTGGGGATCAAGGGTGGCATGCCATCCCGCGGAGGTCAGAGGCATGTTTCATTCCTTCTGAGTTACCTAGTACAACACCATAAAAAGTGGTCACTGGGCCCTCCCTGGTGGCGCAGCGGGTTAAAGCACAGCACTGAGAAGCTAAAAGCCACTTCCGCATGAGTTTGATCCCTGCCTGCCCCGGAGGAGACCACATGGCGTGGCAGACCTCTCCTGACCCACCCACTGCTCCCTTCAGCAGTGTACTTCGTCGATCTGCCTGTTCTGCTTCCCACTCTGTCGCTGGTGAATCCTCTCACCCTCCGCATCTCTGACCTGTACCCCAGTTCTGTATGAATAAATAAATATTTTTTAAAAAAGTGGTCACTATTATTTGTGAAATGAGTAAATGAATGAGTCAACTGATGAGTAAAGGATTCTTGAAGTCCCCTCCAGCTTTAATAGATTTACAAATCTTGGATGCTGCACAGTGTTCTACACACACACAGACACACACACACACACACACACCAGTTGCATATATACAGACACATACAGCCATTCAGAGAAAAGGGGGCGAGTCTGCCACTCAGAGGAGCCCCAGCTACCCAGAACCGCCTGACGCTCCCCCCTGCACACACTCCAGCACACCTTCTTCATTGGCCTGTTTTTATTGCGCACCCATTGGGTGCATGATCTGGCTCTGGGCCCCGGTTCAGGATTCCTCATGTCCCCAAAGGTCAGCCTTTTGGGGTGATGGTCCAGGCCCAGGGCTGCTCACAAGCCTGGAAGGGAGGACCAGCAGGAAGGGAGAGGCAGTGCGTCAGCCGGCAGGCGGCGGCGGGCGGGCGGGCGGGCGGACAGCCTGCTCGCACACTTGGCTGAACAGAGACAATGGTGGCTGCTCCCCCGGCCCAGCCTCCTTCCCACAGGCAGAGCCTCGGACCCCAAGCCTCCGGAACCTTCCCCCAGAACAGGTCCAGCTGGGAGGCAGCCAGAGGGCAGCACAAGGAGACTTCCTGGGAGGCCAGCAAAGCCCCCGTGATGTGGCAGGAGGGCAAAAAGGGAACTGGTGCCTTCAGGAATGGAGCTATAAGGAATGGGGGTCTGAGAAGAGAGCCAGTGTGACCCTCACAAATCTCCTCAGCCAAGGGTCCTGCCCAGGGAACCCCCAGGCGGACGTACCCCCACCTCTTACTCCTCAGCTCCCTGAAGTCTGAACCTGAAGAATCTCCTTCTCTAGCCTGGGAAACAAAGGCCCCTGTTCCCAGATGCTCCAGTGCTCTGGAGACCACACCACTGGTTCTCACTGACCTCCATCAGTCTGTTTTGCTGGCTGGCATTTGGATGGGTGAGAGAGGGCCCTCATCAGCCCCTTGTACAAGGATAAGGACAGGGAAAGGCACCAGGAGAGAGAGACACGCAGGCCCCAGTCAGCCTCACCTGATTGCCACCTGCCTGTAGGCCATCTGAAGGCCCGCCCAGAAGTCTGGCCCCTCCATGCAGGGGCTGAGTGGAGCTACTCCCTGTCATAGGAGCTGGCCAGGACCTCCAGGGTCTCTCATAACAGGCCGCCTGCTGGTGCCACCCCTGGCGCTAAGGCCCCCTCGCTGACTACCCAAAGACTTCTGTTGCCCCAGTCTCTTCCATAAGCCCAGGACAGGGTGAACTGATTCTTAAGCAAATGCTGCCCCTGATGCAGGCCCAGGAAACAAGGCACTCTTGGAGTGCCCATGGACCGCCCTCAGGGAAGGCACGGCAGTGCTGTAAGAGCTCCGGTGAGAGAGGGAGAGAATGAGGTCCATGGGGAAATGGGTCCACTGGGAAGGAGGAGCAGGACAGCGGGTTCGCCTCCGTCATGAAGGGCGCACTGAGACGAGGCTGCCCTGCAGGGTTTCACCTCTGTCCACCCAGAGCAGGGGCCAGTGTCTGCTAGCTTCACAGCTGGTTGCGGTTCCGCTTGGGGATGATCTTCCGGTAGGTTCTACGCTCTGAAATGTTGCGCTTCACCTTGGCTGTGGTGGGGGCCTCATCCTGATGCAGAGACGGGCTGGAGTGGGACTTTTTCAGGCTGGGCTTGGGCTCCTGAAGGTCTCCAGCCTCCCTCCCCAGCTGCTCTTCCCACAGGTCCAGGTCATCCGAGGAGCAATGCAGACGGACCACCAGCAGCTGCACGTATGTCTCATAGCGAGTTTTCTACAACACACAAGACCCAGCCCCTGAGCACCACCCCGGCTCCAGCTCAGGAGGAGGCTGGACTGCAGGGGACAGGCAGCTCACCCATGTGAGAAGCTATGGCAATACAGACCTGTTCAGAGAGAGGTTGGGCCAACAGCTAACCGTATCGTACTTGAGCAACCAGCCCTTGCATAACACAGCAGTAAACATTAGAGCCCTGCAGTTATCTGCATGGTATTAGAACACCTACCAGCCCAGCCCTGTTCTAATAGCCAACCTTGTAGGGCGGTAACTAACAGCTCTAGAATGTGTTACATGTCAGAGACACTCAAAGATCTCTAGCCCACCAGGCCTGAGATCTGGGCGGCCCTGTACACAAGCAGCTCACATCTGTACTGAACCATAATTGAGTCTGAATAGCATTTTAACAATTGGCATCTGGAGAGCATGATCACCCTCATCTGTTTCACACTCCTAAGGTCTCTGTAACTAGCATCCTTTGGATACAGTTCCCAGTTTACTGAGTGTTCTCCACCTCCATCCCACGGGGCCCTCATCCTGGCTGCCAGGAGGCTGGTGGGACACGAATCATCCTCTGCTTTATAAAGAGGGAAATGAGGCCTAGGGACAGCCAGGAGCTTGTTAAAAGTCCCAGCTGGTGGATGGGGGTGGGGTGGGGAGGAAGGGGGAGGCTGGGATTCTGTAGTCAGAGCTGGGTTCAGCCACACTCGGGCCTCTGGGCCTTGCCACAACCAGCAGCCACAAGAATGTGCCAGAGCCCAGAGAAAGAGCACTGCTGGAGAGCCCAGCAGGTGTGGCCAGGAGGCCACCCTGACCTTCAGCTTCCTTTTCTGGGCCTCATACATTTTCTGTGCTCACATTGCCTCTCCCCTATCTCTCCTGCTTAGGGTCCCAGAATTTGGACAGGAGGCCAAATTGAAGGGAATGCAGGCGGGATTAAGGGATAAGACATTTCAGCATGGATCACAGAGCTAATAAAGGTCATTTCTTAACTAAAACCACAAACGAGGCTCTCACATTTGTGGGCTGGGTTCAGCCACACCGGGGACTCTGGGACTGAAGTAACACATACATTTATCAGGTTTGAGCAAGTTGTTTCATCTTTCTTTGCCTCAGTTTCCTCCTCTGTAAAATAAAGGTAACAGTCCCTCCCACCCCAGAGTTGTTGTATCGCAGAATAAGATAACCCATGCAAGCAACTCAAGCTCTAAAAACACTTCCTATCTAGGTATTAGGGGGAATAAATCAGCTAAAAATATAGTTTTTACTTTGGAAAGCCAAATCTAAATTGAGAACCAAAATATTTAGTATCAGCCCCTAGGGTTTGGTTTCCAGGCAAACAGCTGCTCTGAGCCTCCAGAGCAAGAAGCAAAGGGCCCGGCTGCACAGTCCATGCATTCCTTGCGCGTGCACTTGTCCGTAAATGTACAGGCAGCGCCCAGAGAGCCCGGTGTGGGCAGGCAAATGGCTTCGCTCGCCCTAAGCAGCCAAGGGCCGCAGGGCCGCAGGCGGCCACAAGAGGGCGGCAGAGGGTCGGGCTGGGGAGGCAAAGGGGGTCCCAAAGGCCTGGGAGGCCTGGCTGGCTGAGACTGGGGTGCCTCACCTCATGCTCCAGATACTCCTTCCGCAGGCGGTACTCTTCCAGCTCTCTACTGCGGCCCCTCCGCTCTGGTAAGTTCCTTTGCAGATCCAGCAGGTCATCCGAGGCAGCATCCAGGCAGTTCTCATGGGATCGATGCTGCTCCTCCTAGCAGTAGGGGGCAGTGGGAAAAGCTGTCCCGAGATGGCTCCCCTTCCATGCCCCCCTCCTCCCACATCCCTGTTTCAGGATCCAGGTGTGGAGCCTACTCGCTATTCCTATCCCCCACTCCTATCCCCCATTCCTGGGGACAGGCGAGCTGCCCACCGTCCTCCACCTCTTCATTCCAGAGCCCAGGTGTGCCACGCTCCCTTCCTCTGTTCCCAGACCACAGACCACTGCATCCTCAGTGCATGGGGTCTGTGCCCTCTGCAGTGGGTCTGTGTGAAGACAGAGTCTGCCTCTACTTGCACTTCCCCACTTGGGGGAAGTTTCCACAGATCTTCCATGGCTCTCCCATGGCCAAGATCTCCCTGTTTCATCTCCATGTCACCTGTCCCCTGCCCTAGCTGGCGCTGCAACCTCACTACCAGGGCTGCGAGATTTCCCTCTTTCTTTTCTGTCTTTTTTGCTGTTTGCTACACCTCCAAGAGCCTCCCGGCATGGGTTTGCAATTTGCGCCACAAATCAATCAGTCCCCCACCTTGGGAAATAAAGCTACTGGTTTTCCTGTCCTGGAAAAAAACCCAAAAAAAATGCAGCAGCGCCCGTCCTCCTGACCCTTCTCCCGGCCAGGTGCCCAGCCTTCTCTGCTCCAGGGCCCAGGGTACAGCCCTGCCCCCGCTCTCTCCCCCACCAGACCTCTGGCTCAGATCCCGTGCAGCCCCCTCCCAGCCGCGGCTCCCGGGGGCCATACCAGGGAGCTGTTGGCAGGGCCCATGGGCATGATGGGCCTGACAAATCTGCGCTGGGAGCCCACCGCAGCGGGAAAAGGCGGCGCTGAGTGCATGGCAGCGGCCAGGTTGATGCGAGCGATCCAAGAGCTCATCTCCTTGGCAGTGCTGTGGGCAGAGGAGGCTGTTGGTGCCCAGGGTCAGGGTCGCTCCGGTCACCTGCCCCTCCTCCCCCAAACTTCCATGTCCAGCGGCTCAGGACTCAGCCACACTGCCCCTAGCAGTGTGGTCGACTCTTCAAGTGACCTTGTCACAGGCCAAAAGGAAAAATCTAGGAAGGGAGTCGATCTTATAACGATAGGTCACTGTTAGTGACTTCCTGGCCTCTGTCCAGAATCCGGAGGCCCCATCCAGACATCCAAGGAAGAGGCTGATGTACTGGCAAAGTGGGTCCCGACCCAGAGAGCTCTCGTGCTTCCTAGGGACAGCCTAGGACCCCTCCAGCTGCAGCATTTGCTGTTTCCTGGCCAAGACATAGCTCCCACGAGGGCCAGGCCAGCAGCCAGCACAGGGCGAGTGGAGGTGGGGGAAGGGTTGCAGGGCCCGGGGTCTCGCTACCTGTCTTCTACCCCAGGGACTTACGGTGCCTGGAAGAGGTAGAGGCGCCAGTCTGCAGTCCGCAGCTGGAAGACGTGAGGCTTCTTGGTGTAATGGGTGGCGGGAGTGGCCAGCGAGTGGTGCACCCCAACGGGCTCATCCACCATCTGCCCCACCAAAATCTCCCCCTCAGGAGGAGGGGGGTCCTCTCCCTGCTACAGGACAAGGGGTTTCAGCAAAGAGCATTGTCATCACTTGTGCCCCTCCCAAGCGTCCAAGGCCCCTCCCCCCCCCGCCCCCCGCCCTCGGGGAGTGTGGACAGGCCGCCTACCTTCAGGAAGTAGAGGACCATCCCTCGCAGCAAGGTGTGGAACATCTTCCAGCCCCGCTTGCCCCACGCCGCTGCCCCAGGTGCAGAATGGGAAGGTGGGTGGTGGTACCCCATCCAGACACAAAGCCCTCCTCTCCCTCCCCCTCTCCAGGCCCTCCCCAGGGTGCACACAACAGGCAGAGGCACGCCAACACAAAACACACACCCGATCGTGACCAAGCCGGTCACGTGCCCCACATAGGTCATCACGCCTGAAAACCGGGCCGGCCACGTATGCACACAGCCAGCGTTCACACAGAACATACCCTCTCAAACACACCACTGCCAGCCAGCCAGCACAGTGCCACCCAGACATCTTCCAGCTCCCTCCAGAGAGGCCCGGGCCTCAGGCCTTCCTCAGGCCCCTGGGCTTCCGTCAGCCGCATGCTAATTCCCTGGGTGGCCGCGCCCAGTCCAGGCTGGGATTCTCCTACAGCTCTGGCCGTGTCCCTGCCTGTTCTCAAGCCCGCAGCTGTCTGGGACTGAGGCCCAAACGCATCTCTGCCACTCTCACACGTCCCTGTTCAGCACAAATCCACCTCGCCTTTTACTCCGTTTTGAATATCCAGACCCTGTCTCCCTCCAGCGTTCAGCTCAGATACCTTCACTTCCAAGAGCCTTGTGAGCTTGTCCCCCCACAATGCACCCCCAAAACAAAAAGCAAAACCTTCTCCCCCACATCCCTGAACTTGATCTGGCCATCCCCGCACCTCTCAGCAAATCCTGGTCACCCCAACAGAGCTGCCCCTCTTCGGGCAGGAACACGGCATGCAGACTACTGTGGAGCGTTAGTTGTTGAGATTATTCCAGGCCCTGCGGTGCTTGGCCAGTTTTGGCCTCACCAGAGGGGTTGGGGGACAGGAATGCCCCGTCCCTGGTCATTGGTGAGGAAGGAATAGAACTGCCTATCCTTGACCCGTGCACATGTCAGCTCCTGTCCCTGAGCGAAGCGGCGCGTACGCATCACGCTGCCCCAGACAGACAGACGCCCCACGCTGCAGCAAAGCAGCACTCACTCTTCTTGCCATCTGCATCGTGGTGCATCTTCCGAGTCAGGATGCCCTGCTTATAGGTGGGTGCGGTGGGGTCCTGGGCCAGCTGGAGGAAGGGGCTGCCCATCTTGCCAATTGGGGGTGATAGCGGGGCCTTCTCAGGCCTGCTCGTATCTTCTTCATCCCTGAATATCAGAGAATCAGGCTAATGAACCAGAGGAGGGAATCACTGCTTCCCAGGGCGTCAGCACCCACTCTCCTACTGGGGAGCCAGACTCCAGGGTCCCCCAAAAGGTGTCCTCTTTTGAAACCACCACTGATCCTGGAACCACTTCCACCACCACCCCCACCCCCCCACCCACCCCCGACCCTCATCCCCCCACATACAGCCTCTGGCTCCTCCAAATATTACCTGGGACCCTCCGCCTCTCTGAGACTGGCCCAGGGCCCTGCCTCGGGCTCCACCCTACTCAGAGGCAGCACCCAAACTTTTCCAACTCTCCAGTGGGCAGGTGGAGGGAGGATATACCCAGACACAGGACAGAGGCAGAGCGAGGAGACTCTCACTTACACTGCCCACTCCAGCTTCTCACTTCGGATGGACCAGTAGAGGGTCTGGAACAGAAACACACAGGTGGGCAGACTTGGGGGCGAACTCTGGCAGAGCTGGGAGAGGAGCATGCTGCAGCCCACCTGGTCTCCCCAACAGGGCTGCCCCTCCTCCTTGAGCAGGGAAGTGGCTGGTCCACACACACACAGACAACCACTGCAGGGCATTTGCAGCGTGCCTGTGCTGGGTGCTGGAGACAGAAAGGTGAGCAAAGCCAGCCCAGTCCCTACCTGGCCTGAACTAGTTCTCCTGAAGAAGAAATGAGTCACCCACATGCCATCCTGCCCGAAGGAACCTGACAGAGGAGGAATAGCTGACTGGCAGGGGTAATAAACGCATGGTGAGTGACTGGCTGGCTGGCTGCAATGCTCTGAGCCGGTACAACTGAAGTGTCAGTCAGATGATCTGTATTCCTAGCGCTGCCTCCACAGGGGCCTGGCACATGGGAACTGCTCAGTGAATGTTCTACTAGACAAAAGCACACAAGCTGCATTTGCTTGTGCAAGGTGTGCTGTGTGCCAGGCACTGTGCTGAGCACCGGACAAGCTTTATGTCATGGTGATAGCAACACTACAAAGTGCTATGGCCCCCAAGAAGATGCCTAGTCGGTCAAGACTAGCATTCAAACCTCAGAATATCTGGCTCCCAAGTCCCAGCTCCAGACTTCTAGCACTTAAAGCTCTTTCCTTATGTTCACTTGGAGAAAACAAACAAACAGTTTCTCAGACTTCAGGAGACAACGAATCATTTGAGAGCTTAAAACAACATTGTAGGGGCCCCAGCCCCAGGGATTCTGAGTCAGGAGGTTCGTGGGGGCACAGAAGTTTGGATGTGCACCAGCTAACAGATGCCAAGGCGAGGCCGATCCTGCTGGCCAGGGCACAGGTCTAGCAGCCTGTCATAAGCCAGCACTGTCCTCCCAGGGGTGCTTGGGCAGTGCCAGCCTGGGCTCGGCATTCGCTCTGGGAAGCCCCATGACGGTACCTTCAGCAGCTCCTTGGGGAAGTTCCCGCCATCCTTCAGGCCGTTCAGGTTGTTGATGAATTCCTGGCAGCTCATGCTTTTCCCGATGTTCTAGGGCCACGGACAGAGTGGATAGCAGGTGCACACTCCCCCAAAGGGTAACCCCCCGGCCAGTCATTCCAGAACCTCCTCCAGTTCCCCACGCCGCATCCCACAGGGCTTTATGCTGACCCTGCCCCAGGCTTTGATCTCAGCTTCCCTCTTCCAGCCCCTCGACCCAGCGCCTGCCTGCCACAGGTCCCACGGGCACCCTCCCCTCCTCTCACCTGTCCGTGGAGGTCTGTGTTAAGGAGCATGATGGCACAGGTCAAGGTGTGTACACAGTCTGCCCCCAAGAGGTAAGTGGAGAGAAGTGCAATTGAACGCCTGTGTTTCCTCTGAGTGGGTGACCCCTAATGCTCCAGTTCTACCCCCTCCAAACACTCTCCTAGCAGCAGACACCCAGTGAACTCCTTCCTAAGCAGTCATGGGGACACATCCATGCCATCTTCTTGGGTGCCTCAAAGTCCCCCTGCCCTGCCTCGGGGCCAGCCCCTCCCTACCTACTGAGGAGAAGACCCCGGGATTGCAGTAATGGAAGCGTCTGGAGAACTGGTAAAGGATTCGCTCGCGCTCCTGTGTCTCCCCACTCAGCACCAGGGCCTGGAGGAATTGCCTAGGAGGAAGGTCAGCAGGGTTGGAGCTCAGGCCAGCGTGGCCGGCAGGCCGCAGAGAAAAGACCAGATTCCAACCTCAGCCATGCCACCCCCCTGAAGCCAGTCCTCTCCTCTGGTCTCCCAGAAAGGGCCCAAAGACCTACCGGAGCGCACGGTCCAGGTTCTGGCCACCAAAATGGAAAAAGGACAAGTACTCCGCAGCCACAGCCCTGCTGAAGTCATTGCTGTGGAGGGAAAAGGGGAGGATGTCAAACAGGGGTCCTGGGCTGGGGACCCCAGGCCCTGCACACAGCCTGGGCCTGACAGGCCAGGACCGAGAAAGGGAAAGGTTG
The DNA here is from genome assembly GCF_000260355.1 of Condylura cristata. Lineage (NCBI taxonomy): Eukaryota > Metazoa > Chordata > Mammalia > Eulipotyphla > Talpidae > Condylura > Condylura cristata. Next base: position 448,214 of record NW_004567121.1, read on the forward strand.
GACCCTGGGCCCCAAGAGGGCAAAGAGCTGGCCCCCCTCGGCCCCTCCAGCCAGTGTTGGGTGGGAGGGAGCCAGGGAGCTGGAGAGGGAAAAGCAAGGGGACCCAGTCTAGTGGCACCAAGCAGGGGTCAGGGGTGTGAAGAAGGGGTGATGCAGAGTCACTAGAGGAAGGAGCAGGCCTGGCAAGATGGAGAGAGAGGGGGCGAGGGGAAGATGGCCTGGGACAGGAATGCTGGGGTGCCAGGGCGGTGGGGGAGGGCAGCCCGTGAAGGGGGCCTTGCAACAGCTCCTCTCCATCCTGTCTCAGCCTGAGACTCAGTCAGGCTCAGAGCCACTCACTTCTTCCGCAGGTGGGCGGCCACCTCAGACTTCCGGAAGCCCTCCAGGTGATAGAGGCGAGAGGCCAAATTCCAGGCCACTTTGTCAGTGCTGACGCCATTAGCCAGCTTGTCTCCAGCCTGTGACTTCTGGTCTTCCACTGGCAAGTGGGCTCGGGGCATGGGGTCCTCGGGAAGCCTGCAAGAGTCCATTGGTGTCCTCAGACAGCCCCCTTGGGATGGACACGGAGAGCTTCTAGGGCAGGTCTTAGAGAGGGTATTGAGAGTGCAGGCCAGCGCTCAGGGCCAGAGCAGTGGAGGGGATGGACCAGGGCCTCCCCCAGAGGCAGGCAGGGTCACAGAATACCCATCTGGCTGGCGGGCACTTGAAGGACCCAGACAGGGCACTGTCCTGCAAAGCCATCAAAGGTGGAAACCAAGCCTGGGATTCATCATATGCTCAGGTGAACCACAGGGACATTCTGAGCCCAGTTTACCCCAAAGGTGTTTAGCCTACTCAGGGAAGGCAGGCCTGTCAGGGCCTCACCAGTCCTGCCATCTTCATAAGGCCTCCTTGATCCTCCTCTATCTCCCCCACCCAAGCCCAGCTCCAGCCCCTACTCCAAGGTCTGGAGCCAGGAAACAGCATGGTGAGGACAGGAACCCTGGGTCCAGCCTTAGGAATGGTGACGGCCGGGGAGGCCGGTGTTCCACCTCCCTCCTTGCATAGGCGGCCCCGGCAAAGGAAGACCTTGGACGGGGAGCACTGGGAGTGTCCTCAGGCCTGCCTGGCAACCCCGACAGTCCGGAGAGCACGCAGAGTGAGACACTGAGCACCCGGCAGGCCACAAGTCTAAGCTCTACCTGAGTTCAGTTCCCACTGCCACCTTACTGACCGGGGTGGGCCATCCCTGTGATCCAGGGCCCAGTTGCAGAGTGGTAGAGACAGCAAAGGTCCCCAGGAAAGGCAACGCTTTGCTGATAGGCCGCTGACCCCTTCTAAAACACTCAGCAGCACTCTGTGTTCACACGATGCCCATCTCTGGCCCGACAGGGTCAGCACCTTTGCTGCAATTCTCTCACTGCCTCCCGGGGCTCCTTACACCGAGCTGTGCACAAATTAAGGAAAAATGTAGTCAACAGTGGGACTACAAGTCTTGCCAAAGAGCCTAGGATTTCATGAAGTGCCTGAAAATGATGCTGGAAAGTTCCAGGAGTCCCAGGCAAAGTCAATGTCCAGGGAAGAACTGGAAATTAGTCCAGCAAGCAAGCGAAAAGGAGAAAATAAAAATAATGGCCACTGTCACAGCCAAAGAGAATCATGTGGACAGTCAGGTGGCAAAGCCCTAAGGTACTTTTACAGAAATAACATCTAAATGGGGAAGTACTTGGAAGAAAAAAACATTACATGGACATAAACTGTCATGAATACAAGCGAGTGAATACAAGTATCTAATTTTTATCTCAGCAAAGCTGTTACAAATAGAATAGATATAATAATTTAATAACAATATTATTACTAATAAGTAATAAAGAACATATAATGGCTGCGATAACTGAGATGAAACGAAAATGACCTTTATGTGACAGTGAATTTGTGCTGGAAAGTTAAACCTCCTACACGGTGCTAATAAGGTGAAATAAACTTCATTCTGTAAGTGTGTCACCAAGAAAGCCCCACTTAAACCCTTTCTCATCATTCGCTATGAAAGCATGCTTCTCCTTTTAGGTGGATTGATTTACTTTTGTTTTGAGTTGAACTGACTTTAGTTTTTGGTAAAAAGAACCTGTTCTTTTTAGATACTGAGAAACTCCTCTGATCTCTGAAGCCTCTCAAACCCCTTGGAGACAGCATGGATTTCCAGACGCTTCTGTGAATTCTGGTTGCCACGACACAATGACAGTGAGATGGCACGGGGTCAATCCTCCACTGGGCCCAACCGAGCTCTCCTGCTGGCGGAATTTCCCCAGCGCCTCCTCAAGTGCAAGGCAGCATGCGAGCCGACTTCACTCCCAGGCCTGCTGGAGCGCGCCCACCTCTCCGGGCATGTGCGCAGCTCCCCGACACCCCCACTCCTCCACCGCCCCGTCCCACCTTGGACTCCTCTGGGCCCTCTAGGTACACCCAAATCCTGCCCTGCGTGCACGCTGTCAGCTCTTCAGCTTCTCTACTTTCAAACCTTTGTCTTTACTCTTTACTGCTGGGGCGTGCAATGTCATCCTGGCTTTAATATACAAAGTCCCAGTGTGCATTTCTCATGTGCACCCAGACTAGGGTCTTTTAAGCGCATGCACACGCGAGAGCCCAGAGCCAGCAGGGCCACTTACCCTTCCGTGGGGGTCAGGTGAGCGTCGGGCTGCATGACTCCAGCCGCAGGCCCTGCCGGGCCTTCACTGCTTACTTCCTTCTCTGGGCCTGGGGTCGCTCCTTCCTCCTCTTTCTCCAGAGAACTGGGCTCTGCCCCATCTATCTCCAAGAGCAAAGGGCACGAAGCATCTAGTGTCCGCTCTGGGAGGGTGGTGTCCGTGTGGCAGTCCTGCAGCTGGGTGCTGCTTTCCTGAGAGGGCTCCGGGCTGGGGCTGGGGCTGCGGCCCCTGCTCTCAGACTCAGGGCTGTTAGGCTCCGGTGAAAAGGCTGGGCTACCCCAGGGCCCGGGGACCAGCGTGTAGGAAGCTGACTCCTGGGGACACTCAGCATCCCTGTCACCTGGAGGCGAGCATGGAGTGAGGTGGGCACAGAATGTGTGAGGCAGGCTGAGGGCCCAGGGGCCGGCAGAGGCAGAAGAGCCTGGCTGCCTCTTCGCCAGCTCCCTCCCTGGGGCTCCTCCCCTGAGGCTGGACAGCATGTCCTGTCCCTCCCTGGTGCACTGACCTCCCACACGCAGAGCCCAAGGCAACCAGGGTTCAGGACTTGTTGATCCACTAGACCAGGCATTGAAAATACTGGGTCATTTTGTACATATCATTTACTCTAGGAAATCAATTTTGAAGATCCACTGTACTAGTGAAGTCTCTGCAGCAGGCTTTAACCTCAAGTCTGGTTCCAACCCAATACACTGCAAGTACTCAGTGGCACCCCAGGATCCCAGAAGGCTTTTTGTCCCCACTCCTGACTCCAAAGGCTCCCACCACCCCATTTCCCAGACTCTCCGGTTGTCCTCACCTTTGCCCTCGGGGAGAAGAGGGCCCTCCTCTGTCTGCCATTCCTCAGGGCTGGGCTGGGCCTGTGGAGAGAGACACCCGTATCTCCTGGAGCCCTGTGGCACTGGGAAGTGCAGGCAGTGGCCAGACAGTGAGGGGGAAGGAGGGCACGGGAGAATAACTGGGTGTATACACAGCCCCCCTCCCTGCAGTTGTCCCCCGACCCAGAACACATGGCCCAGTTCGGGCCCTCAGTTTAGAAATGGAATCCTGGGTGGGAAAAGACACATCCTAGGAATGCTGGGCCTGAAAATCATTGAATTCACATTCCTTCCCTAGTCAGGTGGAGGTGAGGACCAAAGAAGGGCCGCGACTTGCCCAAGGTTGCACATGGTGTGTGGCAGAGCTGGGTTCAGATCCAGCGTGTCCCGCTTCCCAGGCTGACGCTTCTTGTACACAGGGTGCTGCAGAGGGCGCAGGGTTAAGACTGTCTCCTAGAACAGGCTTAGCAGAGAGAAGAAAGGGAGAGAGAGGTTTGAGAAAGGGACCCTGGCCCAGGGCCTTTCTCCCACTGCACAAGGCCCTCTGGGCTTCCTAGCTACCCCCACTGTCTTCTGCTGTCTCTGCTCCACGCCCGATGCCATGCCTCCTGGAGCGCCAGTCTGAGGAGGTGCTGGCACAGGGTGACAGCCTAGGCATGGAGTGTAGCTCTCCTCTCCAAGATAGGGCAGGCCGCCAGCTCTAAGACTGGGCTCCCAGGAGTCCCTGTGGGGCCCCACGTACCCGATAGCAAGAAGGTCCTGAGATAACACACTTCTACAGGACAGGACCGTAACTGCCCCTCACGGGGCCCCTGGCCTACGGTGGACAGGGGCTCCCACGGTACTTGGGAGTCCCCTGGTTTGGGAGACACAGCTGCAGGACTAGAGATTCTTCTCCACTGTTCTTGGGATTAGAGAGATTAGAAGGTTACAGCCCTCCCTGCCATCTTGAGTAGCCTTATCTCTTAAGCAGAGGCCTCCCTGGGAAACTCTGTGTTGTCTCACAGAACTTGTCCCAGTAGATGTCAAGGACTGCCTTTGTTACAGCAGCCTGATCTGTTGACACTGGAGAGGGAGGGGCGAAGGGAAAGATGGTGAACTAAAGTAACAAAATGCTCAACTCTCTCAAGTGAAGGTGGAGCTCTTAAAACAGACACCCACCCCATCCTTGCAGGCCGACCTCTGTCCTGTTGCAGTTAGCAGTGTCTCAGAGGTGGGAGGGTAGAGTGTGAGAATGGTCTGGAATATGCCACAATAGGCAACCGAATGCCACAGTCCCTTGGAGCTGGCCAGATGAGACACTTGTGCTTTAAAGGCCTTTACATCCAGTGACGTTGTGGAATGGCTAAAACTTCCCACAACTCTGAAAGCCACACAAGGCCTGTTTTTCTGTTCTGACTCCCAGATTCCAAAAGCTTGAGCATCTGAGAAGTACACTCAGGCCTGACACCACTCACCTCACTCTCGTCCTGGTCAGGAGGTTCTACTGAAGCCCCCTCGGTGGTGTCCGGTGTGGCCCAGTAAAGGAAGTGTGTTTTGTAGGTGGGCACAAGGATCAAGGGGGCGGAGTGCCCATTGGAGTCAGCGGCAGTGCCACCCCCACAGTCAGGCTCGCTCCCCTGCTCCCACGGCACTCTGGCTTCTGGGAGTGGAGGCCCCTGCGTCTGTGGGCTCTCGGGCGCCGTCCTGACATCCACCAGGGAGGCTGAGAAGTCCCAGGAAAAGCGTGCTCCGGAAGAGCTGGTGTCAGAGCAAGGGCTTTCCAGGAAGAGGGGGTTGTCGAAGAACACGCTCTCCTCTTCGGGACCCCACTCTGGGGAAGAGCCTGGCGATCCCTCCCTGGAACACACAGGGATCTGGCTCTCGCCCTCGGGCCCGCTGCCGTCTTCCCCAGAGGCCTCCTCCGCACACGGGCTGGGGTGGAGGCCCGAGTCCTGGGGATCCGAGGGGCTGGCGGAGAAAGTTGGGAGGTCGGCAGGAGCAGCGGGCAGGCAACACCTCAGGTCAGTCCTGAGCCCCTCTGTCTTCTCCAGTTCCTCCTCCAGGTCCAGGACACACATCCGGGCCTGCAGGATGCCCTCCCAGAACATCACCTGGGTGGAGTTGCTCTGGCCCTCCTGTGGGCTACCCTGGGGAGAGCTGTTCCCCAGCTGTGTGGGTGAGGCACAGGAGTCCCCAGGAGGCCCATCTTGCCTGATGGGATCAGGAGGGTCGAAGGCCAGGGTCTGATCCCCACAAGGTTCTGGGGAGTCAGGGGGGCTGCACGTTTCCCTCAGTTGCACTTCTGGGTGGGGCTGCAGGCTGTCTTCCAAGCAGACGTTAAGAAATTCCACGGGTTTGGGATGTTCCGAGGGTCCGTCGTCACCCATCATCCACACAGTGCAAACTGCTAATGAGCTCCAGAGGCGTCTGCCTTCACAACCCCATGGTGTGATTACGGGGAGCGCTGGCCGGGGGGAGGCGGGGATCCACACCTACCCTGCCAACACAAAGCCAACACAGCTGAGCGAACTGGCCCCTGGGCGCGAGTCTGAGGTCGGTCGGCTACGGGACACTGCCCTGCTCTGTGCAGCTGTGGGTGAGGAGGGCACCGCACATGCTATCAGGCCCCACAACCTCACCTGCTTGCACCAGGGCTACACTGCGTACTGGCTGCAGGTGGCCAGAGGGGTGTCGTAGCTAAAAAAGATGAGCTGGCAGTTTGTCAGACCCTTCTCTTGGGAATCTGGATTGCAGAATGGAGGGACTGAGAGACTGGCTCAGGCGGAGATGCCTCAAAACAGTGTGAAAGCAGGAGGACATTGAGAAAATAGCAGCCACCAAAATATGAGGGAGCTGGAGGCACAGCCTGGGGGCAAGGAGTGGAATAACTTGCGGGGGAAGCAGGCACCCAGAAAAGAAAAGCCACAGCTGCCTTATTTCTCCCGCCCGAGGCGTGGAAGGCCTGCGTGGGTCACAGGCTCGTGGCTCCTGTGCGGTGATGCCACGTGGGCCAGAAGGAAGCAGGGAGCAGCACCCCTTGGACCCAGCCAGGGTGCCGCCGAGCGACCACTGCTGCCTGGGGGCGAGATGGCCTTGCGGGGAGGGGAGGCTTGTACACAGTTGCGTCCACTCGAGCAGCTCAGAGCACCCGGGCAGCGGCTACATGGCACTCGGATGGGCCTCAGTGGATGCAGCGAGAACGCTCTCATGGTACTCTCTAGAGCACTGGTCGCCCATCCCGTGTGTAGAACCGCAGATTGTATGTCCCTACGCAGGCCCTGCGGCCTTAGAATACCTGGCTTGTCTGACCCATGGACACATGAGCCCTGCTGTCTCCCTGCTGGCGCTGGCTCTCAGCAAGCACAGGGACAAGCACCCAAGGGCCCTCGGGCCTCCTCACACCTTTTCTCACTTTCCTTAGCTCACTTTCCTCACGCACATATTTCTGCCTTCAAGACTATGCATGTGCTTATAACAAAGGGAGCAGGGCTGCACCCAACTTGTCAGGCTGAGGTCCCCAAGAACAACAGCCCCTTCGCTGGCCCAGCACCTCCCACCCCACTCCTGAAGGGAGCAGGCATGTGGTCCCCGCTGCAGAGGTGAAGCCAGGCTGAAGACCCACCTGGAGACTCACGGCTGGTAAGGGAAGTCGGCTCCGCTCACCCTGACCCACATCAGGACCTCTCCCCACCACAGAGGCTGCTCTGGGCAGTCCTCCCTGCACCAGCCTCCTCGCTGCCAGGCTTGTGGGGGCCTGTGCCATATACTAACGGGCCCACAGGTCTCTCCTATGTGCCCAGCAGTAAAGAGCGTGGGGCTCAATGAACCACATGGATGTGGCTAAACCCTTGTCCTGCCACCTAGCAGTGGAGAGAGGAAATCTAGGAGGTTTCTGGAGCCCCTGGGACCCTCCCTACACCCCCAGATCTGCAGGCTAACTGAGGTGATTCTGGTTTTATCTCACTTCCATCCTGATCCCAACAGTCTTCACTTTCAGCAGAGCAAGAATCTGCAATTGCTGAACTTTGGCCTAAGGTTCTTCAGTTTTCATCTCTAGGAATGGCCCCCGACAGCCTTGGGGCCCATCTGTTCATGGGTCAGCTCCTTGACACTGTGACTTAACTCCCCAAAGCTGTGCCCATTTCTGACTCGGAATCTTGGATTTGAAGCTCCAGATAAAACTGACTGGAGTTAGTCTTGCCTTTCATGCTTCTTCCTCTGGTCTCCAACTCTTTCAGCTCAGCCTTCACGCTAGGTCCTAGAAACCACAGCCCCCACCCGCCAGGTCAGAAGTAGAAGATTCTTCTGACTTGTCCTCCTCCGTCCTCAGAGTGCCAGCGGCTATCACGGTCTCCCTAAGCAGCTGCCCATTTTCTGCTCTCAGTCCTATCTGGGAAAAAGAAAGAGACCTGTGCAGTCCTGTTTCCAAGGGGAGTGAGGTGAGTGAGCCCCAGCACCCAGTGTCACAGGCAGGCATGCACACCTCTGTCCCCCATGGTGTGCCACTGCAGCTTGTCAAGCAAACAGCACACAGGGCACAGGGCATAATGGGGAAGAGGTGCCAGTGAGGAGCCAGAGGACAGAGGAGAGACGCACAGGGCCTGAACGCAGGGTAGCTCCCCATTCTCCTCCCCAGATTTCAAAGCTGGACCTCCCAGCATCCCCTCTCTCCCAAGACCCCTGCTCCTCTTCCTCTCCTCCCCGCCAGCCCCCCACAACCTTGAAGGCGCACCAGTCTTAGGAGCATCTCCCGGGCAGGAGCACCTGACCTGCATGACCTCAGCTCACTAGCTGTGCACTCACTGACGGGAGCAGCTCAGGGGCCAATAGTGGGAGCAGGAATGCTGGGAGCTCTTGGAAAGTGAAGTCGTGTCCTGTCTTTTTCTGAGTCCCTCACGTCCACCTTTGCAAATGGGTACTCACAAACAGGTATGTGTACCTAAAGCCATCCACTGGTCCATGTGACCAGTGAAGCAAGACATAAATAGTATCGGATGTGCCTGCCCAGAAGAAGCCGGGTGTTTCTCACCGAATTCCAAGGGGGGTGAATTCAAAGCAGCTGTGGCAGTTGCTGGGGTGGTGGTGGAAGAAAGGGGTGCCCTGGGGAATGAATGAGGGCCCAAAGCAATGAGGAGCAGGGAAGGAGAGACAAGAGAGCGGGGCAGCAGTGGTGGCCAGCCCGGCGTGTGGTTGGACGGGCTGAGTCTGAGCCAAGAAGCTGTGCCTGGCGCCTCCATCCCTCACTCCTCATCCGGGAGCCCTGTCCGAGTGTGGTTTCAGTGGGCACACTTGCTGGTTCTCTCTGCCTCCCCCTACTCACAGGATGGCAGCACCCAAAGGCAGGTTCTCTGTGCTGCCTGCTCACGGCTGACTCACCACGGAAATGTGAAATGATTGAGTCCCGGTAGGGGCCCATATGAAACTCATGCCCAACGACAAAGTTCTGGGTGGGGGCTGATGTTCTGCTTTAGTGTAAGTGATTAGAAAGTGAAAGGTCAGTGGTCCTGACCTGAGTGCTTCAGGACTCTGTGAGTAACCTGGGGCCACAGAGCCTCTGAAGATGGTGATGGGTCCCCAGGCACGCAGGAGTCCCTACCGAGGGCTGCCGTAGTTAGCAAGGAAGATACAGGATGCCCAACATTTGGGACATGTTTATGCTAAAAGTTTCCTCATTGTTTACCTGAAGTTCAAATTTAACTGGTAATTTTTGTTTTCATCTGGCAACCCTACCAGCTGGGGATGAAGCCCTGCAATCTTGCCAGCCTCTCCATGATGAACGAAGTGGGGACACCATAGCCTTCCTACTCATAAGGAAGCCAAGGCTTAGGGAACTTCAGGAATTGGCCCAGGTAGCTCAGCAAATCATGAGGGGAGCAGCGGTCCAAATCCAAGTTTGAGCTGCTTTTAGGGCTCCCTCCCTCCCTCTTCCTAGCAAGTTGATAATGCACAGCGTGAGTCACTTCATTCTCAAAAGTGGCCCTGTGTCAACAGGCTGTCCTTGTAAAGAGAGCCATGGAGGAAGACCCGGCCACTGCCCCCTTTCTCTGCCTAAGACAGAGACTCCCTTGGGTATTCACAAGTTCCCTTCTGAGGCAGTCACTCCAATTCATCTGGTTCCCATTGCTCAGTCAGTGTCTGCTTAGCCCGGAAGGATGGAGAAAAGGAAGGAGGGAAGAAGAGAGGAGTGAAAGAGGGCGGGAGAGTTTTCATGGAGCACTGCAGGGCTGAGCTTGTGTCTCGCAGCAGGAGGTGAAGGGTGTGGGAAGTGCAAGAGGACCACAGTCCCTCCCCCAGGAGTTGAGGCTGCAGCACCCCATCTGGAGCGTAGAGGGCAGAAGCCCCAGCCCGGACCAGTGAGGTATGAATGGGGGAGGCCCCACATCCTGCCCACAAGGCAGCTGCCTTCACGCAAAGGTGCATGGGAGAGTAGGCAGCAGTGCTGAGAGCCTGGGGCCAGGGCCAGCTAAGACCCAGTAAGGGAGGCCCGGAGGGAGGACAGACGACAGGGAAGGATGAGGACTTCTGGGAGGCCAGGGCCAGGTGGGGCCTCACCCTTCTGGCACCTGTCTTCCTCCCTCCACAAAAAACTCAGCAGCCATAGTTCTGATCCCTATGCCAGTGGCTGCAGTCAGTTATGTGTAGGAAGAGGGTCCCTGTGGTGCTCTAATGTCCCAGGAGACTGGGGAGGCCTGTCATTGGGACCTATTTTTCAAATCTGCCTCCAGCCCAACAGTCCTGATGGTATTTATTACCAGCTGATGATAGGTCACCCTTCCCAGCCCTTTAGCATGGGGGCGGGGGCCTCCAGCAGGCAGATCTTAGGCAGAGAAAGGGGGCAGTGGCCAGGTCTTCCTCCATGGCTCTCTTTACAAGGACAGCCTGTTGACACAGGGCCACTTTTGAGAATGAAGTGACTTACGCTGTGCATTATCAACAGACCAAAACCAAGCTGTTCCACAAAACCATAAGCTGGGTCCCCAAATTCCCAGGGAGCCCCCCAGTGGGGCCATCTGAGAGCCCCCTAATTGCTAAATCTGAGTTTGAGTTCCCACAGGCACTATACCCAAAGCTGTCCAAGGCCCAAGCCCCACACTTGGCCTGCCTGGTACCCTCTTCACCAGGGTTTAGGGGTCAAAACTCTGGTCACAAAAGCCCCCTCTGGTCCTGGACATAGCAGTCACCAGGGACCCAGGAGGCCCACGAAAGGCCAGTGGCATCCTTGGCCCTTCAGCCTTCACTACCCCCAGGGAGGTTGGAATAATTGGGGGCCAGAGCGGGAATCAGAGAAAGGGCCCGATTGGGAGAGCATTTGAGGGACGAGCAGATGAAGGGAAGGACAGAGGAGGGCAGTGGCTGTAGCCTGTTCCCACACACAGTGGGCCCGCAGAGCCCCGGCCTCCTTCCTGCCCACCTGTGCCTGCCACTACCACAAGGACCCACAGGTAACGCTCCACATCCGCTGTTCGCGCCAGGCCCTCCCAGCACCCACCCCAAGCAGGCCTACCTTGCTCCGTTCCAGAGAACCCAAGAAGGGATGAGTGTGCCTGGGCCCCAGGAGCAGTTCCTGCCACACAGTCTGTCCGTCTGTCAGAATGGTGAGTTATGAGTATGGCGGTTGTTGCTTCCGACTTCCGCTCCCCTCACCACCCCACACTCACCGCTCTCAGCCCTCCCAGTCTGAGCTCCCTAGGGCTCCCCAGCAGTAGTGCAGCACCTCACACTTCCTGGCCACAAGACAAGAGCCTCCATTCCTAGGCCCAGTGCTAGCATCCCTTCCCTGAGCCCCTGTTGCCAGTGGCCCCACCCTGCTCCAGCCCTGCCCAGAGAATCTGCCAGGGAAGTCTTCCTCCCCAGTCCAGGCTGTTGGAGAAAGGGGAAGGTACAAGTCGGGAGCAGGCCCCACACCCCACCGCCCAGTGGCCTGTCACCAGGTTCTCATCTCTGCCTGGCTCTCTCAGTTCCTGGCAGGGCACCAGAGCGACACAGGAGCCGCTCCCCTGGTTCCCACCAGGCAACTTTCCCTTTCTGTTTTTAACAAGTGACATTTCCATTTCTGTGTGCTATGAGCAACAATGGCTCCTGATACAAATACCTTGCAGCTAGCTCCCAAAAAATACCAGTCAGGTATTTTGCTCTCACCAACCTGATGAAGGGCTACTGCACCCACCACACTATACTCAGAGAGGTTCAGACACTGGCCAGGGCCACACAGCGGAGAAGTCACGGAGCTGTGGCCAGAGCTCATCTCAGAACACAGGAACCGCCACCATCCACCCCACGCTGAACTCCCCAAGTGTGTCCGAGCACACGAGCGAGAGCCTGAGCCTGGCAGGGAGCCACACTCACTGCCCAGCTGTCACCCCCTCTGCACAGTCTGCTCTCCAGCCTCAGCTATACCCCCAACTTCTCAACTGGGGGCCCAGAGATCCTGATGCTACCTGAGCTGTTGTCCTCACTGACCCATCGCCAGCAGACTCCTCCAGGTATAAGTCCCTACCAGTCATGCCCGCAGAGCCCTGGCGATGTAGAGCCCTGAGACCCAGGCTATCTGAGCCCCAGATCAGAGCACAGGCGAGGTCCAGCCCCGGTGAGGAGGAGAAAGGGAAGGAGGGCTCAAAGGCGGCCACACGCGGAGGAGGCTGGGAATCCTAATTCCTTACTGAGATGGGAAGCTGAAGGGGACACTTTATTATGGCAGCTGGATGGCTTTCACACAGTCAAAGACACGACACCGCACCGTCCACTGTCGGGCTGGCAAACGCCAGAGGCAAATTTACCTTCACTACAACCCCAACACACCCTGGCCCCTGACCCCTCGCCCCGCAAGCTACTCCTCCTCCCGTATCTGGGATTTTATTACACCGTCCAGCAGTGTAAGCTGGACACCTGAACTCACTTAGACCTAAATGCCGCCGGCCTCTGGCCTCCTGGGTGTCTCTGGCACGTGGCCACGAGCACACACTCTGATGTGAGAAGCTGTGGATGCATCAGGAACAAAACACAGGACCCCTGTCCTCAGGGAGCTTCCCATCTAGTGGCAGGGGCAGGAATAAACAAGCAGACCGATTCATTCACATCTATTAATTGTGTGAATGCCGAGGCGAAGGGAATAGGGAGAAGGGAGAGAGCAGCAGGGGCGAGCTCCCTGGGCAGGGGGTGTTAGGGGAGGACTTGAAGGGGTGGGCCCCTGTGCAGAACAGCCAGCCTGTGAAGAGCATGGCGGCACTTCAGGCAGAGGGAGTGCTGGTCTCATTCCTTATCCGGGGCCAGAAAGGGCTTCGCGAGCAGCTCAAAGAACAGAAACCAAGTGAGAATGTGGGGGAAGATAGGCCAGGTCTTATGGGGTCCCCAGTAGTAAGTCAGGGTGCATAAACCACCCAAAGCCAGGGGACGGAGGATGCACGTTTCTTCTTAAGACCCTCTGCTGCTGTGTGGGAAACAGGCAGCCCAGAGCAGTCACTGCGCTCAGGGAGGCCGGTGGGGCGTGCTGGCAGTCCAGGTGAGGGGACAGTGGCTGGGCGAAGAAGACAGAAGCTGGGGGGACAGAAAGGGGATGATCGGTCTGCTCTGTCCCTTAGGGAGGCGCAAAGTGTGCAGACAGAGAACTCGGCAATTTCTAGATTTCCGGAGGGTGGTCACAGCAGTCACTGAGTGGGCATGAGCTGGGGAGACGAGCTTGGGGGAGAACAGCAGGAGCCTGACTTTGTAATATCAGGGTTGAAGTCGCTGAGAGTCTCTAGGAAGTGACCCAGGATGGGAGGGCTGGAGAGGGGGGTGTGTGTGGTGTGTGTGTGTGTGTGCAAAGGTAGCCCTACCACGGGTTAGTCCATCAAGCAGTCTAAAGGACAGTGAATGACAGGAAACTGTCAAGAAGGTGAGAGAAATGTGAAGACACGGTAACTGAAGATCAGAGATACCTTCAGGAGGAAGTGGTCAGTCATGTCAAATGCTACTAGAAAAATCTAGGAAGATAAAGGTGCCAACGTGACTGTTGAATGCGGCACTGAGAAGTGGGAGGTGGAGGTAGAAGACAGGTGACCACAAGGTGAAGACTGTGAGGAGTGAGGGTGGGAGTCGGCAGCCCCCCTCACCTCCCTTCTGGCTTCCATGTGACCTGGTGTCCAGACCCCGCTACACCCCTGGTCCCCTGTGTGCAGGCTCTGCATCCTGGAGCTGGAAAGACGCTGGTCAGATGAGGCCCCATGTTCTTCCTCCTCCGTGTGTTTGGGTCTACAGCCTCCCCATGACTGTGAACTTTGCAGAGCAAAAACTGGTCCATTCATCTTCACAGTCACCCCAATTGGGCAGTGGTGCCAGGCTCATAACCACTCCACAAGCATTTGGGGTTTGGAGGTGGTTCCTACTTATACCATACTTCAAGAAAAGCTTCCCAGACTCCTGGAGTCACCACTCTGTTCTATCACCTTCCCACTTGCAAGAAGCAAAATGCTAGATGGGAGATCCCTGGACAAGGAGTCTCCAGTCCAGAAGGTTGCGTGATGCAGATAAGGCAAGGGAAGAGGAACCGGTTTCCACCTTCAGAGCCCCTAATAGTGAGGAGTGCTGCCTCCCCCGGCTACTCCTGGGCTTTACCACCCAGCGCACTCTCTTCCTGATCAGGGTCCAGTGGCTACACGGCTTCCTGACCTGACCACAGCCTGTCGCCACCGGGTAGGCAGGCAGTGCTGCCAGGCAGCCCCTTCCTGCCTCCCTCAAGGTGAAAGGCTTCCTGTTTGCCGCAGAGGAAGCTGCTCAGCACAGGTGGGGAGGTGGCTTCTCAAGAGTCAAGCACAGGAGGGGGAGTGGAGCCCATCTTCCAGGAGAGGACCCCAGGGGATTTCAGCACATGAAATCCACCTGAGAGGTGGAGATATGAAAGGCGGCAGGCAGCAGAGAAGGGACCGCGGCAGCTATAATGACCCTTTACAGACACAGAGATCGCCCAAGTCCACCGGGCCCACTACAAGCAGGATCTGCCATCCCGACGCTCTGGTGTGACTGTCCCCATGCTAAGGAGTGGATGAGGGGACCAAGAGTCAGAGCGGTAGTTCAGGCTTACACAGGCAGTAAATGGAAAAGCTGGATTTGAACGCGGGACTGCCTAGAGCCTACAGACAGGCTTTCTGCTGGCCCCCTAGCCATCACACACTGCAGGTGCGAAGGAGCAGGCCTTCTTCCCAACGGGGCGGTGCCAAAGACAATGAAGCCAAATGCATGTTCCCCGCTCAGAGCTTTCAAAGATCCCGAGAGAATGGAGCTCACTTCCAGAGACACCAGTCACTGGGCAGGATGCGGGTGAGGGCCAGGAGCGCCTCAGAGGCTCCTGTGGCCCTGAATTTGTCTTTGTAAAAGTTTTGTCCTTTAAGGAAGCCCCGGCATAAGGCAGTCATGTGCCCTTCTCCCGCTCTCCACAGCCACCGTCTGGGTCCCCAGGGAGTACGGCCAGGAGGACAAGGCCTCCCTAAATTCCTCTGGCAGGTAAGTTTGCTGCCCTGCTGCTGACCATGCTGACGCTGGCCTTGGTTCCGCGGAGCCCCCTGGGGCGCAGAGCAGGAGGGAGGACTGCCAGTGCCTGAGTCCACGATGGGGGGCAGAGGCAGCCTCCCCCAATGCCTGTGGCCCTGTAAGGGGCGGGAGAAGCTGCTGAGCCTAAGGCAACGGGGAGAAGGCCCACAATCCAGCAGGAACATCACAGACAGGACAGCACGTGTGGGTGCCGCAGCGCCACCCCCGGCTCCCTGGAGAGGGAAGGAAGTGATTGCGAAAATGAATGACACGCTTCTGTCTGTTGCCCAATTCCATGGCCGGCACAGGACCTGAAGAGGCTGGCCCTGCACAGCTGTGGACACATGTCCGGGGAGGAGCCGCCCAGGTCACGCCCCGGAGTGCTTCGGTCTCACACCTCCCTCCGTCTGGCCCCAGTGTCTGGCTTCCTAGACTCCCCTCTTCTGCCCCCTCAAGCCCTTCTAACATGCTCCCTGCAGCCTCAGCGAGCTAAGCATCAGTGAGGTGCCCTTCCCAAGCAAGCAGTGGGGAGGGCTCTACAGTTATTCACCTGCACCGGAGTGTCCTGGCACCCAGCGACCCACAAAACATCTGCTAAGACACATGAGCATGCAGTTATAATGGCAAGTGATCACAACTCAATATCCACGACGGGACTGGATAAACAGGTTATAACACAGCCTTCTAGCCAGACTGAAGCTCACACAGCCGCATGGTGAGGCTCCGCACTCTCTGTCTTGTTTTAAAGAGCATTTAATGAAGTAAGAAGATGCTCACAGTGTATTATTAAGGAAAATGATTATCTATTCAGTATGATCTCAACTTCTTAAAAATTGGTATATTTAGGTAATAAAGACCAAAGTACAGGTTGATGGTGGCAATTTCTATGTGTTTTCTATACGCGTGAGTTTAAGTTCTTTGTGCCTTTTTGCTATGCACCTAATTTTTTTTAAATAAATGTGCTTGTTCTTCATCAGAAGTAATAAGGGTATGAGAAAATTTATTTCATGAAATAGTGATTGAATTTCTCTGCTCACTGTAAAGGCTGTCTTTGTTAGCCTTCTGTCCATTGGGGGGGGGGGGCTGAGAACCAGTGTGTGGGGCAGGAGAGCATCTGGGAGCTAACAGACACAGCCTTTTCCTGTCATCACTTCTCACGTGGTGTGGCTGTCTCATGAGTTCTCTGAAGTGGGTGTGGGCACCCATCAGAGCCCCGCAGTTGACAGGAACATTACTTTAAGGTAGGCATTTGAGATTGAACAGAGGCAAAATAAACGCCTTCCAGAGTTTCCTTTATCTGACTAAAAGTAGCAACTTCTCAGAAGTAAGATGGTCACAAGTCCCCTCTGCAGGGCAGTTGTGGGCCTAGAAGGAAGAACTCAGTAAAACCTAGCCCAAGTCCCTTCTCTAGGGGGATCAAAAGACCCCTCCTACCTCTCTACATAAACATTACCACAATCTTTATTTTCTCTCATTTGTTTTGCCCCGTGAACATACCTATGAACCTTTTTTCTACTGTTCTTCTGCCTTTCGTCAGTTTAATGTACCCTTCCCAGTCACTAAATCTAAGCGGGCAGAGAAAAAGATGCCTCCCTCCCCTATGCAGGTAAGATGACTTCCTCCCAAATCCATGAATCTAAGGCTGAGTTTGCCTAACTATGTGGTTCACTTAATGAAAAGTTTTAATAAACATTTGTTTAAATGTGCATTTAAAACAACTGGTGCAGCAAACCTGTGATTTCAGAGGTGGTATTGCTAGGCCCACATGCTAAAGCAGAAAATGCCTATTTTACATTGCATTCTCAAATGTGTGTGCTCAAGGAAAAACAGTAAATACAATAATACCAATAAAACTCACGCCAGAAGTCATGACAAAGATAGGTAAATGGCTACATGGTACAGCTGAGTCTGATCTTTCAAGCATTTATTCCTTGGGAAACAGAAGTGAGAGTCTCCCTTGTTCAAGGTTTACAAGAGCAGGAAGCAAGGCTCTCGTGTTATATAAAACAGAAAACAGGTATATTTTGAGGAGACAAAGGAGGAAGAAAAGCTCGCCACCAGAGGGGTCAGTGTTCCCCAGGGGCTCCCACATTTTACCCTGCCCACTGCAGCAAAGCCCTGGGCCTCAGATGCTTTCTCTGTGCCAGCAAAAGCCAACCCAGGCTCTATCAACAGTCACCCTCAGGGACGGACGGAGGGGGCAGCCTGGCTTAGCAGCTCTCAGCAGGAAGAGCATGAAGGCCTCGGAGCACCTCTCCAGGAAGAGAGACCGCACATCTTCATTTCCTGAGGTCACTTCTTCAGTGCGACACAGCAATGAGAGACTCCAGGAAAGCAGGACCCCCCTTTCACCTCCTTGTGTATAATGGCCGCCCAAGTTCCCAAGCCGAGCGGATGCTTTCCTGAGGTCAGTCAGTCAGCAAAGGGCAGCGCCAGCAAAAAGCAGAGTTCAAAAGTGCACACATGTCTCCTTGGCAGGCTCGGCCTGTCCATCCACTTCGCCCTGCACACCTGGCCCAGGTTCTGTTCCAGCAGGATCTCTCTAGACTGCTCCCTTTCCTGGGGTGACCTCACCCACATCTCACACATCTTCATTTTCCACCCTTCTGCTAAAAGTTCCCAGGCCCTTCTGCTGCCAGAGTCCCGGTCACCTGCAGAAGTCCTCTAGCAGGGATGAGCAGGACTTCAGAGCTGGTGCCTGTCCATGTGCCCATGAGTGTCCTCCCAGGGGGCCCTGTCTATGACGTCAGAGCCACTCAACTTCTCTAGTTAACAGGCCTGACACCAGTCTCCACCCTCCTAAGTTGGATGCCTGAGGCCCTGCTGTTCCACCTTCACACCAGCAGCTGTCACGGGGCCTCCTGTGGCTGAGGTTCACATCAGTCCACCCCACTTCTCTCCCCAGAGACCACTCTTGCCCTGGACGTCTCTACTGACCCAGTCAGACCCCAGTGCCTCTCAACCCTTGCCTTCAGGGTACCCCAGCCTCTCCTAGGGCCTCACCCTCCTATGCGAACTGCAGCCAACCAGTATGGGGGTGCCCCTGAATATGCTGACACTGTCACAGGCTGGTGTGACCTCATGCTGTGTTCTCCATTCTGCTCTGCTTCCTTCTCCATTCTCCTTTCCATCTAATTCCTCTCATCCTCAAAGGCTCACCCTGTATCCACATCTCCAAATCTTTCTAGACCAGTTGAGAAGAATTAACTGGAGGGCCCTCCCAGGTGGCTACAAGTTAAAGCGCAGCACTATGAAGCTATCGCGGCCACTGCAGCACAAGCTTGATCCCCAGCCCGGGAGGTGACCCATATGGCACAGCAGACCTCTTGTCTTGCCTGCTGCTTCCCTCAGCAGTGTACTTCAGCACATCTGCCTGTTCTGCTCCCCGCTCTGTCTCTGGTGAATCCTCTTAACCCCCACACCTCTGGCCTTTACCCCAGCTCTGTATGCATTAATAAATAAATGGTAAAAAAAAAAAAAAAAAGAATCAACTGGATAATTTCACAATTCCAACTATGGAATACAGTGTAGTAATCAAGTGTCTGCAGAGTGGTCAGTTTGAGTTTTTTTTAAAAATACATATCAAATTTAAAATGCAATTTAAATTTAAATTTAAAATGACTTCTAGCACAGAATAATGTATGTGATTTAAAAATGTATGATAATATAAAACAAAATCATGTATTTCTCTAAAGTACATCTAGGTCCCAGGAGAAGCATAATATGTACCAGAGTGGCTGGTGCTCACGGGGTGTGGGAAGGGAAGGGGCAGTCGGTGGACTAGAGATGAGGGATGGAGGGAAGTCAAACAAAAAGATGAAAATACAGCTCAAATCAGAGGCCAAGGACTTGAAGAGTCCACAGAAAGACCAAGAGCTTAAAACACTCAAAATACCATTCACTATAAAGAAACACCCATGGAAACCACAATGCAATGCCATTTTAAAAAATATGTCAAACTGGCAAGGGCAAAAAGTTGCTAAAACACCACACTGATGAAGCAGAGAGGAAACAAGCAATCACAAAAGTCCTAAGCCAAAAGTCCTAAGTCATGCTATGTTTTTGGAAAGCATCAAAATTGAAAATCCACATGACTTTCAACACAGTCATTCCACCTTTCGGAATCACCCCTGTGAGATGGTCACAGAAGTGAGCAAAATCCGCAGGTACAAGTATGCTTACCACATTACTGACTGTCATATCAAGAAAACAGAGATGAGGAAAACAATCCACAAGCCCAGACAGGCTAGATAAATACAGTGCCACACTCCTGAGGTATCATACATTTATCTTGAAAGGATAAAAGTACATCATATGCCCTGAATCAGAAAAACAAGCATATTAAGAAAGTATTATTACTACTTGTAGAAAAAGACAGGGAAGGTATGCATGCGTTTATGCTCATTTATAAATAGAATTTCTCTGGAAGTGTTCTTAAGGAACTGCCTCTAAAGAAAAGAATCAGGGATCAGAGGGCAGGAAACAGGGAGAGTCTTCATGTGAACCTCAAGGCTGTTTGAACTAACATTTATGAAAATATTTTTAATGCATACAAATTATCCCCTTAAAAAGTCTGTTTTAGGGCCTCCCTGGTGGCCTAGGAGTTATACCTCAGCACTGTCACTGCTATTACCCCGATAGCCTGAGTTCTATCCTCGGCCAGGAAGCAAACCCACATGGCGCAGCAGACTTCTCCTGTGTCTCCTGCTGCTCCCCTCAGCAGTGTCTTTACGTAGATCTGCCAGTTCTGCTCCCCACTCTATCTCTGGTGAATCCTCTGGCCTACTCCCCAGTTTTTCTACCAAAAAAAAAAAAAAGTTTTAAAGGACTTATAACCTATGCAAATACTTTAATAAGAAATGCAAAAAAAAAAAAAAAATGCAAAGTGCTCAGAACCCCGAGTGTCTCCTAACCACTCTGCTGTTAGACACTGGGGTGCCTCCTCCACTGAGGACAAGCACACTTCAGTCAAAGCCTCTCTCGCTCAGAGCACGCAGCTCGGAACTACACCACTCGATTGTAAATCCTGATTCTCTACTTACCAGCTGTGTAAAGGTGGGCAACTTGCTTATTCTTATTCTCTTGTTCTTTCTTATTTCTCATCTGTGAAATGGAAGAGACGGTGTGAGGATAGTGTCTGCAAGTACCATGCTCGAAGGAGGGCCTGGCAGCTAGAACATGCCCGCTGCATGCCAATTAGTGTACACACTCCTGATTTTCCGTTAAGCTGACTAATGAGAACACCTAAATTACTTAAGAATGAAACATTATGAGAATTTCCCCAGCAGGTAACATTTTTTCTCCCCATCTGCAGCTTCCAGAGACTTAACTGATTAGAAAAACTGACAGTCTGCCTCCTACTTTAGCTCTCTGTGTATGGGTCCCTCCAGCCAAGACACTATCTTTGGTGCTCACCCATTCCCCTGCTGGGTATGAACCACCTCGCTGGTCCCAGAGCCCGCTCGGGAACTTGTAAATCTTCCTCCACGACAGCTGGGAGTACTGTCTGCTTCCCTGGAAGCTTCTGGTGTGCAAATGAATTCCACCCCTGCCTCTTCCAACCAGAGCATCTGAGATCACTTACTCACCCCCAAAGTCACACATCCTTTCTGTTGCCCCAGGCCCAGAATGCCTCGTATACTAGACAAGCTCATGCCACCTTCATGCCTCAGGATCTTTGCACTTCCTGTTGCTTCTGCCTGGAATGTTCATCCCTCTGATCGTCACAGGACGATCTCATCTACATTCAGATCTCCACTCAAATTCCATCTTGCTGGCATGCCTGACCATGCCACTGAATCTAGCACTTTCCAAACTTTTAACCTGTTTTACTTTCCTTCAAGGAATTTAATGGCCATGACAAGCTGTTAGGATTGTTTATCATCCATTTCTCCCACCAGAAAATAAGTCCTGTGATCACTAGCATATCCTTAACACCTAGACTAGGTTCTGGAACATACGGGCCTTCAGTAAGTATTTGTTGAATGAATGAGTAAATGAGCAAGCATGTCAACAATAATTGCTTTCTGGGGGTGCTTACGTTTCTGCCTTAGGTTCAGGACTCCCAGTGAGGAATATACTCACTAGAGAGAGGCTGCCTCACCACTCACCACTGCTCACTGACCCTAAGCCCTGCTCCTGATCCCTGAGGATAGCCTATCCTATCCCCCCAGAGTTGTAAAGGCTGGAAATGATGCCATTTCCCCCACCCCAATTTAGAAAGTCTGCTTGCTCAAATTTCTAGCAAAGAGCCAATTTCTCAAATATCAGCATCAGCCTGTTCCGGTTGTTTGTTTTACAGCACTATCAGCCTCTGAAATAATGTGATTTACCCACTTATTTGCTTATTTCCTCTCTCCAGCTAGCATGGAAGAGAACAGTTGCATTCCCTGTGTCTACATGCCTGATTGGTATTTGACCCTCAGTAAATATCTGGTGAAAGAATGAATAAATGAATGAAGAACAGCTCTTCTTCAAACCCTCCACACAGGAAATATGGTGTCTTGAAGAAAAGATTGAATCACTATCTGCTGTTTAAACTTGACCTTGGTGCGGTTCTCATGTAGAGGGGCTCACAGACATGCAATTAGTTGCTAATTACATTCAATCAGCTCCAGGCCTGAGGAAGGTCCTGGCTAATGGGATTCAAGAGCCCAATTGGCCCCCAGGTCTCCACTTTGATGCTGGCCTCCTGACCTAGACATGCAGGCCATGGATACTGGGGCCTGGGTGAGTGCACTGACCACTCACTCAGGGCAGCAAATTCCACCTTGCAGTCTGGGAAAAACTGGAGAAGAAATCCTATCCCCCATCCTGTATTCCCAATGAAAGGACAAGCTGAGCTCTAGCCAGGCAGAGCCCTAAGGGGGATGTGAGTCTGTGAGCTAAGCAGATACTGTTACCTTCCCAGGATCTCTTCCATGCTTTCTGGCCAGGTACACCCAGAAAGGGCCAAGGAGAGGGGCAGCATAGACAGCTCTTCCCCACCCCAGAGCAGCCTGGGGTGCCAGGTCAGACCAGCTCCCATCCAGCAGGGGCTGGCAGGGAGGTGCTCACCGGGTGATGAGCAGTCAGGGGCCACTGAGGCACAGGCTATGGGAGATCAGACGCCAAGGCCTCCGAGTGGCTGATTCTGACCCTGGATGACATTACCGACTCTACCGGCTCTCCAGGGGCGCTTGCAGCCCAATCTCCCCAGCCCAGCAGATGAGCCCCCAGGAGGCACTGCTCGACTTCACTTCTCTATACAGCCTCTGCCACCCGGTTAGACCGGATTCTGCGGGTGCCCCACTCGCCCTCCACTCTCCTGCAGCCTCTTCCTGGCCAGGCCCCCTAGATCTCCTGAACCCAGTCGCACAGGTGCTTACCAGCTCTGTGGGTCCAGTGCATGGCCCAGAGTCACTGTCTAGGGCGCCAGCACGGGCGCCCCGAGCCCGGCCGTGCCCTCATGCCAGTCATTTCCCGCCGAGTTCCTGCTCTGGCCTCCTGCAGGCCCGGGCCCCCCATGGCCGGCTGCCCCGGCCCGGGCCAGTGCGGCGAG
>NW_004567121.1:470940-472287 GCF_000260355.1 Condylura cristata
AGGCTGGCAAGGCCAGGGCCTCCCGAAGCCCCGCGCGGCGCCGCCCCGCTCTCGCGCTCGGAGCAGAGCTGCCGGCTCTGCTGAGCCCCCCAGTTTATTTCACCCGCGCAGAAACCGGAAACTGAGGCCAGGTCCGGATCAGTGCACACTTAGGGCACAGTAGTAATTCTGAGTCCCAACAAACTTACTATTTACTAATTATTTTGTGCATGGAGTTGAGAATCTCAGCTGTCTGTAACTGTTGCCTTGCATTTGGTGAGAGTTGGTGGCACGGAGGCAGATGGCTGTCTGGAAACTCGATGAGGTTCAGCAAACCTGTCCTCACCCATAGGTAAGCCTTGGCAGGAAGCTGTGATTTTTCAATCCCAGTAACTGATTTCTGATTTTCTGTATCTCTGTAACACACCATATGCGAAAATCTGTATTACAGGATTCCACATTACAGAAATGTTTTAGTTCCTCTAGTAAGTGGAACTCGAAAGTGAAGAAACCAGTCTCTTTATCTGATGCTGCTTAAAATGCAGCTGACCAAGCTACCCTAACAACAGCTAATATATACTGGGTGTTAACTGTGTGCCAGGCAATAAGCTTTCTACCTGTCTTAACACATTTAATCCTCAGGACAGCCCAATGAGGTAGCACCCTTTCCACATAACAAGGAAGCCGATGTACAGAGAGGTTAAGGAACCCGACAGGGGTCACATGTCAGGACCCAGAGAAGAGCTACATGGTCACACAGTACTCACAGGCCCTGATGCTAGGTCAGTAATCCTATAAAAATGTATTTATTCACTCTAGTTTAGTACCTCTGTATGTATGTCTGCTGACAGGCACTGATTGGTAACTGATTGGTTAGGAGAATGAAGGAAATGCTCCACAGATTAAGGACTCAGGCTCATAGACTGCAGCCACCTTCACCTGTCAGTAGCAACTTCCAGGTAGTCACCTGCACTTCTGACCCACTAACTACAAATCTGAAGTTCCCAGGACCCTCTCCTCAGATTTAATAAGTTGCTAGAATGGCTTAGGAACAGAACTCAGGAATACACTTTACTTACCATTCTAGATTTTATTATAAAGAATGTAATTCAGCCCTCCCTGGTGACGCAGTGGGTTAAAGCACAGCACTAAGAAGCTAAAGCCACTTCTGCATGAATTCGATCCCCCCCTGCCCCAGAGGTGACCACATGGCGTGGCAGACCTCTCCTGACCCGCACGCTGCTCCCCTCAGCAGTGTATTTCTTCGATCTGTCTGTTCTGCTCCCCACTCTGTCTCTGGTGAAGCCTCTCGCCACCCCTGAGCCTCTGGCCTGTACCCCAGTTCTGTATGCACAAATAAATAAATCT
>NW_004567121.1:472387-519324 GCF_000260355.1 Condylura cristata
AAAAAAAAAAAAAAAAGAATGTAATTCAAGATCCAAATGGCAGAGACACACAGGTCATGGTACTGGGAAGGGAGAGAGAACTTCTGTAACACTCCTTTCTGCCTCGCATTTGGATGTGTTAACTAACCCAGATTGTCTCCAAAGCCTGTCCTTTCTAGTTTTATGGAAATTCCCTTATGAAGGGACGATTGGTTAAATCACTGGGCATCAGTGGGTAAACTTACTGTCACCCCCGTCTCTCCAACAGGTCGCAAATTTCTGATCCTCTGATCACATGGTTGGTAGGGATTTTCAAGTCACCCCCTTAGCACAAATTTAGGCATGAATTAAAAGAGCTTGTTATGGTTAATAAAAGTTATTCTTTTCACCTTTATGAATGCAGAGCTTTTTCAGGAACTGGGTGTGAAAAGAGGAAATTTCAGCAGAAAAATAACCTCCGTGTTTTAAAATAAACAGTGGAATACAAATAATCTGATCCATTGAAGGGAAGCACCTCTATCTTTATTACTCTGGAGTAAAGGGACACCTCAGTCTTTCCTACTCCAAAGAGGAGATGGTCTGTGTTATCAGCTTCCCCAGTATAAGACCAGGACCTTCAATTATTGGGGTTCCTGCACTGTCTATGCAGGCAACATCTGACCTTCATCATATTGAGGGGTTTCAGAGGCTGGGATTCAGTACGTGGGGTTCTTGCGTTCCTCTGAGAAAGATT
Source organism: Condylura cristata (assembly GCF_000260355.1). NCBI lineage: Eukaryota > Metazoa > Chordata > Mammalia > Eulipotyphla > Talpidae > Condylura > Condylura cristata. The sequence continues at coordinate 473,100 of NW_004567121.1, forward strand.
TTGGCAGTTTCCCATTCAGTAGTACATGGCAAGCTTACTAAGGAAAAAGATGTTTGTGTAGACATGAACTGGCAAAGGCTACATTTTAAAAGGGAAGGTTTATTAGGAAAAAGGAAAACAGACGTTCTGCCTACCTACACAGACACAAGGGAGCAGAGAGCTGCATTTGGCCAGAGCAAGGGGTATTCTTACGCAGTTTTCTTTGGGGGTGGGGGAGAGGCTCATTCTTCATGGCTTTTATCTCTTTGAGATCAATTGCATTGGTTTTCTGTAACTGATATTCTTTTCTGCCCCTACCTCAGATTCTTGGAAAATTGCATAGCCAGTTTATCGACTGGTTAATCATCCCAACCCTCATCTCTGGTTTTGATCCTAGTGAAACTTTCCATCTCCAGTTTTTCTACTATGAGTTCCCATCAGTGTGACCCTGTGGGAAGCAGGGTAGGGGGTTTAGGCTGCGATGTTACTCTGCTATGACTGTGAGTCAGACACTATCTCCTATCTCCCCCAGATCTATGAACTGGGACATGTGATTTATTCTCTTGCAACAGAGAAAAGTCTCAGATCCTACACAATTCCTATTTTAATAAAGATAAAGACAAGGAGCCCTGGGGGAGACCAACATTGATACAAGAACCTAATGATTAGAATGAACCCTAAATTCTCATCAGAAACAATCTAGCCAGAAGACAATGGGACATCGATTTAAAGTGCAGAAGGAAAGAAAAGCTTTCAACTTACACTTCTGTACACAGCGCAGAATACATTTCAAATACAAAGCCAATTACAGGCATTTTCAAATGTCAAGATCTGCCGCCAGCAGACCCATACTATAAGAAAGAAATTCTTTAGGATGAAGGGCATTGCAGATGAGAATCTACAGAAAGGAACAGAGGTAACTGGGTATCATAAAAATATGGATAATATAAAATACTATTTTCATTCTTGTATTAAATGACTTAAAATGCAATTGACTAACATCACAATTTTGTCATTTTATACCTTGAAACAACTGGAAAATAATAGTAACAAATGTCAATGGAGAATTTAAATTTAAATAACGACATTATTGGGAGACTTATATTACATATACAAGCAAAGAATATGACCCCAAAAAAGCGCAGAATATAGGCAGGAAAAGTAAATGGAAATATATTTTTGTAAAGTTCCTATATGTGAAATTTTACAATATTAATTCAGAGTAAAATCCAGTATGAGATTTAGTAAGACTTAAGTATTACACACTCAAAAATATGTGAAAATACATTTTTACAAAGACTCAAGAACATAAGAAAAAAGTAAAGAACAGAAGGGATACATATAAAGCAAATATCAAGACTGACAACAGATCAATTATTATATTTAAAACCCCAGAGAAAGGCAGAGTTTGTCAAAATTACTAAGAAAATAAGACCCAGCTATATGTTTATAAAATGTATACTTTAAATATAAAAACACAGTTTGAAAGTAAAAAATGGAGGGGTGGGAACTAGATCTAAAAAAGTTTGGTATAGTTATGTTAATTTTGGACAAAGTAGATGTCAAGGATTATTTCCTGAAATCAAAAAACACCATCTTATAGAGAAAAAGTTATTAATTTATAGAGAAGACAGAAATTCTAAATATGAATGGTTTTAACAACAGAACTTCTAAAGGCATCAAACAGAAATTGACAGAAGCAAAGGAAAAAATATAAAATCCACAATCATAGTCAACTATCTTAACACTCTCTCTCAGTAATTAATAAAATAAGTACAGGCAAAATCAGCAAAAGCATGCTGGAAAATAAGGCAATCTCTTCATTTCAAATCATTGAAATAATATAAATCATATTTTCTCAATCACAATGCCATTAAGTTAGAAATCAACAACAGTAGATTATTTAGAAAATGCCCAAATATTTGGAAAGCAAGCAATATACCTCGAAATATGTCATGAGTTAATGAGGAAGCCACAGAGAAAAGTAGGGAATACTTCATATTGAAATGGTGTAAAGATAAATAAATAGATCACTGTAACAGAATTAGAATATCTAAATATAGACCCAAACATATATGGTCAATTCATATCTTTTCATGAAGATGTCAAAGTAATTCAATGAGAAAAGAAAGTCTTTCCACAAATGGCTCTGGAATATCCAGAAATCTCAATAGCAAAAAATAAAACTTGGGACTTGTATCTAGAATATATAAAGAGACTTTTCAACTCAATAGCAAAATGATAACCCAAATAAAAGATAGGCAGTGGGTCTCAGTAGAAATTTCTCCAAATAAGATACACAAATAGCCAATAAGTACATGTAAAGATCTTCAACGTCATCACCTATCAGAGAAATACAAATCAAAACTATGGTGAAATGCCATCAATAACCATCCTTAGGCTGGCCATAATTAAAAAAAAAAAAGACAGATAAGTATTGGAGAGAGTAAGCAGGGATCCTCCTATACTACCACTAACATTATAAAATGACCCAAAGCTTTGAAAAAAATCTTGTCATTTCCTCAAAAGTTCAACATGAAAGTACCACATGACCTAGCAACTATACTTTTGGGTACATACCCAAGAGAAATGAAAATAAATATCCACACAAAACTGTACATGAATGTTCACTGCAGCATTTTTCACATAGACAGAAATAGATGAATTCAAAGTAGACTATATCCATATGTTAGAATATTATTCACCATATTGATACTAAGACTAAGTGTGGATTAATTTTGAAAACATTATGCTAAGTGAAAGAACTCAGTCACAAAAGAGACATGATACTACATGATTTGTTTATTTAAAAAAAAAATGTTTAGAATAGGCAAATCTATAGGGACAGGAAGTAGGTAGTGGATGCCCAGGGCTGGAGAAAGGAGAATTGGATACTGATGAAGTGGATTGTGGCCATAGCTGTACAACTCTAGTAATACCCTTGTATGAATCACAGTTCTTCAGAGAAATGGAACAAAGAGGATGGATGGATGGATGGATGGATGGATGGATGGATGGATGGATGGATGGATGGATGGATGGATTGATGAATGGAAGATAGATCGGTAGATAGATAAAAGATTTATTATGGTAATCAATTCTTTCTCTTGACCTTAGAGAAGCAGGAAAAATTAGAGAGGCAGGAAAGCCAGTGGTGTCTGTTCTGGCCAAAGTTCAAAGGTCTGAGTTCAAAGGCAGAGAGGGATGTCCCAGATTAAGCAAAATTTCACCCTTCCACTGCCTTCTTGATTAAAATACATCGCAGCAGGTTAAAGCATTGCACTAAGAAGCAGTGTCTTTTGTCTTCTTTGTTTACTTTATTCTTAGATACTTAATTCTTATTGATACCATTGTATATGAGATTGTTTTCTTGACTTCTTTCTCTTCTTGTAAACGGCCCTTATCAAAAAGATCAGAAACAAGTGAAGATAAGGGAACCCTGATACACTGTTGGTGCAAAGGCAGACTAGTGTAGCTCCTGTGGATTAGTATTGAGGTTTTTCAAAATATTCAAAAGAGATCACTCATATGGTTCAGTAGTCCACTCCTAGGTAACTTCCTGCAGAATACAAAAAACACTAATTCATAGGGATATATGCACTCTTACGTTCATTATAGCACTACTGCTCAGTCAAGTTTGCAAACAATCTAAGTATGCAAAGACAAAGAAGGGGTTAAGAAGATGTGGATGGAATACTACTCAACTATCAAAAAAGACAAATACCTGCCGGGTGCGACAATAAGTGTGTAACTGGAGGGGTTTATGCTAAGCAAACTAAGCCAAAAGGAGAAAGACACACATAGGTGATTTCACTCATATGTAGAAGATAGAAAAACAAAAGAAAGGAACTAACAAAACTAAGCCAAAGCAAACCCTGGAACATGCCTGCACAATTAAGACCACTAGAGTTTGTGTAGGTGAGGGGAGGCGGCAACGGATTATGGACGCCTTGGTGGTGAGTGGGATAGATGATAGCATACATCTGAAGAGGCATAAGCATAGCTATACCCTAAACACACATGGTGCTGTAGAACAACAGGACCTCAACAGAAACGGTTTTTGAAAAGAAAGATGAACACTGGGCCTTGCCTCTGGCATTTGGGGCATGTTTCCTTTTGTCTGACATTTGATTATACATTTGCAAAGCAAAAGCTTTTCAAAAAAAGCTTTTTTTTAGAGAGTTGTTCTGGGGACCCTGAGAGGAGACAAGGGGCTGACTCTCTGCCAACTGACTGACTGCCTTCCCATGTTTCTCTTGTAGGGATCAGTTCTCACTGTGCCTGCAAAATGTTGCTTCTTCATGGAAATGTGTGTCTTGTTGAAACAAATGGTCACAGCCTTTTGCTGGGGATTTGAATGCTATTATTAGGGTACACAAATATCTCCTAGTGGTCCAGGACTGGGAACCCACTTAGGCACTTGAGAACTGAGGGTTCTGGGATTACCTGGTTGATGATTCTGCCTGGGTTGCAGACACGGATGAATAGGAGAGGAAGGAATTGGTGGGAGGCTTAGAGCAAAGGTTCTAACAGACATGAGGTTACCGGGTGGTCCAGGTGGAGGATGGCTTCCCCTGTGGGCACATCCAGAGACTGAAGGGAAGACTGGGTCAGGATGAGCACTGTCAGATGGTATGACGTGCTTTGCCTCCCCACCTGGAGACTTCTGGAAGCTGGAAGACAATAATATTAAACTTTTTTGTAGCGTACTTTTAAATGCACTATTTAACTGTCACAACTCCCAGGGGACCCAGCAAAGTGAGTTTGGGCAATGGCTCCCACACAGAAGGATGTTGGAAGTAGAGACCAGGTGTAACAGGGTGGTCCACAGGAAAAGGGGAAGTTCAGGTTCCCTGCCACACCCAGAAGGAGGGTGGAGCTGAGCAGAGAAAAAGGAGAGAAGAAAAGAGGGGAGAAGCGAATGAAGCTGGATGGAGAACAAGGAGGAGACCTGAAGAAGCCACATTGAGCAGCAAGCATGTGATGAAGAAACCAGGCTTGTTTCCTGACCCAGGACTGGCTAAGGCAGATGTGGGTGAGAGACCTGTAGGGAGGTGACTATGGTAGTGTTTATATTGATTTTGATTTTGCTCTTTTCCTCCCAGATTTGTCTGGCCATTTCTGACCCTTTTCCATGGGTCCCGGCCAGAGGTGCTTTAGTCTTGTGGCAGCTTTCAGGCCTTGCTTTGGGCCAATCTGACTTTTGCCGACGAGGGGATGGGTAACTTCAGGTGTTTGATTTGGAAGTTATATTCTTTGTGTTCCATATTGTATATTTACTGTATTAAAGTCCCTTTTCATTAAAGTTTTATATGTTTTGTCTTGACGCGGCGGATGGCAGAACCCACTTAGAGCAGGCAGATTTTGGGGTTTCAGGGGTGTCCCTCTCTCCCTGTCCTATAACACAGGGAGTACACCACCCAGGTGCATGAGTGCATCCAGGGAGATGGCTGCAAAGAGAGCTGGAAACTTGCCGCAGAGGATAGGGGACTCCAGATATGGGCGCCAGGCTCACCCACCTGTCTGTACCCAACAGGCGAAGGGAGTGGCCAGAAAACATAATGAAGGTAAAGACTTGCCAAAAAAGCTCTATGAACCTGTCACCACTTTCAAAATGCCACCGTCAGCATGAATGAGACCTAATCAATGTCAGCGTTTTTTTTTTTTTTTTTAAAGATTTATTTACTTATTCATACAGAATGGGGTACAGGCCAGAGGTGCAGGGGTGGTGAGAGGATTCACCAGAGACAGAGTGGGGAGCAGGACAGGCAGATCCACGAAGTACACTGCTGAGGGGAGCAGCGGGCGGGTCAGGAGAGGTCTGCCGCGCCATGTGGATCACCTCCAGGGCAGGCGGGAATCGAACTCATGCAGAAGTGGCTTAAGCTTCTTAGTGCTGTGCTTTAACCCGCTGCGCCATCAGGGAGGGCCCAATGTCAGCGTTTTAAGACCACCCCAACAGAAACATCCCTGAGCATTTTGATTGTGGTTTTCCAAATGAATTACATGAACATCAAGAGCCCTAAGTAGCTATTCAGTGGTGGAGCTGGGCCTCATTCCTGAGCCTTCTGGCTTCAAATCAGAGACTCTTTTAGTTGTTCCCCACTGCACCCAAGAAGGGCCCATCTGCACCCCAGCTCTCTCTGCTGTGGCTGTCCCCTCTGCTCCCCGCAGTACCACCCTTCTTGATTGCCCTCTCAGAAGGAGGGAAAGCACCACACACTTTCAGAGGGACTAACGGGGTGAACTTCTGAACAAGAACTTGATTTTAAAGTCAACCATAAATGTTAAGTTCTTCCCTCCTTGAGTCCACAGGCCTGTGCTGAGCAGAGCCTTTTGTTCTGGGTTCGACTGGGCAGCTGGAGCCTTGGATTTAATTGAAGTGGGGGAAGAAGGGAGGTGTGAGAGCCCTTAGAGAAGACAAAGACAGACAGAAAGACAGTGAGTGCCCAGCAGAAGAGCACTGAAGAATGGACTTCAGGGAAAGGGCTGAAAATAAAATGCAACAAGGCCAGGCCTTGGGGTCCTGCCCTGTGGGTGGTGAGGTCAGGGGATGTTGAGCACAATGGCATGCTAAGTAGTTCTAAGGTGTGGCTCCTGTTATCTTTGCTATAATCCTTCATTTTATTCACTGTTCAAACCTTTCTTTCTCTTCATAGTTTATCTCATCACAGGCACCTCCATGGAGATTTTTGAGGTCTCACAAGGACATAGAGACTGTGTTGGGTGGTTGGGTGCTCTTATTTACTCTAGAAGAAGGAGCTGTCTGTATCCCAATTCACCCCACAATACACAGAAGACAAAAACTTGGGAATGCAAATTAACCATGCAAAACTACTACCAATGTCACTTGCATATTTGAACTGGTTTTCACTGGCTTCCAGGCTAAGCTCAACAGGGAGCACCTCGGATTTTCTTCAGCACCTGGAACTGACACCAATGCTAGATAAAGAAGGTTGTTGAATTAATAATAAGGCACTGATGAGGCAGAAATGTTACTGCTTTAATGGGGCTTCAAATGTAGCAGGGAAATAGACTTAAACAAGCAAACAAGCTAATACATAACATGTCAAAAGGCAATCACTGCAAGAAGGAAAAAGAGAGAGACAGTGAGAAAAGGCTTTTGGGGTAAGCTGGTATTTTAGGTAGAGAGGTCAAAAAAGCCCTCTCAGATAAGGTCCCATTTGTGCTGAGGAAACGGAGGGGGAGGGATCTCTGGGGGGAGGGTTCTGAGGAAAGGGAAGAGTAGATGGGAAATGCATATGAAATTAATATACTTCAGAATATGTTTGCAATGAATTTTAATCAGTTTCAGGTAAGTGGCTCTGGAGGCTGCAAAATGCAAAACACTTTGCATTTTGAAAAAGAGACCCGAGGCAGAGGATGCAGGAAGTGGGAGAGGGGTGGAAAGGTACACCCTGCCATTATAAGATGAGGACAAGCGGTACAATGTCCAACATGATGGCTAGAAGGTTTATTTAGAGAGTAAATACCGATTTCTCGTCACAAGGAAGATCATTTCTCTTATCTTCTTCCCTTATCTTCTTTGTTGCTGTATCTACACAAGAAGGTGGGTGCGAAACTATCACGGTCCCCACTTCGCCCTAGCTGTAAACCACACCAGCATGCTGTTGTACACAGCGAATGTGTGCAGTGAGGTGTGCCAGTAAGTTCTCAATGAAGCTGGAAAAACAAAAGCAAAACACGCAGTCCATTCCTTAAGGCGCAGTCCATTCCTTTCTGGACAGGAAGCAAAGTGCGGGTGGCCATCATGGCCCCCGGAAGAATGTGCGCAAAAGGCGGGACATGGACACTGGCCTCCCTGGGCCGAAGGCCCGAGGGTGGATGTGGCGTGAGGTCATCGGTCACTAAGGTGACGCCACTGCTGGACCTCCAAGCCCTCGGGGCAGCGGCGGCTTTCCCTGAGAGAGGCTGCATAGTGGCAGACCCATTCCTGGCTGGAATGAGTGTCTTGGCCTTTTTGTGTTTCTCTGACGTTTGTGAACCCCACCCACACTCACCGGTGTGAAAAGTGCGCATTTTCCTGTTGGGATGCAGTAGGGGTACCCGTGTCTGGTGTTGGCAAGGTGACTGTGGGGAGGTCAGTTCCACATGTCAGTCAACCCTCCAGGCCAGAAGGAGCAGCACAGCTGGTGGGCTTTCAAGCAAGCACAAGAGGGCTAGAATTGCTTGGATCTCCTTCTCTAAACAATAGATGTTGATGACAGACAACACTGGCTAAATAGTTGTTAGGGTCAGGTCCCACATGTCTTTTAGGAGGTAAAAACCCAAATTAAGACTAAACTATGGCTTGGTTATAGAGGAATGAGAATAAAACTTCCTTAGAGGAAGAAAAAGCAGGGTTATTTTTCCCTCCCCTTAGCAAATCTTTAAAAGACTGAAGCTTCAACAATCTGAGCATATAAAATGAATTATCAATAGTTCTTTTGTCTTCTGTTGTTTTTTTTTTTCCAGAACAGCAATGAAAGGCAGGATGAGCGTCAAGAAAACGCTGACCCCTGGTGGACATCTATTGAATTGCTTTTTCACATAATGCAGCAAAAAGGCAGGAGTCCTCTCTGAAAGCTCAATTTCCCTCTAGTTAAACTTGTTTCACTCACTCTCTTAACTTTTCTGAGAGCTGGGTTGAATGCCAAGCATGTTGATATTTGCCACTAGGATTTAGAGACTTAATAGTTACATGAAGAGGAACCACAGTAAGAATTTCCCCCCAACAGAACACCTACTAGGACGGCATCATACATGTCAATAAAAAGTGAACTTGAAGTATATCTCAACTAACTAACTCTGTGACTGACAAAGTAGAAAACCTTCTACCTTCGGCTCAAATTAAAATATAGTCAAAATAAACGACTGAGTTGGCAAGCAACCTTTCTCTGAAGTTAAGGCTTAGCTCCCTCCTTTGCATTTATAGACGCTGTCAGCAGGCAGGGCTTCACGCTGAGGGAGCAATTGGGAGTAAGTGACCTCGATGCTTCCAAAACAGGGATTCTGGGGCCTTTGGCACAGTTTCAGAAACTGTTGCAGCGCTGCTGTTCCACAGCCTCCATGAAGAGCCTGTGAGCCATCCAGGGTGGGGTGAGTGTAGGCCTGGCTGCCAGGGGCTCACATCTCCCTGGCCCCGCAAGGGCCTGTCCTGAGAATGGCCCACCAGCTGGTGGGGAGTGTTTTCTACCCAGGATGCTGGTCACCTTGCTCTGCTGGGTCTTGATGTCATGGGACCCCGTGCAGACCTGCTGTAGGTGAGCAGGACACTCAAGCTGTGGGTGGACAGACAGAACAACAGGCAGGGAGGGGCCGGCAGCTGCGTGGCCTCAACGTAAAGCCCCCAGCTCAGCTAGTTTCCTTCCTGCTCTGCCCTGGAGTCACAGCCCTAAGGACCACACCCCTACCCACTTTTTAATTGAATCATTATTTTGTATTATTGAGTTGCATGTGTTCTTTACATATTTTGGATATTAACCCCTTACCATATGCAACTTGAAAATATCTTCTCCCTTCGGTAGGTTGCCTCTTCATTTTTCATTGATTTCCTTTGTTGTGCAGAAGCGTCTCGTTTTGACATATTTCCACTTGCTTATTTTTACTTATTGTTGCTTTAATCTCTTCCTTTCTTAAGTGAGAATATTGAAGCCTAAAGAGGGAAGGTTGCTTGACCAAGATGACCCTGCCAGTTAGTAGGGAGACCTGACTAGAACTTGAACATCTTGTCTATTCAGTTTGGAATTTTCTAATTAGCTGTTCTGCAATTCAGGGATCTTATCGTGTAGTCAGATCCAGTAGTCACAGATGCCTGAAGCTCCCCTGTCCCCCAGACCCCCCCTTGCCTGCCTCCTAATTGCACAAAATTCTCACTTGGACATGTAGCCCAGACCTGCTTTTCCTGAGCACATCACAGGGCCTGTGCTATATAAATGAGCCAAATGTCGTCTCTGCATTATGGCCCCAAGATGTTACTTTCTGCACAGCAGGCAGAGACCTGTTAGCTCCAAAGCCCACCCAGTGCCAAAGGCACATGTTTCCACATCCAATTGTTTTAAACATTACCCAATGATTGCCCAAGGATCTCTAACCCTTCCTGTTTTGCAACCCCATGAACATCTGCTAGCCACAAATAAGCCTCAGGCCATAAAGACCCCAGGCTGCTACTGTCCTTTCTAGCAGTCTGACCCAGAGTCCAAGAGCCCTGCCGGTCCTATGCCCTCTCCCCACGGGCCCCCTTCTCCTCTCCCCTCATCTCCTTTCTAAGTACTAACCCAGGGCGGAGTGGAGAAGCCGCCAGACAGACTTCCACTGAGAGGGGCCTCCTTAAAAGCCCAGCTCTCAAAGTGTCCCCCAGTAAAGCTTGAGTGCTGCTGCCACCTGGTGGTGGCATCTTTGTCTCTGATGAGGCTTTGGATCCCGGGAACCTGCTACACTCCCAGACTTCCCCGAGTTGTCCTCCAAAACGTCCCTGTCTTCTCAGATCTCCTGACCACGTGCTACATAATCGCTATGGACCCACCATTTGCCATTTTATTCATTTGCCAAGTCTTCAGTGAACGCCTAGCACAGTGACACGTCGTGACACAGGAGATGAGCTTCACGGCATGTGTGGGGTGACATTCTCGCGAGGTGAGTGAAAACACTTAGTTTTGTCTCTCTTACAAAACACGTGAAGCCAAAGGAGAAAGGTGCCAGGGAGTTTCTGGCATCATCAGAGGGCTAGTGGGAGAGACAGCGAGGACACCGGTGGGGTGCTGGTTACGAGGGTCAGTCTCCAAGCATGCCGGTCTGAGCCCTGCTGAGTCCTCAGCAAGAACTTCTCCATCTTTCACCCGCATCCATATGGCTCAGATAAAGACCCCGAGACTAGGTGTGCACGAGGCCTGGGATTCTGCACGTGAACTCCCAAACGGTACTGAGGCCACGGATCTGCTGGACCCACTTGGGCAGCGATGCTTTAAAGCAGATTCCTTGAGCACTTGCGCTGCTGGAACTAACGGTGATAGCAATATAAGCCCCAACCACAGGAGGTGATGGCAAAGACTAGAGATGACTCAGTCCTCTGCACTGGCCAGCATCTAATTCAGAGGAAACTGAGTCTCCAGGACTTTGACTGAGTCACTCATGAGCACACATGGCAGACAGAGGAGCTGGCAAGTGGCTCCAGCATCCGGGAGCTCACAGTAGGGCTCTAACTTATAGCCACTGTTTTGTAGGATCACACAAAGCTCCGGGTCTGGACCTCTGTTTCCACCGTCCAGAAGCCGAGGCTTACAGAATGGCTATAGAGCCTCACGCTCTTCTTACAGCAAAGCCCTGAGGAGTCTTCTGGCTTAAGCTTCCTCCCAGGTGCCTGTGTATCACAGGGAAGCTTGGTCAACACAGTATTTCACCTGTCATCTCACCTTATCTTCAGTGTCTTTAATCTCTTTTGTTCATGGATCTTGTCCAAGGTTCTGCATCTGCCTTTCTGTGTTTGATTGCCCTTCTAGTTTTTTTTTTTTTTTGTAATGCTATCATAAAATATTTCTGGTAGATCTGCTAGTTTGTGTCTTTCACCTAATTCTCTGGGTTTCTATTCTGTTCCTTCATCCCTTCTATTCTTTTCCCTCTTGTGTGAGGAGATCCTTGCTTCCTGGCCACATGTGTTGCTCACTCACATTTTTCTGGGTGGGGTGATTGTTTCTCTTTTTTGTTTAGTTTGGTGGCTGACTGGAGCTGTAGGGCAGGTTACTGTATGGCTTTTTCTGACTGGGAGGGGCACTGAGCACTCATCTGTCCTTGCAGGCAGCTGGCTGTAGCTCCCGAGCCATGAGTTCCTGAGTAGGCACCACCCGTTTGTACGACCTCTTCGCGGAAAAACTCACTCGAAAGATTCCCAATCCATGTGCGAACCTAGCCTTTTTTGTGACTGAAATACCACTTCTTTTGTATCCTCCCACTCTGACCCCACAGCAGGCTACCAACCTCAGTGTGGAATCTCCATGAGAAAATCCCCTATCTCTGGCAATAGGAATTTCAGAATCCCGGTGAGCAGATTTTAGTTGAGTTTTTCCTTTTAGTTGTATTTAGGGGAGCACAATTTTTCAAACCTTCCTATTCCATCATATTGTGGCTGGAGCCTCCTCTAGGATACTTGCGGCCATGTCCTGAGGTGAATGGAGCTTGGCCAGGGGGAACCTGCCTGGGTTGTCTGAACAATGCCTGAGAAGCCTTCCCTTCTCACAGTCTTGCGCTCCCACCTCAGGGGCCAAATCCAACATTGCACTTAAAATTCTCATCATTAGCCACATACCCCTTTCCTCGCACTCCAGAGTGGTAATTTTTTTGTTTTGCAGACAGCTCAGCATATGAAATATGACCAAAATATTGTCACCCATGCCAAGAAATAGAATGTTGTCGGGACCGTCCACCTCCCAGGAGCAGGCCAGCACCCAGGCAGGGAGCATGCCCTTGCTTCTCTGTGTTTGCCCCATCCGACTTTGCATTGTTCCACGCAACCGTTGGAGTTGGTCTATTTCGAGCTTTATGCAAATAGACTTATGTTCTATGCATGATTCTTGTACCCTGCCATACTTGTAAGATTCATTCATTTTGTTGAGCACAGTCAACTGTGGTTCATTCATTCCCTGTCAAATGTTGTGTTGTATAAACACAAGCAATTTATGTATGCATTCTTTTGTGATGGGCATTTGGGTTGTTTCCCTTTGGAACCATTGTGGATGATGGTGCTACATATCTTCCTGTCAAAGAGACTTGCTCTCATGTTACCTACCCAGGGGGAGTGAGACCCAAAGAGGAAAAGGACTCTCAGTGAAAGTCAGCCAGGCATGACCCTGGAATAGGAAATGTTACCTGGCCTCCCCACTTCCCATTACTCTATGCCCCAAGCACTTGAGGCAATATGAGTACATGTTTGTTTGTTTTTTTTTAACTTATCCTTAACTTTTTAAATTATTCTAATAGTTTATTTTTACATCATTTTGTGCCTTTTCCCATCTCAGTTGTAATCCCGTGGACTTCCCATCTCCAAATCACACGTGTGCTATTACCATAATCATGTGCATTTCCCCACCCCACCATTTTTGATCCCATTCCCCACTCCACTCCCCGTAAAGTGTCTCTGGTATATAATTGTTCATTATTATCCCCACACACACACACAAACACACCAGTCCTTTATGCTCCTGCTATGAGTGAAGCCATCAGGTATTTTTCCTTTTCTTTCTGGTTTATTTCACTAAACATGATCCCTTCCAGCTCCATCTGTGTTGCTGCAAAAGGCATGCGTTTATCTTTTTGACTGCTTAGTAATATTCCATTGTGCAAATGTGCCACATCTTTTTAATCCAGTCATCTGCAAGTAGTTGGGTTTTTAAAGTTTTATTGTAAAACAGAGCTTAAGTCACAGTGGGAGGAAACCTCCCATTCAACACAGAGAACAGACATTCACTGAGTACCTGCTGAGGCCAAGCCACGTGCTCAGCCCAGCAGGAAACTTAGACCCTTATGCTGCCTGCTCTCAGCAGCTCAGGGTCTGATACAGGAGACAGAAGGACAGAGACAAGCAAATATTCAGAGTATCAGAAGTGCTTAAAAAGTCAAGGAGCAACTCATCCCTCCTGAAGGAGAGGAGAAAAGTCTCTGGGGCCACATCTGTGCCATGCCTTGGGATGCAGGAACTTCTCATGGGAGGCCATTGGAGAGAGACCTGCCAGCAACGTGAAAGGGATGGGGTAGTGATGGCACTTGGGAACTGGACCATGGGGCCAGCCTGACAGGAATATTTTGGAGGGAAAAAAAATAGTGGACCAACAAAACAGCCAACTTAATTTTTACAGGTTTGGCCACTATAGCAATAAAAATCAAAAAGGGAGAAGTAGTTTTACGATCAGTTCACAAACACAGTAATATTTTCCTCTTTCATTCCTTTCCAGAAAGGATATGACCTCCAAATAAAGGACTTTGCTTCAAATGAATAAAGTTGGCTTCATTTGTAAAATATTGTGAAAACCGTATTTGTATAGTTTGCCACAGATTCTAAAAACTTCCCCAGGGAGCAGCATCTGTTTGCAAAGTAAGGTCTGGGAGTCACTTGGCAAGAGGTCAGCAAGAAGCCTAGGGTCCTGAAGCAGGGACCTGGGGGGAGGGGGGAAGCCTGGAAGCTTGGATTTCATCTGGAAGGTACAGGTGGCAGCAAAACCTTTTGAGCAGCACCATGATTCAGTTTGCACTTTAGATAGCCATTGTGGAGACGGCGTGGAGCTGGGCTAACAAGAAGGCTGGAGACAGAGTCCTGTTTCTAGGGCTCTGTACTGCCTCCTGAGTGTCCGCTGTCCCAAAGCTGATCCTCAGAGCCCAGGAGAGAGCAGGAGACACCCGGCAGGGGTGAAAAGGCAGTATCTGGAGTCATCGATGGGCTGTGAATGGAGAAGGGGCACGACCGCAGACTAGTCCTGCTGGAAGTAGAACTTGGTGACCATGACAGACTCCTCAGGAGTGTTGGTGAGGCTGACGGGACGGTCGGCCTCCAGGGCGGTGCAGAGGTACCAGCCGGGGCAGGCAGCCGACTCGAAGCTGGTGGTGGGGCCACTGTCTGAGCGGATGAAGGTGAAGCGCTTGTCCTGCTCCTTGTTCTCACTCAGGTCAGTGATGTTAACTTTCTGGAAGCCAAGAAATACGCATGTAACAGCTGAGGAGCTGAAAGGTTCTTGCTATCCCACACCAGGCTTTGAGCCCCAGGCAGGCCCGAGTCATCCTGCAGAAACACTGATTTGGAGACTCCACATGAGCCCACAACATCCCCGTCTCCTAAGACAGTGATGACCCAAAGAATCTGTCCTGTCATCACTTTCAAGTTGGGAAAATCTGGCCAGTCTGACCAGGAACACAAAAGGTTATTAAACGCCTCACACCATCAGCAAAACCCAAGGCCTCTGGGGGCTGCTGCACTGTGGGGTCTTGCTCTGAGGAGAGGGTGGAAGAGACAGTGGCAGAGTGTCACGGCCACTCAAGGTGTGACGTCCAGTATCCTGCCATCCCTACAACAGAGACCAGTCATCCTCCAGAAAGTGTCCCATCCTCTGGGGAAGGAAGTGACAGTGTCATAGTTATGGCCACTCAAATTTGAGTTAAGAGCTTGATCAACAAGCCTCTGAGACTATTAATGTTGCCCTCAGGGAGGACCAGGCCTGAGCAGGTTGCCAACTCCTGGGTTTGAGTCAATAGGATTGGAAGATTCTGAAGTTACTGGGAGAGGGTTGGGGCCCTAGGGAGAGTGATGTGCTGTGATTTATTTCCCTGGATGAGTAATAGCCCCTGGGTTCACACCCTATGCAGCACCCCACACCCCCTCCCAACTGAAGCTGGACTTAGCCATGTGTCCAGCTTAGGTCACACAGGGACATTAGGGGTAGGATGCAAGTAAAGGCCAAGCAAGTGTTTGCACATTGAGGCTTTTCTTTTTGGAATTGTTTTTCTTGAAAGCCAGCAGCCACATTGTATGGAAGCTCAGCGGACGAGTAAAGCCTGAGAGGCCATGGGAGATGGCTGAGCGCTCGGCTGCACACGGCTGCAGGAGTGAGCCCAGCCACACTGCAGGACAGAGTGGGCGTGTCCAGCTGACCCTCGCCAGCAACAGCATGATGAGAAAGGGCATATTACTGTGTTTCAAGCCACCAGTGGTGGTCATTACCTGAGGCAGGTTCCTACCTCCAACTGGAGCCTGATCTCATCACCAGACTTGACACAAGCCAGGCACAGCTTCCCTCCGTGGATCCCCAGGAACACAGCGTGTGGCTCAATGGGCACCACGTCTAGCTTCTCTGGGGAAGGGCAGGGAGATGCGTCAGGTGTAAAGAAGAGGAGGCAGAGACAGAAAAAACAGGACACACGATAGGGATTTTTCTTCTCCCCTACCCCACTAAAACCCCAAGGTCAAAAGGACAGTCAAGCACCATCTTCATGGTCTGCATCCAGAGGGTCATAGTAAGCACTGTCTTGTGACTGCTCAAGGACCAAGTCGTCCAGATTCTGTCCCCTGCGATCTCTACCCTTGCTGCTTCGCTAGCATGGTGGACTCCAGTCAACAAACATGCTGCTCATAGATAGAAAAAAGCACACGAGGTCATGTGTGGGTGCCTGTGGCTTAGTCCAAGGCACCTGGGTCACATGGAACCTGCCTCTGACCTCAGCTACCTGTGCCCTCATGCAGCCTTGACGAGCTCAGCTTCTCTGTGCCTTCATGTTTCAGTAGAAAGGCAGGTCTCACACTCTTTCAGGGTGAAGTGGAGGGAAAGAAGATGAGGGTGGGAAAGGCGGGGAGGTGGCGATGATGCCTGTCCAAACACCCAGCCAGCACAGGGACATGGAAATACCCTTGAAGGCAAGTGCTGGCAAAAAATCTCGCACCGTGTCATCCACCTGCCCTCATCTTACTAAGGGAAAAATGAGGAACGCAGGAGAAAGCATGCCCATGCAGCCTGTTAGAGCACGTTCCAGAACATGACTGTGGTGTTGACGACAGTGGCCCGTAACAGTCTTCCATATGGCTGATTCATTTTGAATGAAGACTTAGCACTTGAACAACACAGGAACAAAGGGGCTTATTAGGAGACTGGCAGAGGTAGAACCTGCCCCCTCAGCCGTGGCCTAGGGCCACTGTACCTGTAGAGGTAGCTCCTGTCCTAGGATTTCCCTCCTCACCTCCTGAGACCAAGCCTCCTCTGCTTCAAACTCAGCTACAGAGACCAGTGAGGGTTAGAGCATCGTGAGGTTTCCAGGCACTCACAGTGCCGCAGGGCTTTGGGCAAGGTGCCCACACAGAACCAGCTTTCCTGGACCCCACTCACCTTCCAGTTTAGTATTCGGGCCTTGCAAATATCCAGCGACTAGTTGGTCATTCCTCAGGTAGAAAATCTTCTGGTTGACATCCCAGATTCTATTAAGCAAAAGGACCCCACTTTAGGGAGCTGTGTGCCCAGCCCCATGTCTCGCCTCTTCCTCTCGCCCTGGGAGTTTGCTGAATCTGCATCCAGCTTTCTCCCAGGGGTGTGGTGTTTTAGAACATCATTGGCATGGATGAGGAGACGGAGGTCAACAGCAGATATGAGAAGGCGCAATTCCCACCACAGCCTGTTGCATGAACTCCTACCCTTCTCTTGTCCTCGTTCCTCGTCCTCAGATTCCTAGGACAGGCACCTTCTCCTTGAGCAAAGCATGTTCTAGAGTAGCACCATCCAATGAATTCTCTAGGATACAAAACTATTCTATACCTGCACTTCCAATATGCTAGCTCCCAACCACATGTTGCTATTGAACTCTGGAATGTGGGACATCGAGGATCTGAATTGTAACTGTATTCTGTTTTTATTAGCTTAAATAGAAATTTCAAAAGTCATCTGAAACCAGTGGGCACCACAAACAGCCCTGGAATTTTCAAGGACAGAGGACCCTGTCGCTGAGGGGGCCTTTGTCTGTGGGTCTGTCCCAGAGCGTTCTTCCATCGCCCAGTGGCCTATTTCTGCAACCAGTCTTTTCTTCTTGGAGAAGAAACCCTCAGGCTGAAAGCAGTCTCAAAGCTCTGAGACAGGGTGCGTACAGCCCCAGCCGGGATGCAGGCCCTCCACACTGCCACCCACCAGCATGACGTTGGCCCGGCACCTCATGCCCTCACCTGTGCGACATGGCTAAGGACACCCACCACATCAGGTGGCTTTGGTGAGTTCTTGCACTCAGAGAGGGGTGGTCAAGCAAACTGAAGTTGTTTGCACCAGTGAGCGATTGACCTTTTGTGATTATTCCATTCCTGGGTGAATTTCCATCTGAAGGGATTAGATATCCTTACCTCAAGACTGGGAGCATCTCCTGACTGATAGGAAGAGGAAGGGACAAACCTTATGAAGTCAGGGAAGAGCAAGGACTTGACCGGGGTAAATGTAACACTCACACACATACACACACGTGGTAAACACGGAGGCACGCAGCATCCCAGCCTGCAGCCTCAGGCCAGAGACTTTGAAGCTACCCAACTTACTACATTCCTAGAATATCACAGAATAGTGGGAACACATAGACAACACTGTTTTAACAACATTACAGCCTGTCATTTTTACAACAGCGATGGTGACCTCTCACGAAACTCTTGGTCCAGCTTTTAAAAATTACAGTTGTTTTCAGGCACTTGACAGAACTCTGTTACATCATTATTGGTGCCCTGGATCTTCACAAGGACCCCAGAAGGTAATGGAGGCCTCAGGGAGTTAGAGCCTCAAGGGACCAACACAGACACTTCCGAACCACCAGCCTGGGATTGTGGGTCACCTCCTGCCCACGGGGGGTGCCCCTCTCTGCTTCTCTGCCCACCTCTCAGGCCGGCCCAGGTTCCAGCACACCTACTTGGCAGGTGATTGCTACATGCTAAGCTGCAGAGTCACTGGGGAAGTCAGTCAAGCTTCTCACCAAGTTTTGGAACTCTAGGATATTTTGAAATAGAAGCCCTGAAGACCACACCTGTGACAGTCTCTTCACTGAGTGTCGGCCATCCCCTTCCAGCCCAAATCTACAGTGGCAGCACCAGACAGCGACAGGGACAGATCTTCACCTCCAACCCCCGTTGCCCGGGGTCCGCCTTACCTGAAAGCTTGCATCTTGCAGGGTCTCTTCCTGGAGGGATGGCAGCCTGTCTCTGAGTGGAACAGGAAAAGGAGAAGAGAGATTAAGCAGCTGTGCACCACAGTGCACCTGTGGATTT
This sequence comes from Condylura cristata, assembly GCF_000260355.1. Lineage (NCBI taxonomy): Eukaryota > Metazoa > Chordata > Mammalia > Eulipotyphla > Talpidae > Condylura > Condylura cristata. The sequence continues at coordinate 491,836 of NW_004567121.1, forward strand.
CCATCCTGGGGCCTCAGCAAGACAATGGAGACTGCCATTTCGGGCCCAGAAGAGCGACTTATAAAGAAAATGGTCACTCACCAAGCCCGCCTTTGTCGCCCTTCCCCAAGTTTAGAACGGAAACGCACTCACATTTCCAAAACAGAAACCCTGCTGTTGTCACTCTCAGCCCCGCTGAGTGTCGCAATGGGATGTCGTAACTGGTCCCCTCCTCCTCTCTCCTGTGTAATTTCCCCAAAATAAAGATCGCTATTTCCCCTTCACTGAGTTCCTGGGAGGAAGACAGTGAAAACCAAAGTCTTTTGCCTGACTGGCAGGTGCCCTAACCCCGTTGCCTTTCCAAAGACAGATTTGTTCAGAAATGTCCCCCATCCTAATACAGCCAAGAGGTAGGGTCCCCAGCTTGGGGGACCATGTTGTGTCACCTCGTATTCCCCGGAGGAAGGACAGCCTCGCCGGACTCTGGACCAGGACTGGTAAACAGTATGTAAATCACTAGACAGCAAATATTTTGGGGTTTGTAGGTCATCTGGTCCCTGTTGTGATTATTGAAGTCCCCTGGTGTGGCTTCAGAGTGGTCCCAGATGACCTGTAACCATCACGAAGTGCCCATCACTGTGTCTCAGCACAACTTTCTTGACAAAAACACACGGTGGCCACATGTGTCTCAAGTTTGCTGATGCCTGCTCTTAAGTGAATGTTTCCTAAGAGGTGCTTCAAACCACTTCTAATATGCTGTCCACATCTAAAGAGATAAGGGCTCAGGAAAGGGGGTGAACTCAGCATTTGGACAGAAATGGGCCCACGTTCCTCCTCCACCAGCTGCCACCTACGTGACCTTGATGTCATTTCACATGTATGAATTTTTGTCTCTGTCTCCCATGCTCAGAATGAGGTCGCGTGTCTTCCTCACAGAGGGAAGGAGGGAGGGGGTCAGCGAGGGAGGGGAGGAGGGCTAAGCTCTGGCCCACAATGACCGTTTGTGAACATTAACCTCCTTACTTACTACATTCTAGGCAGTTAAGGAAAAGGTTAGCACACTCCCCTTTATGCACAGAAAAAAAGATGAAGAGAGCATCTATGCCATCTACACAGTAGCATCTATCAGGTTAGTACAGATGCATAGATTGTAGCACTTTACAACTGGATGGGAGCTCCCCAATCACCCTGCTCCACCTTATCATGGTTTTGAAAAAGACCTTGAAAAGACCTTTCCAGAAGGGAAAGGACCTGTCTGAGGTCACACAGCTTGTTAATGACAAAGGCACACTCAGAAATCCAGATCTGAGTCCCAGCTCAGGGGGCCACCCAGCTGCAGCCACAGATTCTAGGGAGACTGACTTTATTTTCAGAAAATGAAACAGAGTCTGTGTCCAAATGAGAATAAAGTCCTTCGAAGAGGCAAGTTACCAACAAACTTTCAAATCAAAGGTGCCCCACATTCAGAGCAAATGGAACTTTTGTGCAAAAATTGCGTCACCCCCCTGGGTGTTTGTTTCCAGAAGCATAATGGCATATAGGTCTTCCTGATGCCTTCTCACAGCTGTGTGACCTTGAGAGAGACTCTGAACCGGTTACGAGAAATAGCATCCATCTACCTAGAGAAGACCCAAGGGGCATTTTGTTTCTATTGGAGACTCACTAAGGGAGTTAAGAACATCCTTGGTTATTTGTCACTTCAGTATTTGCTAAATTAAGGTTTATAATTTCAGAAATATTTATGAGTCATCAGGTGATAACTCATGCCTGCTCAAAGAGAGGGCAGCTTGCACCCCACTGTGATAAGCAATTTCCTACTGTGTTTCTTCTGTTACCTCTAAGTAACAGTGGTTAAATCAACACCCTCAAAAGATGTCTCTGAAGATTGAAGAGACTTCCCCACACGCATCTGAGCAGCTCTGTCCTGACTGCCACCCTTAGACTGTGTTCAAGCCTAGGACCCACCCATACCGTGGTCCTGGGCAAATTTCTCTGTGCCAACCCAATTCAGTGGCAGATATCTCATAGAGAGAAGAAAAGCTGAGCTCCCCACCCTTCCCATGGGTATGAAGTCCTAAGAAGTCCCCCCCCACACACACACACAATGACCTCCAGCTAAGGGAGCCCCTGGGACCCATCTGTGAAGCCAGACAGGCTCGGGGCTGAATCCTCTGTCATTGACCAGCTGCACCACGTCATACAATGTGCTGAAGCTCTGTCGCGGTTTCATTACCTGCAAGATGGGCTAAGAATAGAAGCCTCGTCATGGTGGCTATGAGGACTGAGACACTGCACACAATGTACTTAGCCCTGACCTTGGCACAGGGAACATTTGAATGATAAACAACTATTGCATCCACTTCTTTACCTCAGGTGAAGCAAAGAGATGATCACAGAGCCCTCAACCTCTCCACCCTGCACTCCTGGCCCCTCCCAAATCTGCCTGACTCCAGAGAGAGACCCTCACACCCTTCTAATTGGGGGGAGGCAGAAAAAGGAGCACAAGTTCCTTGCCTGCCCTCACACTTCTGCCCACAATTCCAATGTTAATCTTCTATTAAAAAATCAGTTGGGGGCCCTCTCTAGTGGCGCAACAGGTTAGGGCGCAGCACTGCAAGCTGGCCACTGCTGCTTCAGTGAGAGTTCGATCCCCAGTCCCAGAGGTGACCCACATGGCGGCGCAGACTTCTCCTGACCCACCCGCTGCTTCCCTCAGCAGTGTACTTAGTCAAACTGCCTGTTCTGCTTCCCACTCTGTCTCTGGTGAAGCCTCTCACCACCCCTGCACCTCTGACCTGTACCCCATTTCTGTATGCATAAATAAATAAATCTTAAAAAAAAATCAGTTGGTGTCTCTGGTATTTCTGATCACAGAAAATCTCTGACTAAATTTATTTTCAGTTCTGGACACTCAGCCCAGTCCTGCTCTCTTCCTGGATTAAGTGTAAGGACCACAACTCAGAGTGGACTCTGCTCTGCTCGCTGCTATGCTTCCCTCTCGCTGCTATGCTTCCCTCTGAGCTGCGGGCACCAAGATGGAGTCTAGTGCCGTCCACGTGCTCAGTCTGTCTTACTAGGCCTTGGCACAACACTCATGACTAATTTCCCCATAGAGGCAACTAGAAGAACCAGATGATGTCTCTACCCAAAAAGCAGCCACTATCGATGCCCACAAAGTGTTAGGCACGGGGCCGGCCACCTAGGAGGTGCTTGATAAATGTTATTATTTCTCAATTTCAGTTCAGTCAAGTTCATTTTATTGCATCTTTCAATTCTAACATCTCCACTTGGTTCCTTGTTTGTATAGTTTCTAGTTCTCTGCCAATGCTTCCATTTTGTCTTTTAAATCCTTGACCATGTTGTTCGTATTCCTTATGCAGGCTGTCCTCGATGATGCCATCATTAAGCCCACTGGGTCTCCATCCATTGTCCGCTGTTGGTCTGGTTGTCTCCCATACACATAGATATGTCTGGCTACTTTTCTTGACCTTTGTAAGCTGTCTAGCAAAAGCTATAGAACTCACTCCAGGTTCTTGTTGTTTATCCAGAAACAACATTGCTTCTGCTGAGCAGAGAGGCTGAGAGCAGAACAGCCCACGTGACCTTCCCCACACAGGGACTGAGATGACCTGGGCTCAGTAACCAGTTCAGGTTCACTGCTAATCATCCTTAGTCCCAACCCCAAACCACAGTGTTTAAAGCAATATCTCCCCCTCAGCAGAATATAGATCCTCTCCCACCCCCAAGTGCCTTGACCCTGTCCAGAGCTCAGTTATAGACTTTGAGACCAGCAAATACTCCCAGAAGTAAAGAATCCCAAAGCCCAATTCCCAGGCCTTTTGCAATTTTTCCAACCCTTGACTTTTCTTAGATGTCTTTGGATCTTTTAAAATTTTGCCTAGCCATCATCACAGCAGGAAGGCTAACCCTAACCAACTTGGGCCAGAGGTGGGTACAGTTGTTGTCTATTTTTTAAGTCTTATTCAGAACAGCTGGAGTTTGAGCATCATGGGGGGGGGGTAGCAGTGATTAAAAAGTCAGAGGGAGCAGGAAATTTATCTTTAAAAAACTGAATCAGAGGGTGATGTTGTCAGATGGGCTGTAAGGTGATCCTGGGGAATGGACTTGGATTGTGATTTGGGGTACATGAACCTGAAGGCAAGCCAGGGTTGTGCTGATAAATGCTTGACAAGTGAATCTGCACCAAAAAAGTTCTGATCTGTATCATTTGTCAAGTTCTCTGATCTTAATACTTCCAGCATGGATTATTTCAAGCCACTGAATGCAGAGCTAGGAGAGGAGGCACACAGAACCTGCTCTTCCTGGCTCTGGCACCCCAGGAAGCAGGAAGATGGGGCTTCTCTTTGGGCTTTTTAGATGAAATCACCCCATCTCCTAACTCTACCTCCCTCCTTCTTAGCCCAAATGGCTCACCCCACAGGTCCCATACTCCTTGCAGAAAACAAGCCTACTAATAAGCTGAGTCTATTTGGAAAGCTTCATGCATCTTGGTGCAAATTTGTCCACTTGTGCCCCCTGGGGTTGTATCTGTGTCACAGAAGCATGACTGGGCTCTGGGCGGGCAAGTGAGCATCTTAAATTGGAATGGTTTAATCTCATCCTTAGAATCTTCACCACCTTGGCTTGCCTGTTCTACAGCACCATAGCACATGACAGGTGATTTCGTTTGGCCAAACTTTGTAAACTTTGTAAATTTTTTACTAAGCTAATGAAATCAAGATTCTGGTTACTCCTTCCTAGAGAAGGATAAATATCTTAGTACAAAGAGGAGGAAGAAAACAGGCATAGAAAGTCTTCCTGTCGGTCTCCACCTCCCCTGCCCGGTAGCTAGTCATTTTAACCAAACCCAGCAGCTCAGCAGCTTAGCAGAAGCTCCCTACATGTCTGGGACAGATATCCTCCTGGGCATCTCTGACCACCAAGCTGCAGACATCAGGGTGACTTCATCTGTCCTCCCGGCCATCAGGAGATAGCCGATAAAGGCAATGGTTAGCGATGACTTCTTTACAACAAGCTTGCTCTCTGCCAGGTCTGAATGGTGAGATTTCTGTAAAATCTTTTGAGACCCAGATTCCGCCAAGGTGGTTTTTGCTCCAGCAGTTTCTGGGTTTGATATGGATCTGTACTGAAAGTCACCATTCATCAAAGTCATCATTTACCAGTTAGCTTGATAATGCAGAAGGACGCAAGTTTGCTCTTGTCTTCTTTGTTGGATGCTCAGCTCCACGAGGGAGCTTCTCCATAAGCAGGGAGAGGCAGGGAGGGAGAGGGGCTCAGGGAGGAGGCAGCTATCTCCACCACGCCTGCCTCTGTTTCTTACCTGCAGCATTCTTTGGCTCTCGTTCTACTCTTTCTTTTTTTTAAGATTGATTTATTTATGCATACAGAACTGAGGTACAGGCCAGAGGTGCAGGGGTGGTGAGAGGATTCACCAGAGCAGAGTGGGGAGCAGAACAGGCCAACTGACGAAGGACACTGCTGAGGGGAGCAGCAGGCAGGTCAGGAGGGGTCTGCCGCGCCATGTGGGTCAGCTCCAGTTCTGAGGGTGGAACTTGCACCCAAGCAGCTGCTGCCAGCTTCGGAGTGCTGCGCTTTAGCCCACTGTGCCACCAGGGAGGGTCCTGTCCTACTCTTTTCATATACATCTCATAGGCTCGTGACAGCTCTGTGTGGTGGGTACACCTGCACTCACTTTCGAGATGGACGAGATTGACTTTGAAAAATTTAAAAAACAAAACAAAACTGATTCTTAGAATTAAATCACTGAGCTAGGATTTGAACCTAATTCTTTTATTTTTCCTACACTATGATCCTGCCAGAGAGGCAGCTGATCTTTTTTGTTTCTTCTTCATTACACAGTTCACGAAGCAAGGATTATGTTAGTTCCTACGTCATTCCTTTTGTTTGCACTCACATCTCATAGAACAATGATCTGTTCCATAGTTTCTTGGAAAGTTTAGGATTTTTGGTAGTCATGAAAAGGTAATGCTAAAACCCTTCATAAGTTTGAAAAAAAAAAAAAAGCAAGAAAGAAAACTCTTTACCTGGTTACGGATTAGTTTTTCCAGGATTCCCCCTGTTTTATTACTGGAAGTCTCTCATCCTGTAAAACCTCTCAATCCCAGGAAAAATGAGGTAATTGGTCATCCTACGCTGTGATTCCTGAAAGGTGCTGACTAATGGCACCACTGCAGGTGCCATTAATTATCAGTTTTCGCTCCTTGCTGGTTTAGCCTGTTTTTAGTCACAAGGTGGTCCATCTTTTCAACAAATACAGCAAGCAAGCACACAAGAGCACTCAAAAACCTTAATAAGTCAGGCCCTCCCTGGTGGTGCAGCGGGTTAAAGCACAGCACTAAGAAGCTTAAGCTACCTCTGCATGAGCTCGATCCCCGCCTGCCCCGGAGGTGACCCACATGGCACGGCAGACCTCTCCTGACCCACCCGCTGCTCCCCTCAGCAGTGTACCTCGTCGATCTGCCCCGTTCTGCTCCCCACTCTGTCCCCAATGAATCCTCTGGCCTATACCTCAGTTCTGTATGAATAAATAAATAAATCTTAAAAACAACAACAACAAAAAAAAAAACCTTAATAAGTCACTGCTCAAGGAAAGAGCAGATATAGTATGAATCACTCACTCATTCTGGTCACGTTAATTTTACTTAAGCCAGTCATATTTAGTTTCTTCCAGCTATACAATCAAGACAGGATTGACATCTAGTTGCTTAAAACTGTTTTCAACTTGGATCCTAGAAAGCGTTTACACTTTCATCACTTGGTCTTTGGCGCCTCCACCTCTTCCTTTTCACTCTTGTTTTTCACACACGCTGGCTGTCAGGCCAGTGGCAAGGAGAGGAAACAGATGTGGTGAGGTAAATGACTTGCCCAGGGCACACACGGTGGTCCTCCTTGCTCGCCCGCCCCCACCTCCAGCCCTTCAGTGGGACATGAGTCCCTCCATGCTCTCTCTTCAGAGCCCCCTCACAGCACAGCCACGCTCCTGGCCTTACACAGAGGACGTGTCTCCTCCTCCAGCAATCACGGAGTCACTGGACCTGAACCCACTTGTCTTCCGAATTTGACCCAATTTGAATTCATTTTTTTATTCATTCATATATATATTTACGTTGTTGTTCATTCTGAAACAATGTTTCCTCCCCCCATTCAAGTTCTTGCACATTTATTTAGCACCTACTGTGTACCAGTTTTACATATTTTGAAGTGAGCCCTTTTTAAGCACTATGATTTCTTCAGTGTGTGGTTCTGGGAGTGGTTCCAGCATCCTCCTTTACACATTCAAAAATGGCAGAAGACCACAGGCTGACATTTTTACACTTCCCACTGGAGACTGCTACACCCACTAAACAGAGGCAGGAGGGTTTGCTGCCCTTGGAGTAACGGTTTGTGGTTTATAAAACACTTCTCTCTCCCCGGCCGCATTCAGGCACGCTGTCCCGACACCCGTCACCCCTGCAGCTGTGGGACACAGACTGCCTGCAGTCAGCCCTGCTCCTCCCTTCCACTGGCTGTCTGGATCTGGGTGAATTTCTTAACCTTTCCATGCCACAGTTTCCTCTTCTGAAAATGTGAACAGTAATAGTTCTTCCTCATATAGTTGCTGCGAGGATTAAATGAAGTGAAACAGAAAGCCTGTCTTACAGTAACAGTAAAGAAAAGGTAGCTATTACTGTGTCTATGAAACCCTGAGAGTTTGTGAGCCTTTTCCTATTGAAAAAAGTGAGGTCCAGAAAGGAGAAATCATTTATCCCACAGAGGCCAACTTAAGATTAAAAGGGGGCCTTGAAGCCATCCACCTTAAGGCCTTTTCCCTGACCCACACCGATCTTAACCAAAGGTTGCAAACTGGTAGCTCATAGGTTGAATGTTTTCTTACTTGATTTGTTTAATCAAATGGCTACACATAATGCAACCAAAATATATGACTCTTTTTGAAAGTAGAGAAGTTCTGACCACCTGACCTACATCTAACTGACAACCGTCTGATGGAAAGAATTAGTGAAAACCGCTAATTCTCTACAGTCCTTACCCTCCCCTATGATCCCTCAGATCTTATGACTGAGTACAGAGTCTATTAATATTTCCCATTGGGCTCACACTCTAGTTTCTCTCATTTTACAAAAATATTTCCCCAGTCTCCATACCTCTAAAGATGCACATAACCAGCAGACTCTTAGAGCTTAGTAGTCTTTCTCACAGCAGGCATGTACCTGGTGGCCTGGCAGGTTTTGGGCTTGCAGCCCCTGCCTCAGAAGAGCTGCTTCCCCTTGGAGACTGCTGTCTCTGCAGAAGCCAAGTCTCCCAGACAGGACTTGCCATAAGGACATCCATGCCCTTGACATTTCCCTGGAATCTTCCTCTCCTGAGTATTTGGTAAGCACCAGTAGTAGAAATTTTCTCACTTTTCAGTTGGAAAAATCAGAGTGGAAGGAGCTTACCGGAAGCCATGGGAGGGCCGAATGGATTCAAGGTCTTCTGAGGACTCTCAGCCTCTGGCTCCAGACTCAGCAGCTGCACAGAAAGGAGGAGTAGCTGGCAGTATCTGTGCCACAATGCCTCCCAGGGTGAAGTTGCTCCTGCCTTCCTGAGTACCTGTGAAGAGGAAGAGGAGGAGCTGTGGCCACCTTCCCACACACCCATGTGGGCTGGCTATCCCACGGAGGTGTGCAGGCCAGGCTTCCAGAAAGGGTGACTCATAATAATAGGAGCCCAACTGGTTCTTAGTTGTATACATCTGGAGGTGACATGTGGGGAACTGAGCTCGAGAAGTGGGGCTGGCCTCTGTGCCCACCCAGTTCTAACTCCTGGCAGCTTACCACTCCTACATGCCTTCATCCAGACAACATGGACTGACTTGCATGCCAGGGACTCTTCCGAGCACTGGGAATTAGTCAGATAGGTTCTTGGTATTTAAAGGAGATAGACAGGCAGGAAATGAGCAAACAACAAAGTTAACTCATATGGTGGTATTATAGGGGAAATCAAAGACATGTTTTCACATATAAACAGGGTGGGTGCCTGCCTTAGGGCTCATGGCCAGGAAGTCCTCGCTCAGAAATGGTGTTTGGGTTGAGACCTGGGAGGTGTCAAGGAAGAGGAAGAATGTTCTAGGTGAGGGGAATAGCAAATGCAAAGGCCCTGGGGTGGACATATTCATAGCTTGTTTGAGGGTCATTTAGAGGCTAATCTGATTGGGGCATGGCTTAGGGTGCACAAGACATCATCTACCTGCCAGCTGCCTGCAGACTCCATGCCCTGGCCATTCCCATGGTGCTGTGTATGAGGTCAGACACACTCTCGCTGCATCCTCTGGAAGACCTTTTATTCTTTTTTTTTTTTTTTTAAAGATTCATTTATTTATGCATACAGAACTGGAGTACAGGCCAGAGGTGTAGGGGCGGCGAGAGGCTTCACCAGAGACAGAGTGGGGAGCAGAACAGGCAGATCAACAAAGTACACTGCTGAGGGAAGCAGCGGGTAGGCCAGGAGAGGTCTGCCACACCATGTGGTCTCCTCCAGGGCAGGCGGGAATCGAACTCATGTGGAAGTGGCTTTAGCTTCCCAGTGCTGTGCTTTAACCCGCTGCGCCACCAGGGAGGGCCCAGGAAGACCTTTTATTCTATACCATTCCCTTCTCTTAGCATCCAGAACATGCTATTGAACTTCATGTCCCTGGACTGTGCCATCGGGTAACAGATAAAGCAGGAATCCTTAAACTGCCTAGTTGACTCACAGGACCGGTGGCAAAGGCCCCTTTGGCAGGCAACAAGTCCTGAATCTGACCCCAGGTGTGCAACTAACCAGTTGTATGGCCCTGGACACAGCCTTTCTGCTCTCCAGACTTCACTCCCTGCTCTCCCTTAGGTTAGGGACTGGTTGAAAGGAAGGATGACATGAAGGCAATAAAATACACTTAGCTATATGCATTGAAACCATAGAACACTGGCGTGGAGAGTGAAGGGACAGGTTAGCCTGCCCTAATCCTCCTCTGCTGGAAAAGGACAGGTTCTCTCTATCAAGGACGGACATGCCACTCCCCCTGGACATGCCACTCCCACTTGCAGAAGGGCTAATCTTTTATGAACATCTCAAGAGGGACCTGTGAGAGGCCTTCATTTTCCCCTAAACTTGTGCCTGTGACCAGGACTCATTCTTGGGGTCACCTCACTCAGCACACAAGGTCTGAATTCTATCTAGGAGGTTCAGAGACCAGACCTGGGCAGGCGCCCTGTCCCTGGTACTCCTAAACATAGGGACTTCCCACAGAACCTCACTTCCTGATGGCTTCAGCTTTGGCTCATCAGCCTCAAGGCCAAGATCTCTTCTGAGCCTTGGCTGGGAATTTACCAAACATGCCTGTTCAGTAAAGAATCAGGAACTGTATTTTATAAACCTGAAAGTTGGGCTGGAACCCCCTTGTCTCCATGCTGTGCTTCCCTGTCCTTACATCAGGAGGACCACTCTGTGGGGGCCCGCTCTGGTGCCAGGAGTCTCGGACTTTGGCCTTCCAGGCCACATCTGTGTCATTCTAGGAACATCTGTAAAAGGAGAGTGAGATTACAGAGTGCCGGGAAGAGGGAGAAATTGAGGTTAGAGCCCCTATCTTGGACTGAGGGTTGTAGGTGGGATACCCACGGCCCCAAGGGAAGTCAGACTATGGGATCAGAAGTTTGGGTCACTGGTCAGACTCAATGGCAAGTTCTTTGTGTGCTGTGTGAACACCAAGGGAATGAATGAGTCTCTTCACAGGCAGCCAGGGAGAGAGGCACCCACGGGCATCCTTTCTGCTGATCTAGTGAATTTGAGCTTTGAAAAGAGTTGGCATCATTTTATAACACAGATGATTGTAAGCTGGAAGCTGTTTCCCCATGGTCTTAGATTAATGCCCAAACCCACAAACGGTCCATAGCCTCTACACAGCTTGGTTCAGGCTCAGCTTGTAAAATAATGCCTTGGTGCTCTGAACTCCAGCCACCTGGGTCTTCTTTGTTCCCCAAGTTTACTTTCTTCTTTCTGCCTCAGAACCTTGACAGGTTTATCATTGGTATGAACACCCTCCTTTTCCACACTCCACTAGCCAGTCAACTATCCTCACCTTGAAGACCTGTGATCTCTGTGTCACACCAGCTTTCCTGGCAGGTGCCAGTGAGGCCAGGGTGTTGTGTTTACCATCATAACCCTGACTCATAGCATAGGATGTGCCACATAGTGAGTAAAGGGATGGATGAAAAGTTCTCTCTCTCTCTCTCTCTCGCCTTCTGTCTTCTTCACACGCACATACACACACACATTCCTACATCTCTACAGGTGACTGAAACTCCCAAACATGAACATTCACAAGTGACACACAAGTTGACATCAATTAAAATCAGACTCGCAGACCCAGTTTAGCCCATGAGCCATTCTTCTGGGAACTTGCCACCACAGCTCACGGCATGCAACGGACCAGGCCTTGTCACCAGCACTATCTGATTGTCATGTGGTGGGAGCTGTTTCAAGGTAACACACTACAGGGAATAAGGAACTAGAACCAGAAAGGTCAGCCCGTGGTTTGGTAACTGCTTTCAGACTGAAACTCTGAAATCCATGAACTGTCCACAGGTGCACAGAGAAAGCCATGCTGTGGGGAGGGAAGATCAAAGTAGAGGCAGAGAGGCTTCAGCCTCCAGGCGGCATTCCTCCTCACCACTCACAGTTGCCGGGTAGAGTTTTTTCAAGGTTCTGCTGCACTTCCAGCTGATGTGTCCTCTCTCACAACTCCCCAGTACACTTGAGCTACATCAGGCTCACTCAAATAGTCCTACAAAAGCCAACAAGCAACCTACCAGGACCCTGAGGAGTCCAGGAAAATACAGGAGCATAGGCCTACGAATGGGAGAGAACATGTCCTGCTTCTGTGGGGCACATTCCCATTTACAAAGGCCCAGACCTGAGTCCCTAAGTTCAGTGGGGCACATTCCCATTTACAAAGGCCCAGACCTGAGTCCCTAAGTTCAGTGGGGCACATTCCCATTTACAAAGGCCCAGACCTGAGTCCCTAAGTTCAGTGGAGCTTGTCTGGTGTCCAATTATTTGCTCCTCAGCGGAAAGGCAGGGGACAAAGAAGAGAGAAGGCGAGAGAGAGAGAAAACTTTTCATCCATCCCTTTACTCACTTATGTGGCACATCTGTAACAGAGTGGTAGGCCCAAGTCCGAACACCCTGAGTCCTCTGTCCTTGTTCCAGCTGACACTGAAGGAGGGAGGGTGGCCAGTCATGCTTTCTCAGCAACCAAGTGGTAGAGGGGTCCGTTCTCCAATCGAGGTGAGCAATGTTCCCTGGCAACTTCAACCAGAAAAACCTGTAACAAAACCTAACACACAATTGCTCCCGCTCCATGAAACATTCGTCCCCATCATTCCTGCGAAGTGTATGTTAGAACTGATGGCACAGTGGTGAGCAAGGGGGACGTGTGTCTGTCTCAAGGGGCTCAGTCTTCACACTCCCAGGAAACTTCAGCACACTCAGAGTGATATGAGTGTGTATAAAAGAAGCACAGGATTTTGTGGGAGCACAAAGCAGCAGACACCCCATTTAGACTTGAGGGTCAGGAGAGTGAGAGGGGGCAGATGGGGGAGATGGGAGAAAGGGAAGAGGAGAGGAATTACCTGGGAGTCCAGGTAATTAAAAGTCGTCAGAACTGAAGTACAGAATTCCAGGGGGAAGCCAAGGACCAGTCTACTAGATGACTGGGCTTGAGTAGCTGTTTACTCTATCAAGGGCTCTGGGCCTGGGGCTGAGTCAGGGCTTCTTGGAATTGCCAGCAGGGGAAAATAGGGGCTGAAATCTGGTTGGAAGTAAGGGAAAGGCTAACAACTGTTTGATTTGTATTTGACTTTTACATTGTATGCTTATCTGGAGGAACGGAAGTTGGATTGTTGATGGTAATTTGAGATCCCAACATCTCAAAAAAAAGCATTTCTCGGTTGCTTCTGTAACAGAGTGGTAGGCCCTGAAAAGTCCTTTGTCACCTGAGAACGCTTCCTTTTCTTAGAACAGGGGCTTTCACATCACGAGATCTTGCGGTATGTCAGAATTCCTGGACAGACAGAGCTATAAACCTTTCAGTGCTCCATAACAGGAAGGTGTGATAAATCTGTGGTCTCTTATGAAGGATTGCATCATTGTGGAAAGGGGGCTGTGCTTAGAGACAAAGCAATCCAGTTTGTGGGGTTGCCCCAGAAAGAGACACTGCACATTCTGGCTGGTGCCCAATGCAAGGGCCAAGGTTACAGACTTTGACCTCAGGAGGCCTGCCCATCTCGGTCTATTGCAGAAACACAGGTACACTCCTAATCCAGACAAGTCTCTTTACTCCCTGGCAAGAGGACTTTGGAGGGATGGTTCCAGGTACATCCCCTTGGTGGTCCATGTCTGACTGACAGAGGGCGGATTCAAGCATGCACGTAGAGCCAGTAGAGATTAGGATGCAGGACATTTACTGGGGATTCACACCTGTGTGGTATGATGGAAGAAGGCGTGACAGAGACCACAATGAGATACCATCTCACACCTGTGAGAATAGCCCAGATCAAAACAATGACAAAAACAGAAACAGTAAGTGCTGGAGAAGATGTAGAGAAAGGGAAACCCCCTACACCACAGATGGGAATGCAAATTGGCCCAGCCCTTATGTAACAGGTACAGGTTTCATGGACTCTGCCCCCACTCCAGATACTGGAACTCCAAATCCCATCAGTACCAAGGAGAAGCACGCTGGGACGTGAGGGCGGAGCTGAGCAGCCTGGGATAAAACCGGACATGTGGACTCTGGGGGTCTCTTGGCTTGGTGGTTTGCGGCTGATCATTTGGGCGCTCAATCGGTTTTCAGCGTGCCGGTGGAGTCCAAGTCAGCAGACCTGGTAGGACATCCTAGTTAACCTGTGTTTCTCTCCCTCTTTCCCTGGGTCATCCCTTTACCTTTCTCCTTATAAATAAATCCATTAGTGTGTCCATAATACGATTGAATCATAAGAGCGTGGGTGAAGACCCACTGACAGGCAACCCAATTCACATTGGGGTGCCCTGTAACACTTATAGAAAGCAGTATGGCAGTGCCTCAGAACATTAAACATGGACCTGCCATTCCCAGAAATGCCACTCCTAGACATCTATCTGAAAAATTCAGAAACACTAATTTGAAAAGAAGCTTGTATCCCATGTTTATTGTAGCAGTATTTACTGTAACTAACGATGGAAATATGCTAAGTGCCCCAGATGAGTGATCAGGAAGATGTGGTATATACACACAATGGAATACTACTCGGCAATCAAGAAAGATAAGCTCATGCCATTTGCAGTAATGTGGATAGAGCTCAAAAGGACAGTACTAAGTGAAATAAGTCAGAAGGAGAAAGATAAATAACAGATGGTGTCACTAATATGTGAAATACAAAGTAACTAGACTAATGGTCAGAGAAAGACAAGTTGAAACTAACTCCTTCATAGCTGACTACAGTACAGAGACAGATAATAAGGGAAGAAGGAAATGGGGGAGGGGAAAGAAAAAAGAGGGAAGGAAGCACAATGGTATTTAATAGTAGAATATGGATGAATTGGAGGTGAGTGCACTTTGATGTTAATAGCTTCCAGGAGTAACCCCAATATTAGCTCAGTTAAAAATTAGGGCCCTCCGCCCTGGTGGCGCAGTGGGTTAAAACACAGCACTAAGAAGCTAAAGCCACTTCAGCATGAGTTCCATCCCCGCCTGCCCCGGAGGAGACCACATGGCGCAGCAGACCTCTCCTGGCCCGCCCGCTGCTCCCCTCAGCAGTGTACTTCGTAGATTTGCCTGTTCTGTGCCCCACTCTGTCTCTGGTGAAGCCTCTCGCCGCCCCTGAGCTTCTGACCTGTACCCCAGTTCTGTATGCACAATAAAATAAAATCTTTAAAAAAAAAAAATTAGGGCCCTCCCTGGTGGCACAATGGGTTAAAGCACAGCACTGAGAAGCTAAAGTCATGTCAGCATGAGTTCGATCCCCACCCCAGAGGTGACCCATGTGGTGTGCCAGACCTCTCCTGACCCGCCAGCTGCTTCCCTCAGCAGCGTACTTCATCAGTCGGCCTGTCCTACTCCCCACTCTGTCTCTGATCCTCTCATCGCCCCTGTACCTCTGGCCTGTACCCCAGCTCTGTATGCATAAATAATAAATAAATCTTTTTAAAAATTAATTATGGAGATACTGAAAATTAGGTAAAATGCACTAAAAATAGTGCATGTCACATAAAAAGCGCTCAACAAGTGGTAGTTGTTAAATAAAAGGAAGACAGGAGAGAAAGAGAAAGGCAACAGCATTTCAGTCTATCTGAGGAATCAGGGGTAGGTGGCCTTGGTCGGGGAGCCTGGCCTTCACTTCCTGACACTGACTGGTCACTGGATACAGGCTTCCCAGGGAAAGGGGATCTGTCCTCTTCAGCCACGGACCATTCTCATGGAAACAGGCAGAAACCACGGACCATTCTCATGGAAACAGGCAGAAACCACGGACCATTCTCATGGAAACACACTATCACCTGCAGAAATAATGACCAGCACCACGCTATCTGAACAGCCTTCAAAATATACTACTGCTTTCTTCATTTTATTTATTTTCCTTTTGGTATTAGGGTGCAATCTATTTCCAGACTTCCTTCAAATCCAATGTCTGAATTGCAAGGACAATGGGCAACACAGTAACAAGTAAGAAAGAGAGAGTTGTTTTACTGGGATTGATAAAGAAAGCAGGTGATACATAAGTACCATCAGTCTTATTTCTTAGTAATATTTTATATAAATTAAATTTAACTTCTGTTTTGATAAATCTACTTGCAGTACTATCTAGTGGCATGAAGCACATAGCAGTCACATTCTGTAATGGAAGGGAGGTAGTCACTGCATACTGTAAGGTTTTAGTGTCTTAAAATATGTGGTCCCTTAGCAGGCTTGGGAGAGGAATGCGAAAAGGAATTTAAAAGAGGAATTCCTTTAAAAGAACTACATTCTCCTGTTATCTTTGCCAACAGAGAACTAATCTGGACATTCCTGGCTAAAACTAAATCAGACAAATCCAAACAGTTAAATTCAGAAGGAATGAAGCCTCAGTCTTTTTTCTCCCTCCCTTGTGGAGATGCCTGAGGGTCATGCTGGATCAGGACCCCTGCCACCAGTCAGAGAGCATCAGGATGTCATATGAAGGTGCGGAATGGACAGCGGGTGTAATGGGTAGGACTGGCCTTGAAAAGAAGCAATGGCACAAATGCTATCACTCTTTTGCTTTCATTTAAATACTCTCAAAATTGTCAGCATTTCTCTGACCAACTTCTCTAAAGATTGGAGGTCTGACCCTACAAATCTTCAGTCTTATCTCATGACAGGACTATAACCACAAAGAAATACTCTGCTTAGCTGGCTTGAATTATGAAGGTGTCCTTGGAACGAGGGCTGTGGTGAAGGGAACTAACACTATGATTTGCAAAATTTGTCTCTGTTCATGTGACCAGGGGAAGGAGCGATATGCTTCCCCTATTATCTATAATTGCATATTTAAATAGAGATATTTACCAAAAGGAGTATTTGAGGAAGATAAAATGAGAGATTTCCCTATAAGTAGGAAAATTTCCTCCTGAGAGTGGACTGTAATGAGGACACAGATGATTACCACATCACAATCGCCCAACCACTTCCATAGTAATAAGTTACTATCATAAAACAAGAACCTTATTTTGAAAGATCCAGTTATTTTTGATTCTAATCAGTCGTCCATTTCTTCCTTTTTTGCTATTTTTTACACGTACCCTAGCTTTTCTTTTTCATGTGGATTGCTACCTACCTACTCTATTCTATTTTACATTTTAAAAATTGTCCATTGCTCCATGTGCTTGTTATTTAATCCTAACTAAATCAAAAAGACTTGGCTTGGAATTACTAAATCATAGTTTTGAAATTTAGACAGTTTACTTCATCTTTCTACTTACCACATAAAGGCTGATATTGATTAAAGGGCAAAATGGACATTCTCAGAACTGGCTGACTGACATTAGTACCTTTATATAATATTTTTAAAGCTTTTGTACATACATTTTTTCCCAACTGATTACAACATTTGTGTCTACCACATTTCTTCACATCTCTTGTCCTTCCCCCTTCCTCCCTCCTACACTCAGTCCTCAGTGTTTATGTATGTCCACACATCTTTGTGTTTTACGTTGTCAAACCATCTGCTGTGTAAATGCTCTGTATTTGTTCTGGTCATTCTGACTTGCCTTACTACAGATGAGTCTTTTGAATTCCCTCCATTTTGCTTCAATGGTAGGATATCATTCTTTTTTATGACTGAGTAGTATTCCGTTGTGTGGAGAAACTACCTGTTTGACTCAGTTGCCTGCTGATGGGCATTTAGGCTGTTTCCACATACTAGCTATTGTAAACAGTGCTGCAAAAAAACATAGTAAAGCATGTTTTTTGCATGGACAGCTACATGCTCTTTGGATAGATCCTCAAGAGTGGGATTATTGGTATAGCATTTCTATTTTTAGTTTTTAAGATGAATCCAGATTGATTCCCATAAAGGCTGTACCAGTTCACATTCCCACCAACAGTCTGACAGGGAACCTCTCTATCTATATCCTCTCTGGCACTTTTTGGGGGTGCTTTTAATATAATGCCTTTCTCATAAGCATGAGATAGTACTTCATTGTGTTTTTAACTTTTTTTTAACTCTTGTTGAAAGTGCTAAAAAACTTTTTTTCATGTACTTACTGACTTTCCAGAGATGTTCTTTGGTGAGGATTTGCTGGTAAGGTCAATGTGTTGGAAACCTGAAGTTTCTTCCTTCCTTTCTTTTTTTTTTTTTTTTGAAGATTTATTTATTTATTTATTCATACAGCACTGGGGTACAGGCCAGAGGTGCAGGAGGGTGAGATATTCACGAGAGACAGAGCAGGGAGCAGAACAGGCAGATCAATGAAGTACACTGCTGAGGGGAGCAGTGGGTGTTCAGGAGAGGTCTGTCGCACCATGGGGGTCACCTCTGGGGCAAGGGATCGAACTCTCACTGAAGCAGCTGCGGCCAGCTTGCAGTGCTGTGTCCTACCTAACCCATTGTGCCACCAGGGAGGGCCCAGAAACCTGAAATGGTTTATCAGAAAAATTTTCATGCTGGGGAAGCTAAGATTGTATACCCCCAACCCAGAAGGTAACTTCTGGGTAAGGACAAAGGGCACAGAGAAGAGGTCTGCTTCTTCCCAGAGAACACTGGTTTCCTCACAGAGCTCCAGAGCAGAACGTGGGATCTGAGCCTTAGCACCACGAGCAAGCCAAAAGGCTGTGTGTGCACTTGTGTGCAGGTAGGCTCACGCCCAGGCTCACACTGACCAGGAGGACTCTCGATTCACTGGCAAGCAGAGCTGTCTCCCTCTGGATCTATCTAAATCAGGGTGACTGTAAATCCTTTGGTGAAGGTACTGAGCAAACACTGTGAAAAATTCTCCAGGTGAAATTTGGGTTTAGTGAGGACGGACCAGGCCCAAAGGAAACTGAGGCATGACACAAGAGTACCCTCTTCCCAACCACGGAAGTCATCCCCAATTGCAAAATGGAGCCAGTGATAGCATTTTGATAATACCAGCAATGTTTTTAGAAGAGTGACATGGCCACAGTAACTAGACATGAATTGATAGCAATGGTCTTGTTTCTCTTGACACGTGTTTAGTGAACAACATGACTGGTGAACAGAGTGATAACTAGGCCCAAATGTTAGGTTCTTACAAGGGATGATGTATAATCAGTGTGACTTTAGGACTCAGCTAGGAAGAATAATTTTCTTTTCACAGGACTTGCAGTCATCATTGTGCCAACAGTATTTCCTGATATCATACACTCTTTACTCACCATAGTTGACCTACTCACTCTCCCCAAACATGTCCACTATCTCCATGCCTTTGCCTACTTCTCCCTCCACCCAGAAACCCCTTCTTCTGACCAGAACTCACCTCCCCTCAGCTCCCAGCTCACGTCCCACAGGAGCCCTTTCGGCCATGGCGTCCACCTCACTCCACCCCCTGCTATCACTGCTTCCTCCCAGGGTTTTTATGCCCTTCTTTTTATTCCCACATTACCATGCTGTTTTATTGTGAATTGCAGTTTCACCTGTTTCCCCACTGGGAGTTTCTTAAAATCAGAACAATATTCAGTTTAGAGCCAAAAGGATCAAATATGGGAACAGCCATTTGGCCAACTTCTGTGGTATAAAGACCATGACTGTGTGTCCCCAACTGCATCGAGCCCATGGACTGACACCGTCTGCTGGCACGGCAGCTTGTCATTCGCTGCTTCTCCTGAGACAGGACTCAACTGGTACCTGCTGGTGTAAGCATGAATGTGTCTAACCGTAAAATAATGTCCAGTCTGCCAGCTTTTAAGAAAGCACAGGATTCTGGGACAGAATCCTTCTTCTGAAGAGGTCTTTGCTGGCTTCTCAACCCTCATTTGCCCTCCCTACTGCCATCCATGGAAAAAGTCTTTCTTTGATTTCTGTGTGGAGCGAGTTCTCCAACCTTCCCATTTACTCTGGGATTTCAATAAATTATGTTTCTGTTTAAATTAGGCTGAGTCGGCCCTCCCTGGTGGCGCAGTGGGTTAAAGCACTGCACTAAGAAGCTGAAACCACTTCCACATGAGTTCGATTCCCACCTGCCCCAGAGGTGACCACATGGCACGGCAGACCTCTCCTGACCCGCCCGCTGCTCCCCTCAGCAGTGTACTTCATCCAGCTGCCTGTCCTGCTCCCCCTCTGTCTCTGGTGAAGTTTTTCGCCACCCCTGAGTCTCTGGCCTGTACCCCAGTTCTGTATGCATAAATAAATAAATCTTTAAAAAAAAAAGTCATGTATCAGACCTATACTGTGTCTGCAACAACATTTAAATTAGGCTGAGTCTATTTCCATGACTTGCCTGAATCCACAGAATTCTGGCAGATAGACACAGATCTGTCAATAGTGATCAGCTTGTCTCACCAACATTGTCAACACCTCACATACCATGTACACTTTTATGTCCCCTGCATGTGTGAGAGCTATCGTTTGTGGTACAGGAGATGGTTTCATACCTCAGATTAAACTTTTATTTATTAACAATTGTGTGTTTATTATTTTCAAGTGTAATAGAAACAAATTTAGCTAGCATATTTCCCAAAGATTGATTTATTTATGCATACAGAACAGAGGTGCAGGGGCGGTAAGAGGATTTACCAGAGACAGAGTGGGGAGCAGATCTGATCCCTCAGATAACTGCTGAGGGAAGCAGTGGGAAAGACAGGAGAGGTCTGCTGTGCCATGTTGGTCACCTCCAGGACTGGGGATCGAACTTGAGCTGCAGTGGCTGCAGATAGCTTCATAGCAGTCTTTCATCACTGTGCCAGTAGGGAGACCTTGTAGCTAACATATTAACTTGTGATTTCAAGGATATCAATATTCAGGAGGAGTCTAAAATGGATGATTAAGGGGAATGGGTGAAAACAGAGTGAAGAAAGCATGATGGACAATGGTGGAATATTGGTGGTGGGGAAATGATGGTAACCACAACTGAAGGTATGAAAACTGTATTGTGAAAAGATTAACAAGGACATGAAATAATTGAACATCATTAATAATAAGAATAAAGTAAAATGGCTAATTTCTATTAAAAAAAACATGTCCATAGTGTCACAAATTTGAAATTTTCTGTCCACCAAGAAAATGAGCTTCCTGTTGGAGACATCATCCCCACAGTTACATCTTGGTAGGAAATAGGTTCTGCTTTCCATTTATGAGGGAAAACGCAAATACTCCTTTTCTTTTTCCAAGAGAGCGAGGAGGCCTAGTGGACACATGATCAAATACAGGTCAACTGGGCAGATAAGTCAGTGGAACCAATTATGGAAAATGGTATGGTACTTCCTCAAGAAGTTAAGCAGAAAAACCACAACATGATCCAGGTTTCCCACAACTGGCTATCTATTCAGAGAATATGAAAACATTACTCAGAAGAGATATCTACACCTCCACACTCATGGCAACATTATGCACAACAGCTAAGAGTTGGGAACAACCTAAGTACTTGATGTAAGTAGGTAAAGGAGCTATGGATGTATATACAGTGAAATACTACTCAGCTATTTTTTCAAAAAGAGATACACCCTACCACTTACAACAACCCATTAAAAACTAAAGCCTATAGAGCTAAGTGAAACAAGTCAGAGAGAGAAAGATAATCATCATCTGTGGTGTATGAAAAAAAAAAAGGAACAAAAAACACAAACATTTAGACTATAAAAGCAAAGGGGACTAGAAAAGAAAGGGGATTAATAGAATAAAAGGGGTCAGTTGTATGGTGATGGATGGAAACTAGAGTCCTGCTGGCAAAATCAGGTAGCATATATAGATGTTGGTTAAAAGGCTGTATACCTGAAGTATGTATAATAAACCAATATACTTCAATTTAACAAAAAAAGAAAAAAGGACCTCTCTTCCCCCATATGCACCCACACAAAAGACAAGTCACCTGGCTGCTCCTACTGAGGACCTTGGATTTGAGGGACAGAGACATGGAAAGCATTGTTACTCACGGGGTTGGTGGCACAGGTAGGAACCCTGTCTCTCACTTGACACATAAGGGTATGATGAAGCACTAAATGAGATCATTGTTGAAGTAATGTTCCAGGGTCACATGGTGATTGAGGAGTCAAGTTCATTGTGAGCAAGACCTTCTTCCCATTGGCCCTGTCCCCTTGGTCCTGTGCTCTGCCTGCTATACTCCCCACAGGAGATTGTTGGATTTGTCACTGTGAGCCAGCTACAGTGTACTAGTCCCACAGTCCTGATTGAAGTTGGACTCTAAGCTGCAAGATGGCACCCCGAGAAGGACCATAGCCTTCGGTGGAGAGGAAGTGTGAGTGTTAGCTAGCTCAGCTTTCCTGTGAGGACAGAGCGCTCAGCAAATACTGCACAGCCTGACAAGGTGACAGGGCATGGGAGATTAACCACTCTGCAGAGTTTGGCCTTATCTGTGTCATCCATGGGCCATTTCGGGCTGTGATGACTCAGCAGATGTGGGAGGCACAGTGCCTGTGGCAGCTTGGTCGCCCCGCCCAGCATCCTTCCAGCTCATTCTTAGCACCTGCGAAGCTGAAACCCTCATGCCTCAGACATCCTTGCACCTTGCAGCTACAGGTCCATGGTGATCTCAATTCTGCTAAACCCATCTGTGGGAGACTTGAATTCGGAATGCGTTTTTTTTGGGGGGTGGGGTAGCATCCATTTTCTTGCTGTGGATTTTAGCTAGTACAGATTTCTGGTCTCTGGATTGTGGCTAAGACTGTGATCCTGGAGCCTGCGCTGGGCTCTGGGGGTGCCAGCATCTGTGACAACATCTTCCTGACTGCGGCAATTCCTCCCACAAGCCAGTTCTAGAGTATTCCTTGGGGGACTATTTCTGGACACCAAATCTAAAGTCTATTTCTCTCATCCCCATCTGATTTTCTAAGGCCCCGATTCTTATAAACATTTCCTGATTTAATCTGTCAGGCTATTTTCTGTTATCTGAAATAAAATCTTGACAAGTGAAATAGCATATCACCACTTTCCTCTTCCCCATGATTTCATATATATTCTTCACCTGTGTCTAAGTTTTCTTTATTGTGATTCTGTCTGGGTAACCATTACGTGCATCTCAACATTTGTCTCAAACATCACCTCTTCCTTGAAGCCTTCACTGCTTCTTCTCAGTATGATTTAGCTATTGTTCCTCTTTCACGCCATGCACTGACCATGTCTCTCTTGTTCTCTTTCTTTCACCCTTCTTTCCATTCACCTTTCTTTAATTTATTCACTTATCACATATTTATGATGTATTTACTATGAAGAGTGTCACTGGAGGTACAAAAACGCACAGGCCCCGCCCCTGCCTTAGGTGACTGACATGGAGGTGACTGGGATGCTGTTTGGCAAGTGCAGTGAAGCTACAATCCAGGGTCTCACAGGCGCATAGAAAAGGGAAGATACCTTAGCTGGCTCCGGGTCTACACAAGGTCTCCCTGAGAAGTTGAGTACTTAGTACACGATCCATAGTATGAGTAAAATTAGCCAGGGGCATATGAAAGGAATACTTTACTAATCAGAAGGAGCATGTGTGCAAAGGCAACACTTATGGAAGAAGACGGGGCTCCAGAGGACCCCTGCTAGGGTTTCACTGCGGCTGTGACACACTGTATGAGCAGGGAGCTGTGAGGGCAATTGAAGGAGGCGTGGGGGGATGGGTAGGGCCTAGAATGTCAGGGTCTTGTCTATGGTGAAGGCATTTGGGGAGCCCTAGAAGTAAAGGCATGTATTAAAAATATATATTTCTGTTTTCGTAGTTACATTATTGAATTGTCTCCTTTTGGTGTTTGAGTCCTTATGTTCTACCACAGTTTCTCTAATATGGCTAAAGCTCAGAAAATTGGAGTAAATGGACCAAAAATAAATTCATTTAGATACCTTAAAGGAAATTGCTAGAAAAATATGCCTTCTTCGTGATCTCATAAGAACAGGTGAAGTGAAAATGAGGAAATAGAAAACTACAGGATTCATTATAAATGAAACTCAGGTCAACGGGACGCTAATCCGAGCCCGAGTGCTATTTCCAATGTCCTGATACATCGGGGAACCAGAGAGGCTCCTCAGTATGCAGTGCAGCAACTCTCAGAGCCATCTGGAATAGGGAGCCCCCCTCCAAAGTCCCCAGCTCTCACTAACTATCAGCTACAGCCCTACCCCCTAGGTATTGTTCCTGGTCTTCCTCCAGCCTCATTTGAAGATCTATTAAGAGAGTAAATTTCCTGCATCTACTAACCTCTGGTAAAGTAAAACTTCCTTTTCTGGGGCCCAAAAAAGTCTCCTCGAAGCCTCAGCGAGTGTCACGTCTGAAGCGCTAGCCACTTCCCTTTGCTTAGTTTCAGCAGCGCCATTGCCGAAATTGCATGTGCACCACTGAGACTGGCCTGGAGGCAGCCTCCAGCCTTTGCACAGCAAGTGTCACCTCTTTTCTCCAGTGGTTTGGTGACCTATCGGGCCATGGTGGCCAGGGCACTGACCTTGAGGTCAAGCAGGTAGGAGAGGCCATATCCTGGCCACAGCTGTGAAAGAATTGCTGTGGGAGCCCTGATGATAAATTTGCAAAACTCATGTCCCACAAACGTGGTTTGCAAACCTAAATGGACTTTCCTCCATCTTCTATTCAACAAAGCTATTTATTCTACCAAGCATCGAGCCAATGAGACCTACTTAAAGTTACCGTTGAAACAAATTCCAGTATACACTCCATTCCCTTCGTGGGAAAAAATTTGCAACAAACAACCTTCCATTTCATACAGCCTTCATTCTCTAAGTTTTTCTTCAGTCTGTGTAACTACCTGAAATGTTGGGTTTATATTTGCATGGCTGTTTATTCCTTGCTTCTTGCACGAGAATGTAAATCCCTTCTTATTCTCGGCTATATCCCAATGCTCAACACAGGATCACACACACAGCGGGTACTTGATATATATATTTTTAATGAATTTGTCTTAGACTTAAACAAGTCTTCTATCTTCCATCCTGTTTTCCAAATTCTTGCGTTGAATTCCCTGAATCTTGCCTTGACCAAAAATCAAGAGTGTCCTCTGGATATCACACTTTCCTTGCAGGTTTCCTAGGCACAGAGACAGTGCTATGCCCCTAGACCCAGATATTGCAGGAGCAGGAAGTCTAGGCCAGCATTGGGTCACTCTTCACTGACATCATGCTGTGACTTCTCCAACCTTCATAAAGGAAAAGTGAACCCAAACAAACAGAAGCCCGAGTCCTTTGAAGCGCTACCACCCTAAACCTCCTACATCTCGCTCTGGGGCTTTCAGCTACTGACCTGCTCATTCTCCCTGGTTAAATACTGAGCACCTGGAACCAAGTCCTCCTCTTTGTCCTAAGCCCTGCGGGATTTTGGTGTCATTTGGATGATCAACAACATGGCCTCTCAGTCCCTTGACTTCTCACCTCCAGTAACTTCCACATCTGCTCTCCTTTTCTTATCTAGCCAGGGAGCAACTCTGCAGCTTGTCATCACTTGTAACCTCTTTAGCTCCAAAAATCTGAAACATTCCAGACTCTGACCCTGACCACAACAGATGCTTTTGTGACCTTTACCTCTCCCTCCTCTCACTCTCCAACCATTTATCCCTCTGGTTATATATATCAACCATCAGAGACTTCCAATCCTTTTACTTACTCAACTTTGCTCTATCACCTCCTCCCAGTCTCACTTCTTCCCAATCCCTCATTTGGGCCATTCTTTTGTCAGTATTTCCCTTGGCTTGTTTCCATATCCCCCCCCCCACCCCCATTGCACTGCCTGGCAAAGCCCTGGGTCTGTCCAACCTGCACCATCTAGGATCCTGCACCAAAGTCACTGAACACTTGGGAAGCACTTGGTGGGAGGTTGCACATTAAAGAGAGTCAACATTAGTTGATTTTTATCATTTTTTAACAGCCTTTCCATGTTTCTGTCATTTGTAGACTGTCCCATCTCCACCAAATATGTTTTAAATCTTCCTCCACTTCCTGGCACAGCAAAATAGCAGAAACTAGTAGAAGGGGACTTTCTCAATGACCCATTAGTCCCCATTAAAGCCAATCAAGTCTTTCTTTACCCAACCTTTCTTCCCTCTCATCCAACAGAATCAGGAGCCCTGTTTGTGGCCAAGTCTCTACACCTTTGCTTTGGACACCTTTCCACTCAGCCTCCTGAAGGGAATGACTCTTTAGTCATTCTCAAGGGCTTAAGAGCACCCTGTGCCTGGCGCCATGCTGAGGGCTTGGTGTGCAGCAGCTGACCCAGGGCTCCCCGAAAGACTATGCTGTGGAATTTACTAGTAATACCACGCACTTGACTTGCCCAAGTTACACCAGGTAGAAAAAAGCACTCATGATCCTATCATAGTTCTCTACTGTCATTAAATAAAATTCCATTTTTTTAATGGGAGAAAATTAAAAATTAATTTCTGTTGGTAAAATTAAGCCCAACAACCTTCTGTTTGCTTATCACACAAATAATATGGCCTGTGGTGGCTTTAGAATGAACAAACACAAAGCCTCTGGGAAATGGGGTGCCCTCCCCCTCACAACTCAGTGGGAGGAATGAAGCCCAACATCACCAAGAATCTCAAATAATCTGTTTTGACAAAACTAAACTGAGAACAGCTATAAGTCTTTCACTCTCCACTCCCTTACTTCTACTTCTCTGCTCTTATTTAAAATAAATCGGGCAAGTATTATTTGAACACGAGTCTTCTAAAACTCTGAAAACTTCAGAAGTTGTCCAGGCCTATAAAAAATGCTGAAAAAGAAACCTGTCATTGTAATTTGTTGTACAGTTGAGGATGTTTACTTTTGTGGTTTTAAAACACGCCCACAAACTCTTCGAGACTTTTCTCATTAAAGGGTAAAGTCTAATTTCCTTCCTTTAACTGTGGAATGACATCAGTGGTGCACTTCTAATGAATAGAATGTGATAGAAATGATGCTGCATGACTTCTGGAGTTAGGTCACAGGGTTAGACAGCTTCTGTCTGATTCTCTCTCCTGGAGCCCAGTCACGATGTTATAGGGAAAAGCAAGTTAAAGGGAAAGGCATGGGGTGACAGTCCCATCGAGACCCCACCGAGTGCCAGTATCAACCTTCAGGCGACTTCTGCACCCACCTTCCAGCTGGTGATAGGCATTTCAGAGTCAAGGCTGAACTCCACGGAGTGCAGAGTCACAGCAGAATAAAATAGTGTCCTTTTTTTAGACCACTATATTCAGGGTGGTTTATATCACGAGAATGGATACATGAAACACTTGTTTTGGAAATAGTGCTGAAAAAGCCCTTTCATATCTTTAAATGGTATAAATACTCTAAAGACTTTTTGGTGAATCTGAAAAAGGAACTTGGAACGTTTCTCCCACATGCATCACAGGACGATAAAACCACAGGACAGTTACATTCTATTTAGAGGAGAAATAGCAGAGGAGAAATTTCAATGCAAATAGGCTTGCTCCAGAGCCCGAGCACTCAGCCAAGATCCAGCCTGCAGCCTCATCCTGTGTTTTCCAGCCCATCACTCTCCGCTAGTCCCTTTGTTAGTAGCTTTTCCACTTGTTTAAACCTGTCACATCTAAAAAATCTGTCTCCTAGCTCTGTGTCTTCCTCTAGCTACACCTATCTCTCTCTGGTCTTTCTTCCCTTTCTTGCTCTGGCTAAGCCCCCCACCATCACCCCACCCCTGGAGCCCAGAGGATCCATCCTGGCAATTTTATTGGAAAATTTATCACTACATGCTGCCTCTTTGTTCTCTTTCACTCACTCCTGACAAAACTTCACTTTTAACTTTTGTTCAACCGCTCTTCTTCTAAATGTTCTCTAGGGT
>NW_004567121.1:520701-522498 GCF_000260355.1 Condylura cristata
TTTATCAACACTGTAATGAGTTTCATGACCTGGCCCCTATTTCCCTCCAAGCAGTATCCCTTGCCTCACCCTCTTTCCTGGTACTCTCTTCTCTGACCAGTATTGTATGAGTCCACAGAAGAGTTATTCTTGGTTTTGTTCTTGTTAACTAGAAAGTCATTTATAATGTTAGATTTCCTACGTACAAAATACTTCATTGCCAACTATCTTAACATTGTCATAATAAAACATTCAAGTCTATAGTATTGAAATGTGGGTAACACCCCCCTAGAGCAATGCAGCTTAGAGCCTAACAGCTTGGCGCTGATTTTTGAGCAGGTAGAAATAAAAATGCCAACACCTCTGCCCTCTCAAAGCTCACAGTGTAGCGCCCAGTTCTAAGAATGTTGTCCAAAGAGCAGCCTCCACCTCTTAGCTGCATTGAGTGGGCATGAGACCCACCACCACCGCATTCACCCCTGTCATCAGGATCTCTAAAGAACGCAAGACCCCATCCTTTGGTTACGTTATTGGTGAAGCCAAAGAAGTGCCATCCACAAGGCACAATGAAAGCAACAGGGCAACATGGTCAGTAGAGACACCGACACTCCAGAACAGGGAAGGAGGCCAGTAGAGTGGGAACCTTCTTCCTAACGCCAGTCCCTACCCTAGCTCCAGCCAGTCCCGCACAAGACCTCTTGACCCTAGTGGAGGCTGTTCCAATGAAGTCTCAATTTCCATGCTGTTCATTTCCTCAGCCTCTTTGTGAGGTGTTCGGGGAAGTAATGACTGATGAACAGCTTCTCACAAAGAGGATGATTTTCCATAGATGATCATCTATGACTAACAAGCCTGAACGGAGGGCAGCATGTTGGGTCACATTTGTAGCAATTGTTTTTGTGGTAGAGTTATGTTTTGAGTCTCCACTTCCTGTTTTAGTTATTTCCTTTTGTCATGGAAACATACACATATGGAGTGTCATGTACTCTGACTGGGATCTAATTTCATGAGCCTGATCATGAGAGAAGTGAAACTCGGTTTATGTTGGGGATCATCAGAGTCTTCCCAAGCATCACCTGGAGGTTTTTCTAGAAATTCAGATTTCTGGGCTCAGTGTCAGAATTTTTGTATCAGGTAGCTTGAAGTGGGGGCACAAAAGTCTTCATATCACCATAAACTGGTACTGGTAATAAGTAGTCATGAGAATTTTGAACCTCTAGGACTCTGGAGGCAATTTATTTCTTTGTACACTGTAAGACAAGTAAGTACAATTTGACATCCTGGGTTTGGACAATGTGAAGATAATAGTCTTGGGTCCAGGTCAGGTAACACTTGAGAACATTGCTGAAAACATTCTTTTTGATCTTCTTCTCAGTTTGATTTACAATTATTGAAGCCACTGCTTAAGCTCTTACTATGTGTTCAACAAACATTGAATTCAAGGGTTTACAGAACAAGAAAGAAGTATAGGCTTAAGAGGACTAGAAAGCCGAACCTTACACATACCTTCTAGTACAGATTGAAAGTTGTTAGCCAGTAAATATGCATGGAAGGCAGGAAAGGAATAAAAAAGAAAAGGAAGGAGACATGGAAAGAGCAAAGAGCAACATACATACATACATTTGGCATAAAAATATTGCCTGAAGCCGAGAAAATAACAAAAATAATGAACAACCATATACCAGAGACATTTGGCGGGGGTGGAGTGGGGAATGGGATCAAAAGCGGGGAGGGGGGGGAATGCACACAGGATTATGGTGATGGCACATGGGTGACATGGTGATGGGAAACCCGCGGGGATTACAATAATTGAGATGG
>NW_004567121.1:523452-547490 GCF_000260355.1 Condylura cristata
GTACACTGATGAGGGGAGCTGCGGACGGGTCAGGAGAGGTCTGCCACACTATATGGGTCAGCTTCCTAGCAGGGGATTGAACTCATGCTACAGAGGCTTCGGAGGGCTTCATAGTGCGGTGGGTGCTTTAACCCCTTGCACCACCAGGGAGAGCTCACACTGGAAGTTTTTAAAAGACCAGATCCTATGAGTTCTCATCACAAGGGGAAAAAAAATTTTTTTTGGTGTCTCAATGAGATAATAGATGCTAATTAAACTAATTATGGCAATAATTTCAGAAAGCATGCAATTTAAGTCATTATTCTATACATCTTAAATTTTCATATAGGGACATTTCAACTACATCTCAATAAAACTGGGAAAAATTAATACTAGAGGAATTAAATTCAATGGATCACACAGCTCCAGCCAAAAGGCAGCATCAGAATTGATCTTTGTCGCCACCTGCAGCCCAAAGGTCTCACTGCAGGCTCCTGACCTGAGAAGTGGTTTCTGGGGTCTGGATCCAGGACTGCTTGAAGTTTGTTCCTTTCAGAGGCAGAGGTTGGAATTTGTGTGGTGGCTAAGTAGACTCTCTGTTTTGGTAGGATCAATAGCTAGTCTTCTGAACTACTCAAATGTAAGACCCCCTGAAAATATAATAATTTTCAACTATTATAATTTAAACAAATAATTTAAACACCAGTGTTTCCCCCTGAGTATTGACTGTTCTGTCTATGCCTATTATGTTCATTTCTGTCATGTTCAGTTATGAAACACTGCACATTGTGGAAGAATAGTATCCAGGAAAATTTGGTTTCCATTAGTTTTCTTCCTCACTTCTACTTTTTCTCTCTAAATCTGAGGTTAGACATTCCTAGAACTGCCCACTGTTCTGTAACTTTGGAGTTGGTCTATGAGGTTTTGAACAGTTGTTTGAAGAGCTATGGTATGGCACAGCCATGGATGACGAGATGAAAATTTGAACCAAAAATCAAATATGAGTAGATATTGAATCCTGGCAGAATGACCAAGGACAAAATGTTCCAGGAGAGCATAAACATGTCACCCTCTGTACAAACCTATTTCAGAGCTCCTTGGACAAAAGACAAGGACGTCTACATACCAACCTCTCCCTATTCTGGTGCCTCCCAGACACACAAAGCACACACTCATGGACACACACAGCACACAAGCACACACAGGTTCATGGGTACATGTGCATATACCATATACACTGTGTTCTCCCAGTCTTGCTCACTAGAGGCACACACACGTGTGAACTAACACACACAGACACACTCAGCACTTCTCTCAGGCCTACATGGTTCTCTCCTCTGCCTGGAACAAAGGCACCTGCTCCCATTGTCTTCTCAGACGCTCACCTGGCTAGGCCAGAGTGGACTGGGCCTCCTGTCTGTGGGGCCTCACCCATGTGCTCACAATTCAGTTACACTGCAGGTACACACAAAAGGGTCAATAATGTGTTTATTTACAAAAGGGGGAGGGAATAGGAACAACCCAGGGAAAGAGAGCGGGATACAAATACCTTACGGCTAGGCTGACTGAAAACACCCGGTCATGCGGTCCTGAGAGCTGAGCGAGAGAGTGAGAGAGACGCAATTGCGCCCTAGTTATCCCCCAAATGTCCCAGAATTCCTGCTAGCTCCGCCCTTGGGTCCTCGCAGTTCTCTCCATGGTTCTGCTGGGAGTTGTAGTTTCCCATCACTGGAGTAGGGGGTAGAGTCCAGAAAGCTGGAGTAGGGGGTGGGGTCCACCAGACTCTGCAGAGTTCCTTTAGGACATCCTTCCCCTTAACAACCTCACTTCCTCTGAGCCCTTTCCTGAGCCCCTTGAAGGAACCCCCTTCCCTCCGCATCAGCCCAGGGCTGCCTGAACCAGGGAGGGGTCACCATGGTGTCGTGTTCTGATTGCCTGGTTACTAGCCTCTGGCTCAGGACCTACAAGTCCACTCTGTGATATAAAGTGGGGTAAGACCTAAAGTGTCCCCCTTCCTGGGTGTTTACACAAGAGTTGTAGTGGAATGAGAACTTTAGTATGCTCTCCAGAGAGAAAGAGGAATTTAAAAGACAAGCCTTGGGATGTGGGGGGAGAATATTTCTGGCATCTATGAACTCTTCACCTGTCAGTAGTTTCTTCCATTTCTTCTCTTAAATCCCCAGGGCCAGAAAATTCCAATTTATTTCCACCAGAACCAGAAGAACCTGTAGAATTTCAGTTCCCAGCTTCCAAGTGCTATTGGCAATGTCTTCCAGTCATTCCACAGAAAATGTCAAATGTTGACTTTTACTCCTCCCTTCTGGTCTTCCCACCTACACTGTGTGTCCTTCAAGGGCAGGTGTCTTGTCTTCTACCTCTCCTGTACCTTCTTCCTCCCCAGCACTAGCACAGAATCAGCATAGCCCCATGGCCATGGTTTACTTATATAGACAGCTTGATCTGACTCACCTTAGCTGGCCTTGTCTTGTGAAATGCACCTGTATGACCCCCATGCATGTCCAGGCCTCTGCCCACACATGGATCTTGCCCCAAGTTGGGCCAGATTGAGGTACCATGAATGAAAGAGAAGAGCTGATCATAGGAAATGAAGAAGTGGTCAGGCCAGTTTTGGAGCCAGTCTTGGAAGCTGATGCCAAGGCCATGCCAAGCAGAAAGCAGGTGGGAGAAGGGAAGGAAGGAGCAGCCGAGATGAGTTGTCACCCTGGTAGCATGTGGGCTGGTCCAATGTTGACATCAGGGGCCTGAGCTTAAAATCCAGGTCCAACTTGAAATACTTGTGGACAATTCCTCCAGGCCTCCTGGTTAAAGCCTCACCTCCTGCCTAGGACATTCCCAGCCAGGCCCCACCTGCCTGTCACGTGACTCTGCAGTGACACCTCATGGGAGCCCTGGGCCCCAGCCACACCAATGGCTCACCGTGACCCAGATGTGCAGAGAGCTCTCCTCCACACTCCCACATGCTCTCTGGCCTGGCGCACCCAGCCCAGTCTCAGAGGCTCAGACTCAATGCTCTTTCCCTCGTGAAGCCCTGTCCGGCCTTCAGTGCCCACTCCAGCTCTGAGCCACAGAGGCCCCCAACCCCCTTTCTGCTCTAACTCTCCCACTGTACCCTCAATGCCCAAGGACCAAGCGCTCCTTCAGCGCCTTCCATGAATCAGCAGCTGCTCTAGTGACACCAGCTGCACTGGTGACAAAAATGAACAGAAGACACCTTCAAAACCACCAAGTAGTCCCAGTGCGTAAACACATAGTAGTGACGTGATAGTCAGATGCTGAAGGGATCATGGGAGGCTTAGAGAGAATCCCAGCTTATATAAGAGAGCCATAAAGCCCAGCTGGCTCTCCTCTACTTAAAACCGACTCGGAGCTTCCTTTCATACTTAAATTGAAATTTCAAGGTCCCCCGTGGCCCAACCTCTGCCGGTAGGTCGGCCCCCTCCTCTGCCCCAGGCTCAGGGGACTCCAGCCACACCCTGTCTCTGGCCCCACACCCCCAGCCTCATCTTTCTGGTCGTTTGCAAACTCCAAGCACCTTTCTGTCTCAGCACCTGTGCATTTGCTCTTCCTCAGTCTACTCCAATGCAGTCCCACTTCTTCCTGCTCTTCAGCCTCACCTCAAGTGTCTCCTCCTCAAAAAGTCCAAGAATCACCTCCTGACCATGCTGTCCCATACTAACATGGACTGCCTGTCTGCTATCCTCGCCCTCTGTCACTGAAATTGTCCTTTTTTTTTTTGCTTGTTTAATGATCTCCTGTTCAGTAGGCAGCCCCAAGGAAATACGCTATCCCCAGCTCTTGGAACAAGAGTGGAGTAGAAGTATACGGAGCCCCTGCAGCTCTCACCATGCCCCAGTTCTATATGCATAAGTAAATAAATCCTTTTTAAAAAATCTTTTAAAATAAGTGGCCCTCCCTGGTGACGCAGTGGGTTAAAGTGCAGCACTAAGAAGCTAAAGCCATTTCAACGTGAATTCGATCCCCACCCCAGAGGTGACCCACATGGCGCGGCAGACCTCTCCCGACCCGCCCGCTGCTCCCCTCAGCAGTGTACTTCGTCGATCTGCCTGTTCTGCTCCCCACTCTGTCTCTGGTGAAGCCTCTCTCCGCCCCTGCACCTCTGGCCTGTACCCAGTTCTGTAAATATTTAAAAAAAAAAAAATGTGTGGAGTGACTTGGACTCACGCAGACCAGCTTTTATCTGGAGTGTCCTCATTTAGAGTCTGTGTAAGCTTCAGGAAGTTATTTCACTTCTCCTAATCCAGGTTCCTCATCTGTCAAAAGGTTCTAAATTCTTGCCTCGCTGGGTAGTTTTAAAGGTGAGGGCACCGTGATCGTAAGGCCCAGCATCACCCCAGTGAGGCCACTGTAATCGCAAGGGCTGGGGGTTCTGACACAGATGCTGGCTGTCTGTCTGTCTGTCTGAAAGAAGAGTGCCAGCAGCCCCCTACTTCTCCAAGTCCCACTGGCAGAGCTCTCTGCTCTCGCCTGGGCCCAGTCATGGTTCTCTGTGAAAGTCTGAAGGATTGGGCTCTCAGCTGAGTTTCAGCTCTGTATTCCCAGCTACAACAGGTCATCTCCGACACTGCTTCCACAGTTGCTTTAAACCCAGCACCTCCTGAGTGCACTCAGAGCCTTCCCACAGCACTCCTCACATGTTCCAATGAACGGTACTGGCAGATCACTTGAATAACTGATTTACTGGGATGTGTCTGACAGATAAATCATTAAAACTTGAAAGCAGGGCCCTCCCTGGTGGCGCAGCGGGTTAAAGCACAGCACTGAGAAGCTAAAGCCACTTCCGCATGAGTTCGATTCCCGCCTGCTCCAGAGGTGACCACATGGCGTGGCAGACCTCTCCTGACCTGCCCACTGCTCCCCTCAGCAGTGTACTTCGTCCATCTGCCTGTTCTGCTCCCCACTCTGTCTCTGGTGAAGCCTCTCACCGCCCCTGAGCCTCTGGCCTGTACCCCAGTTCTGTATGAACAAATAAATAAATCTTTAAAAAAAAAAAAAAAAAAAAAAAAAAAACTTGAGAGCAGCCCAAAGCATTGTCCATGGACAGAGGAAGAGCTGGCTTCTGCCTGGAACCTTTTGGGTATTTCTAGAAGCCTTGGGGCATGTGAACAGGAGGGGTCTGACCAGCCCTCCCAGGGCTCACTAAACTCCCAGACCCCTGACAGGAGACACTGCACTCAAGAACTTAAGGCTCTGGATTCATTTCCTGTTGCTGCTGCAACAAACGACCACAAATTTGGTGACTTAAAATAACACAAATTTATTATTTTACAGTTCTGGGCTCAGAATTCTGAAAGGGGCTTCACCAGACTTAGCCCAAGGTGTCAGTGGGCCTCTTTGTAGGGAGAATCTGTTCCTTGCCGCCTCCAGCTTCTAGAAACCATCTTCATTCTTCAGCTCTCACACCCCTCCCTCCCTCTTCAAAATTAGACCCTTGCATCTTGTGGTCTCTCTCTAACCCAGGCCGCCCTCTCGTGAGGACTCCTGGACTCGCCCAGGATAGTCGCCATCCCAAGATCCTTAACTCCCTCACATTCTATAACTTTCTTTCACCATGTAAGCTAACATATTCATAGGTTCTAGGGATTAGGATGTACACAGCTTTAGGGGTCATTATTCTGTCTACCACAATCCTTGAGCAGGGTAAGTCTGGTTTCTGGATACCAGCCTGAAACTCAGCCTATTGCTCCCTAGCGACTCTGTTCAAAGTAGAACTTAGTTCGGGCTGAGGGCTCACTCTCCTGGGCAAGTCCCACTGGCTGCTGGGGCTCAGCTGGGCCACAGAGAAACCAGCCAGGCCAAGCAGCGGCCTCCAGCCTGAAGGCTGGACCCAGGCTCCTCTGGAAGAAGGTGAAACGTGTGGCCTGCTCACCACCCTTGTACAGGTCCTCGATGTTCACATCCTGTGGGGGCAAAATGGCCAGCTGCAGGTGGGGCTGGTTGAGACTTCAGCCTTAGAAGCCTCTGGAGCTTGGCCAGTGAGGGACTTAGGGAACTGCCTTCTGTAAGTTTCAGAGGCCAAAGTTCTGGTTACAGAGCAGGGAGAGGGTCACCTCTGAACTCCAAATCTGCCTGCTCTAAATAGGTTCTGCCATCCGCCACATCAAGACAAAATATATAAGACCTTTAATGGAAAGGGACTTTAATACAATCCATGTGCAATACAGAAAAGACAAAGTATATAATTTCTAAATCAAATACCCAAAGTTACCCATCTCCTTGTGGGTAAAAATCTACCCAAAAGGGACTGGCCCAAAGCAAGGCCTGAAAGCCCACCACAAGTCTAAAGCACCTTCTGGCAGGGACCCATGGAAAAGGGTCAGACATGGCCAGACAAATCTGGGAGGTAAACGCTGCCACAGTCAACCTCCCCACAGGTCGCTCACCCACATCTGTTTCAATCAGTCTAGGGCCAAAAAACAAGAGAAAGCTTCTTCACATATCTCTCTGCTCCATGTGCATCTCTCAGGTCACCTTCTGGCTCCCTATCCTGTTTCCTTCCTCTTCAATCTCCCCTCCAGATCCATGGGGAGGTTGACTATGGCAGTATTTACCTTGATTTTGATTTTGTTCTTTTCCTCCCAGACTTGTCTGGTCATGTCTGACCCTTTTCCACTGGTCCCTGCCGGAAGGTGCTTAAGACTTGTGGCGGGTTTTCAGGCCTTGCTTTGGGCCTGAAGATTTTTACCCACGAGGGGATGGGTAACTTTGGGTATTTGATTTAGAAACAATAAACTTTGTCTTTTCTGTATTGCACACGGATTGTATTAAAGTTCCTTTCCATTACAGATCTTATATTTTGTCTTGATGCGGTGGATGGCAGAACCTATTTAGAGCAGGCAGGTTTGGGGTTCAGGGGTGTCCCTCTCCCTGTCCTGTAACAGTTGCAGAGGGAGGAAGTGGGAATCTACTAGAGAGGGACACATGGAGCTGGCTAAGAATTCAGGTAAGCTAGGGGGGAATTCGGGAAGCTAGGCCAGGTCGCGGGGTCCCCTAAAACGGGGCATGGTCTCTCACCTCCAGCTGCAAGGAAGGCCCCTTCTCTGTCTCCACACATGCCAGGCAGCGACTGCCCCCCTGGATCCCCAGAAAGATGGGGAGCTTGGTGCGGTCCAGGCCTCTGTTGGGAAGGATGCAGATCTTCTCTGGGAGGAAAGAGAAGAGAGTCAGTCAGGAGATGAGGGGACCCCAGGATGCAGGCTCCGGGGTGAGCTAAGTCTCAGATGGGGAGCTTGGTGCGGTCCAGGCCTCTGTTGGGAAGGATGCAGATCTTCTCTGGGAGGAAAGAGAATAGAGTCAGTCAGGAGATGAGGGGACCCCAGGATGTAGGCTCTGGGGTGAGCTAAGTCTCAGACAGGAAGGAATAGACTCTACACACCTACTCTGGAACCTGCATGACATGAGGACTTCAGGGGGTCTAAGACCCTTCAGGCCATGATCCCCTCACTAAAAGAGGTGCTCTGCAGAAGGGAAGGGAGAACGGAAGTCCCGCAGTGGGTGGAGTAAGGGAAAGTCCCAAGGTGCTCACCTGCACAGCAGTTGTCTACATCAGGATCGCCCACCAGGAGCTGGCCATCTCTCAAGTACAGAGCCTTCTGGTCTGCATCCTTAATTCTGGAACAGAATGGCGGCCCCCCTTCAGGCACCACGGAGTCCCCAAGGTCTTCCAGCCCCATCCTCTGAATTGCCACACTAAGTATTTGGGGGTTCATTCTTTGACAGGTCAGACTCTTTACCAAAAGCAGGTGACGATGCGGTCGGTCTTAAGGCAATGGTAGTCTCCTGGGGCTCACAGTTTCCAGAGGCTGCAGACCTCCCTTTATCTGTCAGGCCCGGGGCAGAGGGGGGACCCAGCACCTTGCCACAGAAGGGTAAAAAGGATTTTCCTGACTTTGTGAACCCTTAACCCTGCCCTTGCTGGGAAACTTCCTCATAGGAGTCAGTTGTCTCTGGGATATAGTCAGCTTTACCCCGATTTGCTGGGATTGCCCCAATTTTTCATAGAAGCTTATTCTCTTCGGCCAAAGGATTAATGGGGTGTATAATAAGAGTGTCTTGTTTTCAGATATTCTAAAGGCTGTTGATAAGAAGAAAAGCATGCTATGTGATGTAAGTGTGCCGCTGTGGCCACACCGCTGCAGGCGAAAGGTGCCCTGGCACGGTGAGCCATGTTCTGGCTGCCAGATTTACAAGGTCAGCAGAGCCCCGATGACAGTCATTTGGGGTTGGCTGTGACTTTAATGTTTTAATGAGCATTAAGGCTAAACACCTGTGCAGGGAAGAGGCCGTGGTGAGCACGTGTGCAAGATCAAAGTCATGAGGTGATTAACTCAGTCGCCTGGCTGGTTCCAAAGATGCCCGTCAGCCATTCTCAGAGCCTGTAGCGTCCCGGCCACCTCTGAGCCAAAGCCACCTCCAGGAGGTTCTTCTCTTTTAATAACTGGTGATAATACCTTTAGCTAGTGAATGTATATGTTAACACAGGTTCTCCTGTCCAATAAAAGTGAAGCTCTGAAGTGCGTGGGGTTGCTAACCACCATTGACCCTTGAACCTGGATGCCCAGAACCTGGCAAGAATGCATGTGCCAGCAACATTCTTTTGGGAGCTGAGGCCCAAGCTAGAGCCCCCGAAGTGCTGCCATCTGTTTTGCAGGTGTGTGCCTGGGGCTCCTGGTCCCGCCTTCCCAGTCACCTTAAGCTCCTGGAGGCCCACCTGGCCCCTGCATCCAGGACAAGACAGACCCAGAAGCAACAGAGGACATGCATCCCAGCTTCATCTCATTCCTCCAAGGGCTCAAGGTCATTTATAGCAACAATCACTGACAATAAAGTGGTAAGTAGAGACTTAAATGCCAAATGAGGTCAGATGCAAGAGTTGGAATCTTAGACTGGGAGCACAGGCCACGGAGGTCACGGAGACTCAAAACTGTCTGAGATTAGAGTAGAAGATGGGTCAGTGTGGGGAACGTGGAGTCTGAGTGCAGGCTCTGTATGACATCAGGTCTTTTATTCAACCTCTTTGACCTCAGTTCCATATCTAGAAAACGGGCTTAGTTAATGCACCCCTGGTGCATTTCCCAGGGTGAAGGCCGGGCAGTCTATGCCTGGCTTCTTGCAGCTGCTCACATCGCTATCCTGATGATGATTAAGCTTAATGATGGGGCACTAGAGATTTCCAAGATGAGAATGAGCCTCATCCCTCTGACTCAGCTTCTTTCCTTTTTCCCAAGTCATCCCCAGGCCCACTAGTTAGGAAAGGGAGGGGTCCAAAAACTTACATGTAGTATCTTGCCATAGGGAGGGAGCACATTCCTACAGTTGGGAGCGATTGAACGGTCCTTGCTGAGGGGAAGGAGAGGAGGGATATTAATGAAGGTGGTGGGTGGAGCAGGAAGGCAGAGGCCTCAGGCCCCAATCACTCAATCACAGGGTGGAAAGGTCCAGGTAGGAGCTTATCCGTAACTAACCTCCCCTAGTCCAGCAAGCTCAGCTTCTCCCTCATTTGGGGCCACCTGGGAGCAAGTCTGACAGGGGTGTGAGGCTGTGACCTGCATACTGGCACGAGCCCTGGAAAACCTGAGAACAGGTTCCCCCAAATCGTCCAGCTGAGGACTTCCCAGGGCTGAAACTGGAGTGAGGTGTGCACCAGCCTTACAGTTTGAAGATGAGCTGGCTCAAAACCCATCCCACTTCCGGAATCACCACACTCAGGGTGTTAGGACTCAGAAGGTCCCCTGAAGGAAGAAAGCATCATTCTTAGGGTCTGTATCACTTTGCCAAGACTGACAGACATTTGGGGGAAGTGGGTGAGGATGGCGAGGTGGCTTTTAGCACTGACTCAGCCATTCGGTCACTGTGGAAAGGTCATTTCCTATCCCTGGGCTTTGTGGTGAGACTTTAAATGCTGGTGAGCACGAAGCATAACTGGAGTGTGAATTCTGGAGGGATGCTGGAGACACAAATCAAAGATTTCAAGTACTCCATGCATTTCATAGGAATAATCAAGGGCAATGCTGGAGTTCCCAAATGTGCAGTTATAACGATGTG
This sequence comes from Condylura cristata, assembly GCF_000260355.1. Taxonomy (NCBI): domain Eukaryota; kingdom Metazoa; phylum Chordata; class Mammalia; order Eulipotyphla; family Talpidae; genus Condylura; species Condylura cristata. The sequence continues at coordinate 533,515 of NW_004567121.1, forward strand.
CAGTGAGCCATATTTATGATAGTGAGAAGTTGGAAATAACCTAGATGCCCACTAATAAGCAGCTGGTTAGAAAAATAAGACAAATTTAAATATTATAAGTAAGACAAGATGTACACATAGAGATGGTGTAGTAGAGGAATGTTTTATGGCATAAAAGTCTTCAAAATAAATTAAATTTTAAAATGCAGGTCATATATAATGCGCCCATTATGGCTCCATTTAAATGCGCATCTACCAGGGCCACACATCCAGGGGAGGAAAGAGGGCCAGCAGTGTCACAGCACCAACTGGTGGCTGACAGATTTCAAGGGATGTTTTGGTGACAGCGCTTACATTTTTCTTACACTGCCATAAATTTCCTCTGTAGTGTGAAGTTTTCACTTTTTTTTAATGACACGTTTAGTTGAAGTCATTGGCACCGAAATGTGCCTGCCCATAATTCACATGGGAGACTCTTTATAGGTAGTTTCCTGGGCTGGAGTTTCTAACTCTGCAGGACTTGAAGTAAGTCAGTGACCACCGGGCTTGGAAGCTGGCAGAGAGCTCAGTTCTTCCCACTCTCTAATGAACACATAAATCACCTTCAGCGCCTACTAAAATGCAGATTCTTGTTCCTTCCATCTGAGCTGGGTTTGGAGACTGCATTTCAAATATGCAACCAAGTAAAGTTAAAGCTGCTAGTCCCTGGACCACCTTTTGAGAAGCAAAGGGCTAGATAGACTGACAGACACATGGCTCAGTGCAAGCCCACTGTGCTGTGCTTTCTCACTGCCAAACTACCAGGCCTCCTTTGAATATGGGCATCCCAGTAGCTATGTGAAGGTGTTTTTGGGGCAGACAGCAGAGGGCCCTGGTGAAGCTGGCCAGGCTGACAGATGATGGCTCCTGCTCTTGGTCAGTGTTAGCCCAAAGCAGAAATTCAGTGATGGCCCAGGCTAGATGGGCCCCAAGGCATCCCCATGGCCTCCAGTTCCATTCCAGCCCAAATCCCAGCATCTCAGGAGACACCCATGGTAAGCACTCCCCTTCTGGACTCTGGCTAGATCATGACAGCATGAGTAGGTGAGCCTTCAGCCCTGCGGCTAAGTGTCTGTCCAGGCTCCTTCCCAAGAGCCACCTATTCCGTCTCCAAAGTTTTGCTGTCCTATTGTCAGGGAACTGTCCTATCACTGCATCTTGGCCTATCCCCCTCCTGAAACACTGGATCACCTGGATCAGTCTATACCTCCAGATAGCCCAGGACACACCCATCTTACCCTCTCCTTGTTCTCCTTTACTGACCTACCAACATGGAATCTGTTTACTCTGAGACCACTTTTAACTACTCGAGAGCCAAATCCAATAACTCTTTTCTATTTTCTCTGATATTTGACTGCCTCCTCAGAATCCTTGATATTGATCCCCTTCACATCTCTCTATTCTCTCTTCTAGGTATGTTGTAGCTCTCCTTTCATTTTTATTTGGGCAGACTGTCTGTGAGATTGGAGTCACAAGTCAAAGTCCTAAGTACTTCTCTTATATACCCTTGGAGTTTCAATTTATTCATTTCTACACCAGCAGTGACATCTCAGTCTCCCAAGCCCAGACTAACCATGCTACTTCATCTCTAGTAGTCCACAAGACAACCCACTTGAATATCCTGCCGTCACACCAGGTCAACTATGTCTCAGGTTAAACTGAACTTCTCCACCCCCAACACATTCATTCCTCCTAATTTCGTTTCTCTCACTGCCATAATCTTCTTTTACTCAGTGATATTCAAAGCCTGGGAGATGGTGACAATCCCTCCCATCTTTTCTGTCAGATTTATCAATAAGTACCAATAAATTATTCTTTTAAAATATTACTTTGTTTTCTTAGTAGGACTAGAATTTCTGGTTTTATCTCCTTGAATCCAGTTCAAATTATGTGCAGTAACTGGACTCACAGAATCTTAGCACTATTTTACCACAGCCCTGTCCAGCTCTACACTATATAGCAGCTGCCCATTTCACCCCCCGCCAGCGCCCCATTTACTTGACGAGTACATCATACTTCTCCATGGGCACATACCTTCTATTGTGTCTTCTTACTGGACATATTCAGAGTGTCTTTGGCTTCCCTGCCTCAAAGCCATCCCCTCATCTCTGCCCATTCAGACCTTTTAGTCACTAGAACACTGGACATAGTATCATTAGCTGTACGTTGAGCATCTAGTTCTGCCAAAGTAATTATCAGCTCAGTTACTGCTCAGACATACAAAGCATATCACTTAACTGACAATCCTGCATCTATAAAGTCATAAATGTAGAGTCTGTGGTTATTAAAATTCTTTCCATATCAAGCTATCTGATTCAGTGACTCAGAGTTTAATGAATCTTTCCCTTATTGCTGGAACCCTACTCTGAACTATTAAATTTCTCCATATTGTTTATTGTGATATATTTAGATGTTTGTCTGTCTCCCTCATAAGACATAGTAAGATCTGGAAGCCATGAAACATAGTCTGTAGCTCGCTGCAACCTCCCTAACACACACTGGTGATTACAGAAAGAGAAACACATGACCAGAATGGGTTCTAAACCTGGCTCTAATACCAGTCTGATTTGCCATCTTGAAAAGTTCCCCTTTGCCTCGGACCTCCAATTCTTTGCCATAGAAATGAGAGGCTAGGCAATGTCATTACTTTTCAAAACTAAGTTTCACAATGAAATTCTACACAGAAACTTAATGAAAGTAAAATGGATAAAAGGGATCCACTTTTGCTAAAGCCAGGGGTGGTGTAAGCATTTGCTTAACCACTGAAGTAGGCAGCAGAGCATCTCTGAAGGACCCGCAGACACTGTTGAATACTTCTGGCCTACATGACTTCCTCTGAAATTGTTTTCTAAAATCTATTGCGTGTCCATACCCAAAAATAAAAGAGTGGATCGAGAAAATGTATACACAAAGGAACATTACTCAGCAATCAAAAAGGTAAACTAATGCTATTTGTGGCAAAATGGATGGATATGGGAGGGATCATGCTAAGTGAAATAAATCAGAAGGAAAAGGTAAATACCAGATGGTGTCCCTTGTACATGGAATATAGAGAAACCAAACCAAGGATCAGATGAACAGAGATTTAAAAACTAACCCTTAAAAGGTGACTATAGAATTGAAGCATGCAGAGGGGAGAAGGAGTGAGAACAAAGAGGGAAGGAAGTATAATGGACTATATGATGGACTTGGGTAATTTGGTGGTGGGTGCACTACTGTGCAATACCTGAGGGGGGTCCCTATAATTTCAAAATATCAACAATAAGCCAATATTACCTCAATTAAAAAATTAATTTTTAAAAATTATCTGATTCTATTTAAAAATCTGGACTTCACCTATACTCTCTCCATATTTCATTTATGTGCCACTAGATGTATCTAGTATTCCACTGTATCTTGTGGAGGGGTTGTCTTCTATCTAGAAAACTTGCCAGGAAGATTTAAGTAAAGGGAATCTCAGAGATATTAAGAAAAAGAAGAAGAGAGAGAATATTGCCTTCCCACCACTGACCTGCAGATCCTGGGCACTGGAACCTCCAAATGATTTCTCCAGGGCATCTGCACTGAGTTTATATCATCTGGCCAGGGTGGGTCAGGCCTGCAGCAATCTTTGTAATTGGCTCCAGTATGGGGAAGAGCCTTGGGATTTCACAATGTTTTCAGCACAGTATGGATAATAAGAAGGCGGAGGCATTAATGAGTGTTTATTGAAGGGAGACAGAATCACCCATAAAGCCTTGGCAGAAGCCTCGCTGGGCCCCTTTCCATAGCTACTATCATTGACATTTTAATGGTGGTTTGGGCAGGCAGATAAACACAGCTGGGGGCAGATGTCCTCCTATTACCTTAACCTTTCTCGTGGTGCACCATGGGGCTCATCACCTGGAGAGGTGGAGGAGGCAAGAGCAAGTGTGTCTGAGGGAGTCTAAGGACAGAACAGCTGCTGAAGTCTGACGCCAGGCTGCAGGCAACAAGGCAGGTAAGAGTAGGGACCAAAAGCCCTGTCTGGAAGGCTGAGAGGGAAGTTTCTGCTTTTCAACAGATCTGCTAGCTGCCATCAGCTTGACCAGCAGTATGGCCTTAGATCCATACTGGGACTGGGCAGACCTCATGTCTGCTGGACTAATAGGGTACATGACTTAATGTGAGCAGAGAAAGGGTTAAAAAATACTCAAGCCTATAATAATTTTTAACATTATTTAAATTTAGTCCATCAATCCACCCTTCCATCTGTCCATCTGTCCATCCATCCATCCATCCACCCTCCCACCTAATTCTCTCCCAGGTTATTAGCAAAATTCCACAGAAATCTTAGGGAGGAAGTGAGAGAAGACATCCACTCATGAACAGCTAAGAAGTGAAAATAGATGGGCAGGGATAGGACCATAGATCTGTTACTTAAGGCCAGTGGTCATTCTTCGTATTCTATCCATCTCTTGTCCTTCCACAGTAGGCCAGTGCATGGGGTTTGCTGAATATTCACACTGCGGTGAGATAAGGTCATACAATCCATGATCCCTGTTGTTAAATAGCTTTACAGGCCAGCTGGGGAGCTAAGTAATAAACTTTTGACAAGATAATTAAAACCAGACTTTCTAACTTGTGGGCCAAGGGGATATTGGAGATAATGCAGGTGAAGAATCTCCTTGAATAAAAAATGAATAAATCCCTAAAATTGAAAGGACCTTAGTCATGACTGCATGTGCTCCTCCATGGAGAGAATTCTGTGCCATGGCATCCCTGAGAAATAGTCAGGCTCTGCCTTAGTGTCTCCAGATTCAAACACCTCACCACCCTTGAACAAACCCTAACAGTGTTTATGGTTCTTGCGGTTACCATTTTGTGGTCACACTTAATTTCCACTCACCAGTTCTGTTTATACTTTCTGGAACCACCCAAAACTATGTATTCTTTACTAGGCAGGTGAGGGAGTGCTTGAAGGAGGCTCTATTTCTTCAGGAAAACCACCCTCAGTTCCTTGAGTAGCCCTCAATTTCTAAATACAGGCACCAATTCCACAGTGTGAGTGATGTACCTACATTAGAAACAGGCCCAGGCTAGGGATTATATTGAAAGAGCAGACATATAAAACTGTGAGATCTTTCTCACTTAAACAGTCAAGACATCAGGACCCCTAACCACCGCCTTCCTACTGGTAATATTTCGTATTCCTCCCTTTTCTGTTGATTAATGTTAACTCACCTCTGCTAAAACCTTTTTGAGCTCTATTTCCCCACAACTGATGAAACAGTAACTGCAGGCTGGCTATTGCTTCAAGAATGGGGTGGAATTTCAAATGTTCCCAAAGGGTGGGCCTATTTCAATGGGTGGAGGAGAAAGAATATTCTGGGTGAAGAAATAGTTTCCATTTCTACACTCATTGGATTCCAATTATTTGCCAAACAGTATGCTCAGTGCTTAGAAACAAACCGATGCAGCCCTCACCTTGAGGTTAGGACACTCAATCCCCAGTCAATTTACCACAATGCAATTTACCACAGCACATGAGTCAATTTACCACAGCATGTAAGTATGTGCCAGACACTGTCAAACAGGTGACCAAGGGCCTCAGCTCAGCAAAGTCTTCTCGGAAGAGGTGATATCTTGGCAAAGAAGAAGCATGAAAATTCGACAAGCAAAGGGAGAAATACGAGACTTTGGCTGGATCAGAAGGCAAAGTGATACGAACTGTGTCTATAGAACTAGCCTGGACCCTGGAGCCTGGAGCGTGTTTTCTCCACAGAGTGGCTTGTGGTAGAAATGCTGGTGTCTGTGCGCTTCAGCTGCATCTGGCTGGAACTGCCGAGGCCCACGGGCAGCCCCTTCTGGTCTGGACACCTTCTTGTTTGTCCCTCAGCAGGATGTAGACCTGCCAAGCTGGCCTGACTGGTGAGGTATATAGGTGGACTACATGGAGCTCAGATTTGGGCCCCTCCTCTGGCTTCTCTTCTCATCCCTCAGGGCTAAGAGACCTTAGGGTCACAATCCCTGGTATGAATGAGGGGAGCTGCAATGGCAGCAAGGATCTAGCCTTTGTGGGAAGAAAAAAAAAACATTCAACAAATTTAGTCTGATGCCCTTTAAATGGAATATTTGCAAAAATGAAAGGACAGATGTTCATTTGGGGAAGGAAAATAAAAATATCAGAGGATTATTGTAATCATAATAAAATAAATGCATTTATTTCTCTTTACTCGTGTGTTAGTTATCTATTGCAACATAACAAATAACCTGTGGGGCAACAGCCCTAGGCGGTGCTGGTCAGTCTCTCATTAGGTTGCAGTAGAGCTGTGACCAGCCCACATCATCTGAAGCCTGACTGGGCCTGGAGAAGCTGCTTCCCAAGATACTCACATGCTTGCTGGCAAAAAATGTTCATTTTTCGTCACTACTGAGCTGCTCACAACAAAGCAGAGAGAGTGAACAAAGAGGTACGGGCAAGCTGAGATCAAAATAGAAGCTGAATGTCTTTTATAAGGTGACTTCTGAAGTGGCATAACACTTACGCCACAATCTGTGGGTCACAGAGACTTGTGTTATGCTGTGGGGGAGGGTCGAGTTGTTGCCACCTGCATTGTTTTCTTATAGTTGCCATATCAATCACCACATACTTGGTGGCTTAAAACAGCAGAAATGTGCTCTCTCAAAAGCTCAGGAGACAAGGTTATGCTCCCTCCAAAGGGGCTGGGGAGGAGGTCTTCCCTGTGTCTTTGTAGCTTCTGCTGGTTGCTGCAATCATTCTTTGTCTTATTGCCACGCAACTCCAGGCTCTGCTCCATCCTTACACTCACCCTCTTCCCCTCTTCTCTCTGTGTCTGCGTCCTCTTCTTACAGTCACAGGACACCAGTCACACTGGACTCAGGGTCCATAGTAGTCCAGCATGACCTCTTCTGAAAATTTGCTTCTGCAAAGACCTTATCTCCAAATGATGCCATAGCCTAGGTTCCCAGAAGGACATGAATTGGGGTGGGGGGGGCGGCATTATTCAACCAATATAGCAGCCATATTGGAGACTGGATTGCACACCATCCATCTTGGGGAGGCTTTGACCTCTCTGGGTGGAGCACAGGGGTTTTTCCTGCAAGTTGCTTCCACAGGAGATTCCAACTGTGCTAACTCATGCACTCCTTCACAGATTCCTGGGATCTGTTTTCTGACTTCTGCTTTCTCCAACCAGCAAGCAGAATTCAATTCAATAAAATTTCACTCTGGGAAAGTGGAAGCTGAGAACAATCATAAACAATGTCCACTCTGCTACCTCCAAGTTATTTTATCTTATTTCTACAATCCATCTTCACGTAGAAAAATTAGAGAACACAGAAAAAGGAAAACCACAAAAAGAAAAATGACCTATAACACCACCACCTTGCCATTTCTATAGTAGAAGTAAACATCAGACAATTTTTCCTAGGCAGAACTATTTAGATAAATATTTTTTAAATTAAAATGAAATTACAAGCTATGCTGCTTTATAACTTGCTCTTTTCTCACACAGATCATGAGCAGCTTTCCATCTGAGTGGAGGTGAACGGCTTGGATTCATTGTATCTCAGATCTCGAAATACCTAGCATATCCTGTCCATCCTGTGTCTTCTGAACTGGAGCTCTCTTCTCTAACATGGCCATGAAGAAGAAAGTAAGAAAAGCAGCCTGTGACAGCAATGTGACTAAATACAAGGGCTCGGCTCCCTAGAGCTGTGACCACACTCCTCTCGTGCACAGCAGGGATGACAAAACTTCCCGTGAGTGGTTGGTGGCCCTCATAGGTCAACTGGAGACAAGCTGGCCTGTGGGCTCAGGGATGCTGGGGAAGCCACCTTGAAAGATTCCCATGTTCTGCCTCACCGCCAGTCCTCAGCAATCTTATGTGACTCCCAGTTTATCTGGAGTGCTTGCAGCAAGGGTCCACATCAGTAGCACCATAAAACAGCAATGGAAATTGTGGACTGAGCCTCAGATTTCAGAAGGATTCACCCAAACTGGGAAGAGAGGGAGAGCAGCTGTGTGCCCAGGGAGTGACAGTCAGGGACCCTGGGCAGGGAGTTCTGGGGGCGCACGCTCCCTAGTCACACTGCTGGAAATAGAAGTCCGTGATGGGGTCGTCCCAGCCGGCATCCTCAGGGAGCTGGGTGAGTCTGAGCGGTTGGTCTGCCTCAGACACCGTGCAAAGGAACCAGCCCGGGTAGGCAGCAGACTCGAAGCTGGAGGTGAGCCCGGTGTCCCGCCGGTAGAAAGTGAAGCTCTTGGATTCCTTGGCACCAAGGTAGAGCTCCATGATGTTCACTGGCTGAGAGCAGAGGGCACAACAGGTGAGAGGCAGGAAAGGGGCAGCAAGGAGCCTGGGCTGAGGGCACTGCGGTCAGCAGAGACCCACGTGGACACAGGACACAAGGCTTCCAGGGGTCAGTGTCCATTGTCAGGCTGTGAGGATGCCCCGCCAGCACTCACCTCCAGTTTCAGAGTGGGCTCCTGCTCCATCGCACACGACAGGCACTGGCTCCCTCCCTGGACACCCAGGATGACTGGAGAGAGGTTGGCATCCAGAAACCGATTGGGGACAACACTGATCTCCTCACCTAGAGGAAGGAGGCCAGAGGCAGGGGTCATGGCTGCCCTTCCCTCTTCTTCCCCCTGTCCTGGACTTTGGGGGGCAAGATCTGGGTGAGACAAACTGCCCCCTGGCTGGGCATCCTCAAACAGCTCTCATCAAGGGCTGTCACACAAGTGTGTGTGCATGAGAGAACAAGTATGCACACACAAGTGTGTGTGCATGAGAGAACAAGCGTGCACACACACACTTGCACACAGCCACACAGAAGGATCTGCCCGACCCCCGCTCTGGGGAAAGATGTCCCTGGTGGGCAGGTGTGTCTCTTACAGAGAGAAGGTTCTGGCATGGGACAGGGGTGCAGAGTGAGCAACCTGAGGCAGATGCTGTCCCTGCTCTCTGGGTCCCCACTCTGAGTGATTGGAAACCCCAGAAAGTAGAAGGGACTGTGCACCAAGGGGTAGAACCCACTGCCATGTGGAAGGAAGGCATTGAGAGTCTTCCTCAGTTTCCTCCCCTGCACCGACTACAGGAGAAGGAAAGATTTACCTGAGTCTATCTCTGAGGAGATAGACTATCACCTCTGAGGAGGTGACAAAGTGCTCAGCTAAGACTCCTCCCCCCTCTGCAGGTGGCACTGGAGCACACCTCTCACTTTGCAGAAAGGGGGAGTAATTTATTTGTCCCTGCTCAGAGCCAGGCTTTCTGAGGGCCCATCCCTGTGGCAGGGGATCTGTGCCAATTTGCATGAATGTTTTAAGCCCCCCTCAGGCCCCTCTTGAAGTAAGGAGACCTAGGAATGCAGACCTTATTTTGGCACCAACCTTTAATGACCTTCCCCGCTTGCAGCCCTCCGGCTAGAAGCTGGTTATCGTGCAGGTACAGCACCTTCAGTGCAGCATCCTTCATTCTGAAACACCAGGAAGGAGTATGACAACATGCTGTTAGAGGAGCACTGAGTGCTGCAGTTTCTCCTGGCTCTAGAGAGTCCTCCAGTCTCAGGCGCCAGCTGTCTCCTCCCACTGTGCCAGAAAACAGCACAAACTTTTCACCTAAGACTCCTCACACCCTACCAATGAGATGGCTCCCAGCCTCCATCTGAGCTTGGGGGAGCTGCTCTGCCCCACTCAATCCTTCTTCATTAACCAGCCTCCTCCATGTGTTATGTCAGAAAAGAAACTGGGTTCTAAGGTCTTTTTGGACCCTCCTGAAGTGGAAAGAGATCAGGGTCTTGGGTCCCAGTCTGACTGCCACCTTCACTGTTGACTCCGCAGACAGCCAGGTCTGTTGCAGACTAAACATAATTCTTTATTATTGTTGAACATCAAGGCACATTTGCTTCATTTGGCCACCACATAGTTCCTATAGGGATTTCTTTAAATTCAAAATTCTTTCATTTGATTTTTTTTAAAGTGTATTTTGGTCTCTACTTTCAGTTGATTTTCTGACATCCTATGGGGTGAAAGATGTATCCTCAAATGAGTTTCTCCAGATAGCAAATGGAAAATATAATCTGTGTATAAATTGCTTCCGTGTTCATCAAACACATAATACTGAGTTGCACTGTGATTCTTTTATAAGGAAACATAGAAAGACGTACAGGTGACCCTTGAACATCTCAGAGGTTGGGGGGTACTGACTCCCCCAGTCAAAAATCCATATGTAATTTTTGGTTCCCATAAAACTTAACTAGTAGGAGCCTGCTGTTCACAGGAAGCCTTACTGAGAATGTGAACAGTCAATTAAAGATCTTGTATATGTATTTCCATGCTGTATCTTTACACTAACATAGGCTAAAGAAAATGTTATTAAGACAAAATACATTTACATCACTCTACTGGATTTATCGAAACTGAAGTTAACATCATCTGTTTATAAGAAAGCTCAGCACACCTTTGCCCTTCAAATTCATGCCATTAAAGGGTTAACCGTATTTTCTACTCTACTTGGTCAAGTCCCACCATTGTACAAAGCAATTTGAGTGACTGGGCTTCCACAGAACATTTTTTTGGGAAAAGTCACATTGGCTTTTGGGGAAAACTATAAGAGCAGGTGAGAACAGGGCCTGTTCTCCTTCACTGTTACAACGTCTGGGTGCCCCGCTCATTCCCTGCCAGTGGACAGACAGACTGATCGACTGAGTAGTTTTGTCATTGTTTTGCCCCAGAGGGCAGCCAGGAGGCAGTGGGGCCAGTGACTGAACCTGATGGTCACTGACGGGCAGGGACAGCGGGACTCCAGGTCTGGCCTCCCAACTTCCACTCTATTATGGAGACAGGACTGCAGTGCTACAGGGGAGAGTCAGGTATCCCCCTTCACATCTGGGGGCCCCAAGGAGGAGGCCTCCCCCTCCTCTGAAGAGGGCTTGGAAGGACTTCTCTGAAAGCAAGAGGTGCTACCCATGGCCTCCCAGGACCCACTGTCTGCACCCCAGCCTGGCCATCACATCCCCTCCCACCCTGAAGGCAGGATAGCAGGCCCCCAGCTCACTCCCAGAGAGGAGTTGGCCCAGTCAGAAGCTGGCTGCTCAGGACACTCACCTGAAGCACAGCGCCCCGCTCAGGACCATCGTGAGCTCCCAGACTGCAGACTCTCCTATTTTGAAAGAACAGAAATCTTAGGTGGAGGCTGAGGCTGAGCTTCAGGGGCCTGAGGGGCAAGCCACCTCCTGAGGGGCCCCCAGTGTGTGAACAGCTGCTCCAGAGCAGGGGGTTCTAGGTTTGGGCTCTGGAGGACAACACCCAGCTTCCCAAAGGACACCTCAAGATTCTCCTTTCTCTGGCTGCTGTGCTGTCTGCCTGCTTCTCTGAAGATGTCTTGGCTCTTTTAATAAGGGTTGCCTTAGGGAGGGGCCTCAAACTGCACAACCCGGGGAGGAGCAGGGTTTCCAGAGATTGCGCACCGTCTAAGCCGCCAGAAACACCTGCTGCTCATTATCTCTCTCAGGGAGGGAAGCTTCTGGTGACAGTCTCCTTCCAGCAATTCCAGAACTTCCAGGGACTTTCCAGCCCTACTTGAGTACTCAGCCCCTGGGCCCGAGCACTTCCTGACCCAGACCCGGGCACAGTACAGGGAGCAGCTGAAGGGAAGCAGATTTGAGAACAACCATCTCCTTCCCTCTCTTCTCTGTCTTCCTTCTTCATTCCCTTCCTCCCTGCCTGCCTTCTTCTCTCCCATTTTCTCTCCCTCATCCCTTCTTCCCCCTCCCTCCCTCCTTCCTTCCAGCAGTCCTTCCACCTTTTCTAGGCTGGTGGAGAGGTACAGGTCTCCGTATTCATTGTAGAAAAACCTGAAAATCCAGATCAGCAAAAAAGAATACCTGTGATCAGAAAGCCAATGAGAACATTCTTCCTCCTTACCCATACACTTACAATCAGCAGTTTTCCACAGCTCCACATGGAAGCTAAACACTTTCCAAACTGCATTTTACAGACAGTAAAGTATCTTTCCATGCCAAACATCAGTATCATACATTAAATAGCTATACAGTACTTCATGATCCAAATACAGCATTATATACTTAATTGATTATTATTGATGTTTTCTAGTATTATTATCTGTGATGGGAAATCAAGTTGTGAAAATATCTGTATATCAACATCTTTGTTCATGTGTCTGATTATTTCCCTAGGAAATAAAAATCTAGCTCAGGCCATCTATGACTGATCTATCCTCAGAACTTAATTGGTAAATTAATATGTGATCGTGAAACAATCCATGCAGTTTTAATACCTTCACACACTCTCTGTGACGAATCTAAATTAAAAGTAAGTGTCAGTACCTCACAAAGAATTTAATTACATACCATTGATAGCGATTCACTGCCAAGGCATAAATGTAAAATATTGTGTACAGGTTCATGAGCTAAAAAGTTCTTAAAATGCTTGAGAGTAAATGAAATATCAAGTCGTTCGTCGGAGAGAAAACAACCCATCACTCACATAATGTCCATAATGCAAAATTGATGAAAAACTTTTAAAAAATAAATAAACTATGGCCCTCCCTGATGGCACAGCGGGTTAAAGCACTGCAAAAGAAGCTTAAGCCACTTCCGCATGAGTTCGATTCCCGCCTGCCGCCTGCCCCGGAGGAGACCACATGGCGAGCCAGACCTCTCCTGACCGCCCGCTGCTCCCCTCAGCAGTGTACTTCGTCAATCTGCCTGTTCTGCTCCCCACTCTGTCTCTGGTGAAGCCTCTCACCGTCCCTGAGCCTCTGGCCTGTACCCCAGTTCTGTATGAATAAATAAATAAATCTTTAAAAAAAAAAAAAAAATAAATAAATAAATAAATAAACTGTACTGCTACCTGGGCAAACACTCCTGCGCCAGGCCAGGCCCGCCCCCTAGAGGTGGCGGGAGGTAGGATATCTGCTGGCTTCATCTACTCTGCAATGTGCTTCCGTGGGGACTAGTGTGGGTGGAGGGAACACATGAATGAGCTAAGGTGAAAGGGAGAAAAGAAAACATAACCCTATCAAGAAAAACTCTCCACAAAGTAGTATAAAACATTCAAAAACTACTGGACATCTTGGGGGCTCTGAGGTTAGGAGGTTAATGAGAAGGGGACACTGGGATGGTGATGAGGAAAAATAAAAGGAAACAATAGTTGGGGGAGAAAAAGAAAGACGGGAGGGAGGGAGCCAGAGAGGAAGGGAGGGAGAGAGGAGGGAGGGAGGGAGGAAAGGAAAAGTTCTCCAGACTTGCCAACGAGACAAAATGCTGACTGCTTCTGCTTTCAAGATCACAGAGGACATGGTGAAACAGGCCCCCAGCATTTCTCAGCTCTCCAAGCAGCATAGACCTCTGTTTGGTTTACTGCTACTATGGATTAGACCCCAGGCTCCATGAAGTCAGATGTATGCTTAGAGAAAATTGATAAATCACAATTTTTTTCTGCCTGACAGAAAAGATAGCCCCAAAGGATAGAGTTTTATCACCTTATAATTCACTAAGTGGTGTGTGTGTGTGTTTCAGGTTCTGTTAGCTAACTTATTCCCCCATTTCTTTCCTGACTGGTCCTACAATCTTCTGTTCCTTGACTCACCTTTTGAAGCCACTTTCTCATCCTGCTGGCGCCTCCATTTACAGTCAGGGCTAAACGCTTGTGCACGTTTCCAGCGTGTCGCTATGAGAGCCCCATTGTGGACTTGTTAAAGATTACCCCAAGGACCACGTCTCTTGCTCCAAACTGGTGGTGGTAGCTTTAAAATGTGTCCATAAATTCTTTGATAGTCTCTCCTGTAAGAGGTGGGGCCCAATTCTCCTTCATTTGAATGTGGGCTGGGACTTGAGACTTGCTTATAGTGGACATTCCACGTGGTGGAAGCGACACTGGGTCACTGCTGAGGTTAGAGCATAAAAGCCATTGAAGTTTGCTCTTGGATCTTTCTGAGATCTCCCCCCCCCCC
>NW_004567121.1:547590-571974 GCF_000260355.1 Condylura cristata
CCCCCCCCCCGTAGAAGCCAGGTACCTTGTCAAAAAGACACTCAAGCAGCCTACGGAGAGGCCCAAATGGAGAGATACTGAGGTCTTGGGCCAACAGCCATGGCAATGAGCCATCTTGGGCCTCCAGCGCTGTGTGAGGTCTTCACTGCAAGCTGACAAGACCCTGAGCCAGCTACCCACCTAATGCCATTTTTCTGCCTCCTGATTCTGAGAAACCATGTGAAAGAATAGATGTCGGTTGCTTTAAGTTGCTAAGTTTTGGAAAAATTTGTTGCACAGCAATAGCTAACTCACAGCCTTCTCATCCCTCCGGGCAGTTCCTGCTCCTTTTGTTTCCCCTCATCTGTGCTGTCCAGTGGGTAGGATCTCAGAATATGTTTCCATTCTTCACGGACCTTTATCACCATGGACTGCAGGGGGTTAAACTTCCCATGGTGACTTCTCAACGTGAGTGCCTGGAGGCAGGTGTGATTCCTGCTCTTGCTGTGTCAGTGAGGACACAAAGATGCATGGACACACTCATAAGCTCACGGTTTACTATAACAAAAGTCTTTTTACTAGGAAGATAAATAACAATATTAAAATGACCAGTATTCATTTGGTGTTCACTCTGCCTCTGGAACGATGCGTAGTATTTGCTTGGCTTCTCATTTTATGCTTCAAGTCCCTACATGATAAATAGTATTATTATTATTTCTGTTTATGGGTGTGGAAATCAATGAAGTAGGGATCCATTATATTGCTTGACAGTGGACTAAGAACTGGCATTGGAGATAGATCCCAGTCCAGGAAACCTGAGCCTGACGTTACTGACGCCAAGACATGGCCAGCAGTCAGAATGACCCTTCCACCCTCTGCAAGAGACCAGCTCGCTGCTGTGTTCCCCCTTCCTCCGGGTGAGACGCAGTGGTCCCCTCTCCTTGGCCTTGTCCTTTCACCACACTCTGCGCTACACTTATGCCACAGGGACCTCTTGTTGTTGACCAAGTCAGACATGTTCCTGCCCCAGGGTCTTTGTCCTGGCTGCTGTCTCTGCCTGGAAAACTCCTCCAAAATATCAGCAGGGCTCACCACCTGCTTTAAGTCTTTGCTAACATGTCACCTTCTCGGTGAGGGCTGCACTCACCACTGAATGCTTCTTTCCCCTGCTCCCACATTGCCCTTACCATGTGCCATTGTTTTCCACAGCACACAGCATTTTTCAAAAGCAGATTGTATCATGCAGCCATGTATTATGTTTATTATTCATCAGCCACCTTCCAACCTTACTGAAAGATAAACTTACACGAGTTTGCTCATCGGTGCATTCCAAGCACTTAAGGTGTTGCCTGGTGCCCAGCACGTCTTCAATAAACAGTATTGCATCACCACTGAATCGGTTGTCGAACTGTGTCACCTTTGAAAGGCCAGGGAATTGGGTTCTAGCACCATCTTCCTCCTCACCCTCACCTTCTTCCTTATCTCTCTGCATCTCTCTGCATCTGAAGCTTCACATTGCCTCATTTCTGCTTTTCTAAAAGAGGAGAGTAATGCCCACCCACTGCGATGTCACGAAGCCTGGTTGTGACAGGCTGTGTAGAACAGGGGCAGCAATTAGCACAGGCCACAGACACCCACTTCTTGCCTGCTCTGTGCATCCCACCTCCTGCACCCCTCCCCAGGCGTGAGCTCTGAGAACACGACTAAGGCCAGGCTCATACTGACCTGAATCTGACACCATATGAGGCCAACACTGCCTTGCGAAGGCTCATGTGATGGCCTGACCCAGGGAGGGAAAGGGCCCACTCACCTGGCTGCCCGACTGCACAAGAGGCCAAGGGCTTTAAGTTATTTACCAGAAAGGGCAACGTGTGATGCAACTCCCCATGTCAGACACTGTGTTGGAGCAGCACGGGCACCGTGCCACTGTCCTGGGAGGCGAGTGCTATTCTTGGCCCCATTTAGCTGACAAGATAAAGGGAGACTGAGCCAGATCAGTGAGCCACCCAGGGTCACATAGGAGCAGCAGTACTCTGGCAGTCGGACCCCACACTAATTCACCTCTATTCCCACAAGGAACAGACTATGTAAGGTTTACAGATTCATCAGTAGGGGAACAGAGGGAAACAGTGGGGTCTCCCTGTTGGAAATCTGTCTGCAGGAGGACCAGGTGGTATCTTGAGGAGAACAGATGCTCCAGGAAAGATAGTAGGAACCATCAGAGTTGGTCCAGAGACAAAGGGCCAACTTGGGCATTGTGGGATGGAAGGAATCCCTCATGCCAGTAGGTGACTTTTCTGTGCTTTAACGCATCCATCAAGGCGCTGGTGGGGGAGAGATAGTGAGGCTCAGAGACGCACAGTCTCCAGGGAACAGCGAGCAAAAGGCGACCTCCTCCCTGGCCCTGAACTCCTACCCCACACAGCCGCAACTTGTCGACTTTGTAGGGATCCAGTGATCAACAGAGGGCAAAGTTCCCCTGGGCTCCCAGCACATTTGAGAAACACCAGCATCCCCTAGAAAACACAAGGTCTGTGTCTCAAGGCACTGTAGTCAGGTGCTCAGCCAGAGACAGGTAGCTTTGCTGTCCGTGCTCCTCCAGGGTGGGGGGCCACCGAAGGGCCAGTTCTACAAGCTGGGGTGAGGGAGAGTGTGTGGGCAACACAAAAGGTGGGGTCAGGCTCTGGTGCGTGGCACACCCACAGGCAGTTTCTCCTGACTGAGTCACCAAGGGCGCAACTGGAGCATCTGGCAACCAAGCTCCTTCCCTCAGGTTCAGGCGCGACCCTCCAGAGCAGCCCACGTGCCTCCCCAGCCAGCCTCAGAGGTCTCAGAGCCCGAAGCTCACCTTCCACATGTTGTATGATATGGCCACCGCTGAGCCCCCTCCCCACGACAGCTAGTCTTGTGCCAGAGTGTACAGGTGAGGTGAAGTTGGAAATGGACCAAATGTGGAAGGTTCAGGAAAAGCATCATTTTGTTTTTGTTTTCCGTGGTCCCTGAACTCCCCCCCCCCCCTCCTGTGAGGCCTGTCTAGGCTCTGCGTGCCCGGCGGTGGCCTTACCAGAGAGGGCGCTCTCAAGGCAGGCTGGGTGGGTCGGATAGCAGGCATAAACCCAAACAAACTCTCAAAGGGCCTGCAGGCTTTCCTCCTGTTCTTCTTTCTCCACAGAAGACTTGGATGAGCTCACCCAGACATGACCCCCCCACGCCCCACCCCCCAAACCCCGCCAGCTGAATAGACAGGACTAGGACATGTGATCGATTTGGAGAGAATTGGCATCTTAATATATTGGGTCTTCCAATCTATAAACGTGGGAGAGCTGCTTCAACTACTTAGGAAACCTTTATTTTTCTCAACAACGTTTTATAGCCTTCAATGTAGAAGACATCCTTCATTAAATCTATTCTTAAATATTTAATATTTTATGATGCGGTTGTTATGGAATTTTTTTTCATTTTCTAACAGTTTGCTGCTTGTATTTAAAAATACAACCTGGCCCTCCCTGGTGGCGCAGCGGGTTAAAGCACAGCACTGAGAATCTAAAGCCATTCTGCATGAGTTCGATTCCCGCCTGCCCCGGAGGTGACCACATGGCGTGGCAGACCTCTCCTGACCCGCCCGCTGCTCCCCTCAGCAGTGTACTTCATCGATCTGCCTGTTCTGCTCCCCACTCTGTCTCTGGTGAAGCCTCTCACCGCCCCTGAGCCTCTGGCCTGTACCCCAGTTCTGTATGCAAAAATAAAAAATAAATCTTTAAAAAAAATAAAATAAAAATACAACCAACTTCAAGCATAATAAAAATGAACATGGTATCATTTTATGTCAATTATCATAGTATGATAGTATTGACTGATTCAGGTAAAAAAAATCTATGAATGTTTGATGAAAAACAACATATATATTGTGCCAAAGAATAACCACAGATAACTGATCAATTACAAAAGGAAACTGGTAATTTTGCAGTGGAGAAACTTTAACCTTAACCTCCCCTTAACCAAGGGGCTGAAATTCCCTCACCAGTAAAGGCATAAGCCAACCCCCCCGCCCCCCGTACTCCTGAGCTGATGTGCTGAGGACTGTCTGTCTGCAGTGTTCCTGCTTTCAGTCTAAAATCATGAAATTGAAAATTGACCCTTGCAGATCATTTCTTCCAGTGACGATTCCACTCCAGAATCCTGCACAGGTCCACATGTGCCCACTTAACAGCACGCTCATGTCCACTCCCCACCCCACCAGGTCTTACTGTTGCATGAAAGTCTTAGTCCACCAGGAGCCCATACAGTAGCATCAAAAGACATTCGTGTCTTATCAGTTTAAGAATATTTTGTCTTGCTTTTTTTTTTTAAGATTTATTTATTTATGCATACAAGAGCTGAGGTATAGGCCAGAGGTGCAGGGAGTGAGAGGATTCACCAGAGACAGAATGGGGAGCAGAGCAGGCAGATTGATGAAGCACACTGCTGAGGGAAGCAGTGGGCAAGACAGGAGAGGTCTGCTGCGCCATGTGGGTCAGCTCCCTGGCTGGGAATCAAACACGTGCTGTGGTGGCTGCAGATAGCTACATGGTGCTGAGACTTAACCTCTTGCACCATACACTAATGTCAAAAGACGCTCATGGATTTTCAGTTAAGAATGACTTTTTGTTAAGAATGTTTTGTAATTAGAATACTACAGTATTTTTCCTAGTCTGTTAAACTTTTAACCGAAGAATTGACTTAAATGTACTGATTTCTGAAATATGTTGATCTATTTCTACCGTCCTTATCCCCTTGCTTTCTTGCTGATGTCTTTTGTTCTTCTTTTTCTCCTCTCACTCTTCCTTCTTTTTAGTGCCTTCGACTAGATTGAGTTTGTTTTTGTGGTTTCCTTTGTATTTCCCACTCAAGTTTAGAAGTTAGCTACATTCTAACTAGTCAAAATTAACCAGCATCTTTACCTGGGGACCTGTGCCACAATAAGGGTAACCACACAGATGAAATGAAGGCCACTTCCATCATGCTTAGTGAAATAAGCCAGAAAGAAAAAGAAAATACCAGATGGTTTCACTCATAGCAGGAACATAGGGATTAAGGGGGGGAAAACACTTGTAATAAAGAAAAAATGAAAAACAACTATATACCAGAGACATTTTATGGGGGTGGAAAGGGGAATAGAATCAAAAATGGGGTGGGAAAGGTGCACAGGACTATGATGATGGCACATGGGTGAATTGGTGGTGGGAACTCCATGGGGATTACAACCAAGTTGGAAAAATGAACAAAATGAAGTATGATGTAAAAATAAAAAAATTTTTAAATGGAGGCCACTTCCTGGAAAATCTGATCTTTCTCTCTGCAAGTGTTCCTTGAGTTTTGTGATGACAGTAGAGTGGCACTCCCCACTATTCTGTTTGTAGTGATCTTGCTCGATGGCAAATGAGCGCAGAATCCAAAGTTGGGCCTGCCTCATCCTACAAAGCAAATCCTGGCCATGTTCTTGGAAACCCAAGAGAACCCAAGAGCACGGGAGTAAGCCCAGCATCAGATACCATCTGCACTGGCTGATACTCAGTCTAGAGATGGGAGACTGGAAGGAATCCAAGACCACCCCCATTTCCTTCCTCTTCAGCCCTTCAACTTAAAGAACAGGCCCATGACTTCTTGCCTTCAGTCTGGTGATCAAGAACATGGTTTTCCAATCTAGAACAGCTCCCTACTGAGACACTATCACTGTTGAGTTCTTCACCTGAAACACAAGCATAGGCACACACTGACCAGTTGAGAGGATGGGCTATCTCCAGGCTGCCCTGTCGCCATAGACTCTCTGGAGCTCAGCCTTTTACCCTCATCCCTGTCTCTTTGTCTCCCTCTCCTACACTGATCCTTGAAATCATGAGGTATAGCTCTTCTTCTAGCATTCTGGGTCATGCCCTCCCCAAACAACCAATCCCACAGTCTCATCTAAGTTTTAGTTGAAGACTTCACTACTCTATACCTGGTCTAACACCAACCAACCTCCTCTGTTTATGACAAAGCTGGACAGAGACTCGATGATGTTACAAGTACCACATGCCTCACTTTGAACTATCGCAGTGGAAAAGGTCACAACAGGGTTTGATATCTTCTACCAGGAAATTACCTGGACCTTCTACACAAGAATCATGGAATAGAGATTTGCTGAAAGCAAATGGGCAAGCTCCAGACCAGACCACGTCAGACTTCTTACTGTGAGAATCTCTTTATCTTCAGGAAACAGATGGACCATAGGACAGCATGGACAGAATGACAATGGTGGGAGTTGGTTGGATCCCCAAGCCCAGCCAGTGATGTGTGTCCTTCTGGAGCTCGGCTTGTGGATCGGGCCTGGGTGCCTGTTCTCTAAAGGTCTCCTCTTTTGCTACCACCTTATAGCAAAACAGGAAAATGTGGGGTTTTGTTTGAGAAGCGCAAAGGCCAGAGTCCCAAACTGTCTGCTGACCTAGGTTATCAGCACAATCTTTCCTCTGACTTAAGTCTTTGCAGTAGAAGGGAGATAGGGGTGTCCCAAGCTATCATTTAACCTGAGAAGGAGCAATAGTTCAGGACTTCAAATGATGGTATTAAAGACTCATCAAAAACTCCTGTTATTTGTTCTTTCAAGGAGGAATATGCCCAGAGAATTTCTCTCCTGTCAGGCATGACCTAACTGTGAATGCATTAATTAAAGTAGACAAACACAAAATTAGCCATGTAAATCTAGTACTTCTAACCTCCTTTAATTGACCTGACCAACAGTCAAACCAGCACATAAAATTTGGTATATAATTTTGAAGGGAATTTACCTTTAAAGAATAAAATTTAGCCAACATGGAGGCCAACTAAGAATAAAGGCTGCTTTTCAACACACCTAAGGTACTTTTCAACAGACCTAAGTCTCCGAGGGAGGAAGTCCCTCAACTCCATAGATACCGGGTTTAGTCTTACAAATTACTTTGCTGTGTAGTTCATATGATTCTACTACATTCTCCAGACGGGAAACTTAGGGAAGGGCAAATTCCCTCCAGGTGAAGTGCAGGAAGGATGGTCTACACAGGGCCAGGCCCAGATGCGCCCTCCTCGGGTTGACTGAATCACCCAGGCTGGGCCTCCAGCATCACCCAGTTCACAGTAGACAGAAAAGGAGCACCTTCTTGTTCTCAGCTTTGGGAAGCCAGGATGAGGCTCTCTGGGCAGGATTGTGCGCTTACTCATCCCGTGGCCCAAGGGCCTCTATAAACCTGAAATAACTTGACTGGGTGGTGAGCCATTCCGGGACCTGCAGAAATGCACACTTTGGAGAACAGGTGATGAAAATTCTAGGTCATCACTGAATCTGTTACCAGGAAGGACGGATGGAGGCAGAGTCTCCAACCTGGGCATATAAAATGCCTCCAACTACATTCTTCAGCTGATTGACTTTCTTCTCACAGAGGAAAGAGGCCACAGTTTATGGATTGAGCAAACCTCCCCAGCCTCCCTTCACTTATTTCCTTAATGGGAACTAAGCACCACCTCAGAAAGCAGAATTTCTCAGATGTGTAAAAAGGGGGTAAAGAATCCTGCTACTTTAATCCATTAAATAATTTATCTATGAAATGGATCATGCTGCAGATGTGAGAATTTTAAAAGCATTATATAAACAAGACTCCTGCTCGCAACAATCCCTCTGCCACTCCCCCAGGTCACCAACCTTCTCTCAGCCCAGCCCTCAGAGGGAGTCAGCAAAGGATGCTCTATGCCAGAGACAGTGTCACCTTGGGAATCCCCTGGCCCTCCTGGGCCAAACCCCGGTCCTCTCACTCCTAAGTCTTTCCTTTGGCGATCTACTCTCCTCTGTAACCTGTTTTGAAAGGACCACCAAGCCATCCAGGTGTAAGTGTTTTCTTTCCTTGCTATAGTCACTACTTAACATCTTTCTGTATTCACTCCACCTTTCTCATGGGGTACCAGGTCTCCTGAAAACATTCTATCATCGTGTTAGGCCTTTCTTGTCCCTCCTTTTTCCCCCAGGGTAAGAGTTTCCCAGAATGAGGGGGGCAAGGGGATGATGTCTGTGGTCGAGGGAGATTCGCTCCTATTTACCACACCTAGTGCTGAGATGTTGGGGACAAAGTGGTAGGCATGCTTTCGAGTTTGCAGGAGAGGTGTTCCCACATTCTGGGGTACAGTCTGGTTTCCTCTGACTCCTGCAGGTGACTGTGTGTAGCTGTTGGGGAGCATGACTATCAGCATGACCCTGCCTCCCCCATCATTATGGACCCTCGGAGGGTTGGGCATCTTATCACTTGACCCATGGGTACCTTGGAGAAAATTTCAAGGTTCCAAGTAATGACAACATCAGACTTGTGCCCATGGCATCATTAGAGCCTCCTGGTTATATTCTCTCCCTGAGGGTCTCAAAAGCTGAGTATGGAGTGAGAGTTTCCACCAACTGCTTTCCAACATTGTTATTCCGCGGTCCCTGTAAGTGCAGCTGGTGTACGCGAATGCTAGAGTCTTCTGTCTTAATAATTCTCTAGACTACCCCCACACTTTCCAGGCTCTGGGGGTTAGAGGAAACTGTGAGCCAGAGCTTCAGTCTCAGAGGGGGTCATCTCACTGTTCTAGGATCCTGATTGGGGGGATGTTGAGGCCACCTTTGGGAATCAGGTTGCCCAGCGTGTGGCCTGCCTTGGGCTCTGAGAAAATAGAACTTTTCAGGCGGGGGTGCTTTTTTACTAGCTTTTCCTCAATCGTTCCTGGGGTGGGGCCCCCCTAGCCCAGAAGCTCGCCTAGATAGAACAGGGTCCAGTCTCCTGATTCAGGGCAGACCTACAAGATGTCTGTCCTTTCATACCTTTATTTTCCTTGTTCCGGGGATTCCCCGGCTCTCTTTTGCCAGCAGTTCTAAGTGGTTTGACCTGTGCTGCAGTTGTCATTTCTCCACCCAAAATCACCAGGAAGAACTCCTCTGGCTCAAGGCCCAGAAGCCTGGTCTGAGCCAGTCAGAGTCCAGGAGACTAGGAGAGAGACCATCACCACCGTGTCCATTGTAGCAGGGACCCCAATCCACACATGCCTGCAACTCCCCCCCTCCCACTCCTCCGGGGGCTGCTGGCCATGGAGCCCAAGCTCGCTGCTGCCTTTGGGGTCTGGTCACAGAGAGAGCCTCGGTCTTGGCTGCCATTAAAGGGACAGCTGCTGCCCAGCAGACACCAAATTGGTGGAACTGTGCTCCGCACCACGGGCCTAGAGAGGGGCAGGACTGGGACTGGCCCAGCAGAGCACTGGAGAAATTCAGCCCTGGGCCTTCCCTGGTGGCGCAAGTGGGTTAAGACACAGCACTGCAAGCTGGCCGCAGCCACCACAGTGCGTGTTCGATCCCCAGTCAAAGAGGTGACATACAGGACGCGGCAGACCTCTCCTGACCTGCCCACTGCTCCCCTCAGCAGTCTATTTCAGTCCATCTGCCTGTTCTGCTCCGCACTCTGTCTCTGGTAAATCCTGTCACCCCCACACCTCTGGCCTGTACCCCAGTTCTGTATGCATAAATAAATAAATCTTTGAAAAAAGAAAGTTAGCCCTGCCCTGCTGCGGACCCTCAGGGAGCAGACTGGCCTGGGGAAACCAAAAGGCTCTGAGGAGGCGTGGGCCACACCCCTGCTTGCTCCTTGTCATCCCAGGAGGCTGCTGCCTTGCTTAGCCTCCTTCACAGGGCTGCTGCGCCTCTTGTCTTACTTGTCATTTTGGACCCATTAGGTCCGTAGGGGGAGGGGCGGCTCCACTGACAACAGTGACCGTGCCAGAGCAGCAAGAATCAAACTGGGTTTCTGCAATGTTAATTGTTAGAGCTGGTGGGAAGGGGTAACAATATCACCTCTCTCTCCCACTAGAACTAGGAGCCAACTGAGAGTTGAGACAAAGTCTGGGGTTTTTTGGGCCACGGATACGTTCATTATGTGTAAAGCTGATATTGCAGGGTGTGGATTCTTTCTGCAAACAAATGGAGCACGGAACGAGACCCTGGCAGACACAGTCACACCCAGGCGCAGGCAGGTCTGGACTGCACAAGCCTGCTCCTGGGAGGATGGGCCCCATGAACATCACAAAGGAGCAGAGCAGACGGAATGCCCTCGCCAGTGCCAATGCTGTGGGCACCCACACACAGCAGGCAAAGCCCAGTGTGTCACACAGTCCCAGTTTGTGATAGGCAGGGGACCACATAGCTGATCACATAATGTGGCACTTTGCGAGTGGAAGGAGGCAGTGCCAGCCATCATGCTGGGATGACAGGTACGCATCAGGATGTGTGGTCTCCGATGCATGGTCTCCCCCGCGTGGATACGTGAGGAGGCAGGAACAAGGCCAGGCGTGTGACAGAGGGAACATCAGGAGTGGGGAAGGACTGTGTGTGCTGCATGGCGAAGAGGCCAAGGGGAGGGAGGCTGGCGAGGGCGCAACACCCACCTTCATAAGCTGAGGGCCCCGCGCTCTAACCTCAGGCTATGAGCAGGAAGAGAGCAGGCTTTACTCTGAATCAGGGTAGTCTTGCCAAGGAGGGTGCTGTCTGGGCCGGAGAATCAGTTCCTCATGCAGTCCTCAGTTATTAATTTATGCAGCCTGGACAAAATATAAGCTGCAATTAACTGACAAAGTCAAAGCCAGCAACAATGACTCTCCCAGTTTACCATGTTTTGCATTCTGAATCCTTGGTGGTTCTTTTTTTTTAATGCATTCAGAACTGGGGAGTAGGCCAGAGGTGCAGGGGCGGCGAGAGGATTCACCAGAGTGGGGAGCAGAACAGGCAGATCAATGCTGAGGGGAGCAGTGGGCAGGTCAGGAGAGGTCTGCTGCACCATGTGGGTCATCTCCTGGGCTGGGGATCGAACTCACACTGAAGCGGCTGCTGCTAGCTTGCAGTGCTGCGCTTTAACCTATTGAGCCACCAGAAAGAGCCAGTGGTTATTTCTTAAGGGGAATGCAAGAACCATAGTGTAGTTAACTTGTTTATTCAATATACACTTATTAAGCTTGCAGACTATGTTAAGGATTGGGGACATGATAATGAACTGGACAAACACTACTTCCCTAGGATCACAGGCTTTGTAATGTAAGAAAATTAAAGAAAGATTAAGACAAGTAAATGAAGACTTTATAAGCTCTGTGGAGAAAGCAAGAAAAAACTGGAGATAGAAAATTCAGGAGCTCAAGGAAAGGATGACTTCAGACATGTGACCAGGGAAGGCCTCTCTGAGGAGGTAACATATAAGGAGCTGGTTTGAAGGAGCCAGACAAGCAAAGAATGAGAATGAACCAATACTGGCATAGAGATGCATATACACGTAGCATAGGCAAAAGTCCTGGGGCCATAAAGAATGTGGCATATTTGAGCAACTGAAAGAGTGGCATGATGGAGAGAAATAAAGATCTGGCAGTGGGCTTGGAGGCAGGGGAGAGACCATCCAGGCGCGCTGGTAAATGTGGTAGGGGACTTGCCTGTCCTTTAAAGTGCAACTGGACCATTGTAGCCTACACATTGGAGTGTCAGTTCCAGGGGGATTGCTAAACGTTTTTCCTCTTTTGTTAACTACAGCAGCCCCCACATTTAGAACAGTGTAGGTTCTCAAAGAACATTTGTTTAGTGATTGAAACTATGGGTCTTACATTCCCCTTAAGAAATAACCACTAAGTATTCAGAATGCAAAACACCTGGTAAATTGGGGGCGTCATTGTTGCTGGCTTTGACTTTGCCAGTTAATTGCAGCTTTCATTTTGGCCAGCCTGCAATTATAGGCAGAGATGAAGTTGATATTAGAGAATCAGAGCTTTAATCTGCTAGAGCTTCTAAATTGCACAAGAGATGGAGATGAGTGTGTGGGTTTTGGACTTAGGGGTTGCTCCTGGGCAGTGGGAGGTGGCAACCTACACACAATCTTTGTTGGCCTCTGTCTCATGCTAAATTGAATCCTTGGCCAAGTGCAGAATCAACGAGGAGTGACATTTGGACTTTCTCTTCCTGCAGTCAACCTTATAGGCAGAGCTGATTCTGGAATTCTTCTCTTTTCCCAGAATCAGAGTCTTCTGCTTATAAGTGACAGAAATAATGTTGCAGTTAAATGATCCTTTTATTCATCATATTTCTTTTCCCTTCTTCTTTCTCATTGGTAAACCAAGTGTTGTTTCCTTGCTTCTAGTTCACATTAGGTAATAAACAAAAGTAGGGGTTTCTTGACTTATGTGAGAGGCAACAATGTTTAATTTGTGTTGATGGGTCATCACTGAGTTTTCTCAGGTTTTGAGTTTCTCAAGCTGAGTCTGAGGCAAGTGTTTGCATGCAACCTGTTGAGAGGTGACTCTGGGAACAGAATAGGGAGAGACTAAAGCAAGGAAATGAGGGGTAACCATGAAAGTTCAGTATGGCCATGGGTGACTGTTCCTCAGTCCTGCTGGGGCCCTAAACAATTCTGTAGAAACCACCTCAGACTTGTCGGCCTGAGTGATCAAAGGGAGCACAGTTCCCCCTCTGCGCCCACCCCTGTTGGTTCCCCATGGAGCAGTTCCTCTTCCTTGCAGGTTTGTACAGATAAGTGCTGAGCAGATTCCTGCAGGTGACAACCCAAGTTGTCCTGGGAGCCCCAGAGCACATAGAGAGAAGTTTGGTGCGGCTGGAATGACATGCTGTCAGTTTATACCTCTCAAAGCTGGTTGCTCAGCAATGACTGGAGAGAGTGACCGGATTTGCAGTGGGCTCCAGGTGTAGAACAAACAATCATGGACAATGCAACAGCAGGAAGTCAGGCCCAGCTGAGCGATTTGCACTAGTAACAGTGGTAGAATGTGGGAATAAAAAAAAAAAATTTGTAGATACGAGATGAGTGCGGGATTGTCACTGATTAAAAGGATCTGGTGGACAAAGGTAGAATGCGCAGAAAGAATTAAATCAAATACTGAAGTCCCAGAGAAAGGGAAAGAAACTGAGATGAATTCACTTTTGATGGGAGGGAGGAAGGAGACAGGCCACCGCGTTAGAAAGGTGGGAGGGTTTGGTGGCCCAAGACCACCTACACATATTGGGGACAGCCACCCGTCTGGGGGAACGTCTCGAACACAGGCTCTTCCTTCCTTCCCCAGGCTTAGACTTGACTTCTTACTCCATCTTTAACCAGGTTTCTACCTTTGAAAACTGGACATAATTGTAGTGGTTCTGCATCCCCTTGTTGAAAGGTCAGTATGATCTGAAATAGAATGACTTCAAAATAGGGTCAGAGTTGCGGTGGTGGGAAAATTATGCCTTGTCTGTTCATACCGGGTCAAAGGACCCTTGGGTTGGGCCAAGCAGCATTGTCTCATAAACCCATGAGAGCCAGACAGGGTAGTGGACATTCTCATCACAAAGGCTGGTGATTATGGGCTTTTGCCAGAGGATAAATCAGTAACTGAAAGTGTGCAAAGGTGGAGCCCAGGCCATTGTGACTCTTCACCATGCACCTACAATTGCGAGATACTACACAATCTCAGGGCGCAACAGCAGCAAGGTTTGTTTACAATGGGCAACTTGGGCTAAGGAAACAGTTCCTAGGCCACACATGGCCAGCTGTCCTACCCCACATAGCACCATAAGTCCAGTAGTCAGAACCAAAGCTCTCATGCAAAGTAGTGTTTTCCTCACATAAGCGCCTGGAACTGCTCACCGGTAAGCGGTGGACCTAGATCAACTGTGGCAGCTAGAGGATCACCCAGGGGCACTACTGGGACCACAACACAGCAGCCTTTCTCATGAAGCTGAAGCCTGTCTTCTTCTGAAGCCAAAATCAAGTCTCCTCCTGAAGCTTTTTCCAAGCTGAGGTAAACCTTCTCTAGCTGAATCAAGCTTCTCCAAGCTGGCCCCAAGTCTCCCCAAGCAGCTCAGCTCCCAGGCAGCTTCTCTGCAATACCAACCTCCAGCCTCGCCTAAGTCTACTTATATGTCCCCTCCAGGATACCCGTCTTTCTAACCTGATTGGTCCATGTTCCAAACCAGTTGTTCCCACTACTTAATTAGTGCCGGTGGAAACTTGAATCTCATCGGAGTCAGTGGGAAATCGCATCTGTTTGATCTGTTTTCAAAACCAGCTTGTGGTTCAAAACCAAAACCCCAGCAGTGTGTCCAACCCACCCTGCAGCTTTTCTTAGAGGCGCTGGGTGGGTAAGCTCTGCTGTAGCTGCATAACACTAGCCATGTTCAAACCTGGCTACAGTTAGGAGGTCTCCAAAACTGGCAGCTATTTTTTTCCCTAAAACCCAAACGTGACCACACTGGGGGTGGCCCCCAAACCCATTGCTGTGGCATAGCCCAGGCTGATGCCACTCAGCTGGGGACTGCTGTTACATAACAATCACATGTAGTCAAAAATAGTTACTACTTTCAACACCAGGGAACCCTTTTCTTGAGCAATTTATCTCATCTTCCCCCTTTCCTTCCCATAAAAAAACCTCCTTTTTTATCAAGCTCTATTCCCATAAAACTTTACCCCTATACAAGAGCTAGGGTGGCCACACCTGAGCAGAGAACTCCTACAACGTCAAAATAGTACAAAGATGTAAAACGATAATACTTCGTTAACAAAAAAAATAGTAGTAGGGCCCTCCCTGGTGGCGCAGTGGGTTAAAGCACAGCACTCAGAAGCCAAAGCCACTTCAGCGTGAGTTCGATCCCCACCCTGGAGGTGACCCACATAGCATGGCAGACCTCTTCTGACCCGCCTGCTGCTCCCCTCAGCAGTGTATTTCAGTACATCTGCGTGTTCTGCTCCCCACTCTGTCTCTGGTGAAGCCTCTCACCTCCCCTGCACCCCTGGCCTGTACCCCAGTTCTGTATGCATAAATAAATAAATCTTAAATAATAATAATAACAACAATAACAATAAAATAATAATCTTTTGTCCTTTCTCAAAGCACATTTTCGATTTTCCCCTGAAACTGCATACTCAGATTGCAATCATTAATCCCTTAATTGCTTCTCATTTGACTTGTTACTTTTAGGAAAGGCAACATTCATCTCAGAAGTACTGTGAGAGCCAAGGATGGGGGGAGCAGGGGTGAGGTTATGCACCTGGAGAGACGACTCCAGCCCCATGCTGACCTCCTGTGACATGCTCCAAAGTCACTGCTATTTGCCCCCCAGCTCCAGTGCAGAGTGCAGAACTGCCTTCGGCACAGGTGGCCATGAAGCAGCCTGGACGGCCAGACTTGGAGCTGGAGGCCCTGCCCCTTCCGCTGTGAGGGCTGAGCCTGTGGTACAGGATATCATGCTCTTTTCCTGAAGGGGAGAAGGAGGCCGCAGGGAGAAACAGAAGAGCTTCAGATGTTCTATATTCTCCACACACTGCTAGCTCCTGTCCAAGTTAGCCTTCCCCATTCACTCAGACAGAACCCAAGACCTCTATTTCCTGCTACGAGATTCAAAATGACAGGCCCCGAACATCTGATATATGTTAAGTTTGTGATTGAAAACTTAGGCCGCAGATGTCAGTGGTTCTTAACGGGAAACTTTGAAAGAAAACATTGCTAATGTAAAAGCTTGTGTGCTTTGAATACAAAGCCCTGAATTACTTACTACCTATTGTTTAAAAGGGGAGAAACCAAAGAGGTGCACGTGGCCATCAGGAGTTCTGAATTAAAGCAGTTTGTACCGCCAGGCATCTCCTGTGCCGGCACAGCAGCTACGCCCACTCCACCCGGGGGGGCCTCCTAAGAAACGCATCCTTGGGTGATCATGTGGTTGTATGAGCCCACAGAGTGTGAGCAGACCTGGTGGCGCAGCCTACTACACACCTCGGCCACAGGCACAGCCCGCCACCACCACTGAATATGTGGTCTGTTGTCACAGAACTGTCACTAAGTGACAAATGGCTGCACTGATACTGTGGTGCCCTAATCCTTGGTCTTCCAGGACTGTTCTGAGTACAGGGGAAGGCTAAACAGCATCCCTGACCTCTACCCCCTAGATGTCAGTAGCCCACCCATTGGCCTAGACACTGACAAGGGTCATGGGTCAAAATTGTCCCTGCTTGAAAGCCACCCTACATCTTTCATTGTATTGGGGATCTGCCTGAATTTGTTGGCTGAAAGGAGTCAAAAGACCATACAGGGGTCTGATTTGTGACCTTCTATAACTTAGAGGACTTTTTTCATAACAAAGAGTCACAATCTTTAAAATACTTAGTGCAGAGAATTTGGTTGGTCTCTTAAAATTCAAACTATATTTTGTCAAAAAAAAAAAAAAAAACTTTGGACCCTCCCTGGTGGCACAACACTAAGAACCTTAAAGCATAGCACTAACCTTAAAGCACAGCACTAAGAAGCTATAGAAGCCACTGCAGCTCGACTTCTATCCCCTGCCAGGAGGGACGTGACCCACATGGCACAACAGACCTCTCCTGATCTGCCCACTGCTCCCCTCAACAGTGTACTTCATCAGTCGGCCTGTTCTGCTCCCCCATCTGTCTCTGATGAATCATCTCACCACCCCTGTACCTCTGGCCTGTATCCCATTTCTGTATGCATAAATAAATAAATCTTTACCAAAAAAAAAAAAAAAGAGAGAGAGAGATAGAGAGAGATTGCAAAATCTAGAAGTTCCATCAATAAGCATTTTGTAAAAATAAATCTCCTCTCCCAGGCAGGACTTTTTCTGACCCTCACCCACATCCAGCTGCAGGTAGGGCAGCCCCTTGAGTACCGTGAAGAACAGGCAGAGGCCCAGTGCCTTCTGGCCCAGGTAGATGGGAGCCCCTCTGTCTGTCTCAAGAGTCTGTTGATATTTGCCTGGGATTAAACCGAGAGGAACAGGGAACACAATGTGGAAAATGCCATTCACGGCCATTTCTAAGGTGGTGCAATAGAGGCTTGGATCTTCCCACAGCCCATTCAGTGGTCATCCCCCACCTACCACCCTCCTAAGCATCCCTCCCTGGCACTGGGAAGCTTCCATTAGAAAATTCAGCTCTTCACGGATTCAAAAACTGGTCTGTCCATAAATCCCACTCATTTGTCCTAGAGACCCTTAGAAGTTTCAAGGAAGAAAGTCTTCACCACTTTCCACAGGCCAATCTCTATCTTCCCTCCTCCTCTGACCTCTTGTCCCATGGTCACAGAAGAACTCTGTTTTCACCGCTAGTTCCTTGATGCCTCTGTGGTCCCCAAATAAGGGGTTAATAGGTTTATTATGAAAGAAGAAGCTGACACCAACACACACAGTCCCAGTCAAAGGAGCTGCCTCTGACAGCCTTGGCCGCTCACCAGGGACCACGTGGTGCTTTCTTGGTAGTGCTCTGAGGGACCCACACCTTGAAAGACCCACACCTGATGATTGGTATCCTGAATATTCACCCAAGTAGGTTCAACCCTGGATAACACTGTAGACAAAGTAAAAATGCATGGTAAAGGCATAGTGCTTTGAGAACCCTTACAAAAATCATGCCTCATGAAATTATTTATGTGCACACTAAGCCTACAAGACCCTACTGACCCTTGTCAGGCCCAAGCCACCATTTGACTCTGGGGACCAGTCCCGCAGGGACCCTAGTCAGAACTTACACTTCCAGAACTCAACCCACTCATGCTCCTTCTTGGACACCAACTACCTTCTAGCAGAAACACTTGTACCTATGACTCTCTTTCAGGCCTAGATGCAGAGCTTTAATCCAGGAGTTCCAAGACCAGTGGCCCAAAGGACAGAGAAAGTCAAAGTCTGCAGAACCCAGCTCTGGGCTGCACCTTCACCATTGACAGAGGACCCCGTATCCTATGGCCTAAAGCTTGCTCAAGCCTCAGTTGTCTGTCTCACTCTACTAGGGCCTAGCCTTTGATCCATGTGAACTGGGAAGAAGGTTCTGCCTCTCTGAAGCTAGGGCTGCCCAACACCATGGATATTCACTAGTTCCTGGGGCCAGATGATTCAGTAAAGCTTATAATGAAATGTCAAGTGTAGAGAAGGTGTGACTTGCCCATGCTCCCAGAAAAGGGAGGACATGTTAAAATTTTAATAATAGTTACAAGAAGTAGAGTCATCAACACTGAGTTTAAGGAAAGAAATATCTTAGGACTTCCCCATGGCTGATGACTGGATTATGATGCCACAGAATGACACATGGAAACAATATTCCAAGCGTGGAAAGCTCTAGTAGCACAAGAAAAACCAAGAGTAGGATCCCTCCTTCCTGCCAAGACCTGTGTAGCTTCTAACAGCTCCAGGTCTAAACTCAACATACGCTCCACCTGTCTCACACCAGGGAAGACTACCCAGAGTATGTTCCTCTAGCTTCCCAGAGCCTGGATGCAGGCTGCTTCTCCGCTGGAAGGAGCTTGCCCTGAGCAAGAGCAGACACTAGACACCCTGCTGTTTGCGGACTTGAGATCACTACCCCGGATTAGTGGGGGAGGGGGCCAGGCTCCCAGGTGCTCTAGCATCCCAAGTTAGCAGACATGCATTAGATACTCTCACCACCCTTGTGCCTCTGGCTTGCATAAATAAATAAATCTTAAAAAAAAAAGACACTGATATTTGTTTCTGCTCTATACTTAGTAAGGTGGAATGAGATTTCATTTAAGTCTAGAGTGCCTAGGCACTGGGGTTCATGCCCTTGGTGATTCTGATGCTGCTTCAAGTTTGAGAAATACAGGTGCACAGTGTATTTCAGCATTAATGTTAGTACATAAAATGTGTAGGTGGCCAGCAGGACCTCACCCTTGGTGGGTCACCATCTGACATGCTACCGGATAAGGGCAGCCTCATGATGGGAGTGAGGTAGCTCCTACTTTGCTCTGCTGTCTTGCCAGGTAATTGTTGCTGATTTCTCATCCACTGTTTCATAACTTCCCGCCTCAGAAGTCAGAAATTGAAACCCTCAAAACCAAGAGTGTCATTATTTCCAGTTCTACTACTAAATATTCATACCACCCTAGTCAAGTCACAAGTCCTCCATGGGCGTCCCTGTCCTCACCCCCAAAATGAAAAGGCTGAAGGAGATGACGACATTATGGGAAAGGATCCAGATTCTGAAAGAAGACCAAGAGATTTGCATGTGTCCCCAATGTCATGCCACAGGTAAAAAAAAAGAACAATTGGCCTGATGAAAATAAGACTTGAGTAGAAGAATATTGTTTTTAACCATTGACCTGTATTATAATAGTAAGACTGTCTCTTAAATAACTTTCTGAAGTGTGAAC
This sequence comes from Condylura cristata, assembly GCF_000260355.1. Taxonomy (NCBI): domain Eukaryota; kingdom Metazoa; phylum Chordata; class Mammalia; order Eulipotyphla; family Talpidae; genus Condylura; species Condylura cristata. Next base: position 566,758 of record NW_004567121.1, read on the forward strand.
AAAAAAATTAATTCTTTATTGACATGAAGATTTATTCTCTACAGCCATCATTCTCTGGGCCTCAGGCGAATGATGTCCAGTCCCCAAGTTAAGCTGTTAGAGAATTACAGGAAAGTGGCTTCAAGCCCAGCTTCAGGAATCATCCTTTAGCAATCCTGGGGACAGAAGAAGCCAGTCCCAAAGCAGCTGGATGAACAGCCCACTAACAATGTGCAGGTTTTGGGGGCAGAATTTGGGGGCAGTATTCTTAATCTTCCCCCTCCCAAATCCTAATGGACCACTCCCTGTTCACTAAGCCCTTTATGGTGCCCAGTTGTTAAAGATCCAAAGCCACCAAATCCTCTGGCCTGGAGCTCAGGGCACACAAAAGCAAGCACATTTGCTCTGGTGAATGTGTGTAAATTGAGTGTGTGCTAGACAATTAGCTGACAGAGCAGACGTGGCTACTGACAGGAACCGTCCATGGTTTCACACTCTGTGGTAGGTGGTGGTGTTTCTCAAGTGGGAGGCATAAGCTAGATGTCTGGGAAGTCTGTTCTCTGGGTCCCACAAGCAATTGAGATGATTGTACCTTGGAGATTCCATTTTGATTACACTCCAAATACATCATCAGAGCCTCCTCTGAAGCATAAGGATGACCCTCTGTCCCGTGGACCTGAACCACAGGTGACCAAATTCATATTTGAGCTTTTGTTTGAGTTCACATCTGTAGCTATCCCAGGGAAACTAGAGCCTTCTTTCTCAGTAGAGAATAGAGGCAGAAATCACCACACAGGTTGTGGCAGGATGGAGCTGTTGAGCTCCATCACAAGCAAACTGATCATCAAACCCTATTTTCCAGATAAAACAGTTGACAGTATAGTCTAAAAATGGAAGCTACAGATATTACAACTCTTTAAAAGTAGGGGATTTTAGTAGTGATTATCTAATGACCAATTCTTCTATTTGAAATTCAGGAACTAATTAGTTTTGTGCCCATTTTTATGTTGATTTTCATAAAAATGCAACACTAAAATTAATTCAATTGAAGAAGAATCAGGAGGCAGTAAATGAGTGCTCACTGACTGCTTGCTGGTGGTCCAGCAGAGCACGTGGTCTGTTGATCCAATAGAAAAAAAAAAAAGTAAGTTACTGTCTGTTTTGGAAACTGTACTTAAGCAAACAGAATTTTCTGCATTTCCAGTTTTAGGGTTAAAATAAGAAGTCTACACCATAGTTGAACTACATGTTTCTACAATTATACCCACAGTTGGTTAATAAATTTCGGCTGAATACACAAGTGCAGACAAAGGGAGACTCTCTGTTCCCTCCAAATGGCACTTTTGCTCAGTTTTTAAAGGCATTATCTGGGTGGCATCTACCTAAAAGGAGAAGACTAGAGGAAGCAAGGCTGTGAGGCTGCAAAGCAAGTAGTGAAATAGTAGAGCCCACACCCAGTCTACTCCCTCTGCACGGATAGGGTCCCTCTCCCCACAGCTATGCCACATTCAGACTCACCCAATGCTATGGCCTCATGCAATTTCTCTTGCCAATTTTTCAGCTTACTCTGAGCTTCCTATTTTACTGTATACCTCTTTTAGCTTTATTATTAAAAAACACATAGAATTTATATTTGCCATAGGACCAATATAACTTAATTATTATCAACAATTATTTAACTTTCAAAGGCACTTATCTTTTAGGAACCCTCTTACACTGCTGGTGGAAATGCAAACCAGTCCAACTACTATGGAAAATTGCAGAGTTATGAAAAATGGAGGTACCATATGACCCAGAAATTCCACTCCTAGGGTCTACTCAAAGGACACACAAACATTAATTCAAAAAAAAAGCTTTTATGTGTATGTTTATTGCAGCACTATATATAGTAGCTAAGACATGAGAACAACCTAAATGCCCAAAAAAATGGATCAAGAAGATGTGGTCTATATACAGCATGGAATACTATTCAGCAGTCAAAAAGGTAAATTCATGCCATTCATAGCAACATAAACAGAACTAGAAGGGATTATGCTTAGTGAAATAAGTGAGAAGGAAAAAGAAAAAATGCCAATGGTATCACTTATAGAAGGAGTATAAGGAAACCAAACAAAGGGTAAGAAAAAAGAAAGACAAAATTTTAAAGTAAACTCATAAATCTGAGGCATACAGAAGAGAAGGAGAAAGATGATGGATCAAAATAGGGGAAGGTACAGGCCCTCCCTGGTGGCGCAACAGGTTAGGATGCAGTTCTGCAGGCGAGCCACAGCTGTTTCATTGCAAGTTCAATCCCTGGCCCCAGGAGGTGACCACATGGCGCGGCAGACCTCTCCTGACCCGCCCACTGCTACCTTCAGCAGTGTATCTCGTTGATCTGCCTGTTCTGCTCCCCACTCTGTCTCTAGTGAATCCTCCCACCACCGCTGCACCTCTGGCCTGTACCCCAGTTCTGTAAGCATAAATAAATCTTAAAAAAAAAAAATAGGGGAAGGTAGAGCACAAGGGACTATGGCAGTCCTTCACAGGTGATGAGGTAATAGGAAATTTATGGGCACCACAAATAACCGGATTAATCAAATATTAAACAAAATGTAAGAAAATTTAAAAGTTTAAGAAAACAAGTCCTCACTTTTTAAAGGATGTTGTGCACAGAGGGGATATGGAAATGTAGTCCGATAGGAAAGGACACAAGACAGAGATGAGTTCCACACCATCACATAATACAATCTTTGGTAAGACTATGAGTTCTGAGGTATCTTCATATCTTCTCCCAGAGAAGCTGCTGACTTTAGGTGTCTAAGTCTCCTTAGAGAGTCCAGGGGGGGCTAACATCATCTGGAGAGCAGAGCTGATGCCATGTCACCGCTTCTGTTTCTGAGTCCATACTCTGCTCCTCAGTTACTATGACATCATTGCTTCTTTATTCACAAAATAACATAACAGGGGCCCTGCTCACATCTTAGCACTGAAGACAAGTGAATGGCATTGAGACAACATGAGGAAACACACTGGGAATGAGAACACTGAACACAGAGATGGCTGAACCAGCTGCCACCTTCAGGCTGAGTTCAAGACTGGAGCGATAAATCAAAAGCAGTATTGTGTGTCTTCCCCTGCTCTGAGGTGAGAAAGATGGGCTGGCTTTGATCCGAGGAAGAAGCAATGAACCAGCCAGGGAAAGCCACAGATTCGAAGGTGGAGGTCCTGCCGATCTTACTGTGGTAGAAGAGGAAGGGTTTCACGGGCCCCTCTTGATTGTACAGATCTACAATCTTCTCTTCCTGCAAAGGAAGGACAAGGCTCATGGAGGCGCAAAGGCTGTTTGAGTAGTTCAAGGTGACTTGTACACAAAGAAGTGCCCCAAATTTCAAAAAGGTTTTGTCTACCTGTGATAGCTGCTCTACATAAACACATTTGAAAGGAGAGGCAGAGACGAATCTCCTGCCCAGTGACAGGCCTTAAATCCAGACATGGGCTGGAACAACACCAGGGCCGGGCATTGAACAAGTCAAAAGATTGGGACTTCCTCACCAGAGAGGCTGAGGGATCCTCTACCACAGAAGGAGATGCCAGTTTGCAGCAGGGAGCAAGGTCATCCCTAGCGAGGCTGCGGGTGCCCGGACACTGTCCACTTGTCTCCAAGTGCCCTGAGGGCAAGGCCTTTGCCCTCTGCTCCCTGCTGCTCCCCAAATGCCCACAGCAGTGCCGGAGGCACACATTTCTGGGGAATGGCCTTGGGTAGAATCACAATGAATTGAGTCCAACAAAGGTTTTTAGAACCAAAGTTTAAGAAATAAGTTCCTTTGGGATAACTGAGTCATAAAGAGAAAGTAAGAGCCACCTAGAATTCTTGAGAATTAATATAGTAAAGATGGCATTTCAGAAAACACAGGAAAGTATGTTGAACAGACAGGATGTTTAAAATGAAAGCATAATCTAAGATAATGAACCAGGAAATGCTCTCAGGACCCAACATGAAGAGAAAAAAAGTAAGGAATGGAGAGCAAGTGTGGACAATTAGACATCAGAGAAGCTCTAGAAGGTCCAATGTCCAATGATGAAGAGTGGCAAACAAAAGATGAAACAGAAGCAAATCTATTTGAAAAAAACACCACCAAAGAGGTTAAGAGGGAAAGGATAACTCAAAGAAATGTGAGTTTCTAGCGTTTAACTCAAGAGCAACTAGGAATGCAGATGCTAAGAATTTAGCTCTAAGATCAGATCTGCTACCAAGTAAACCTCTACAAGATAAGGCCTTTTAAAAACATTAACTTTTTCACAGTGTTTGCATGGTCACATTCTTAGTACTCACCTTCAGTTTTAGGGTGGGCTGACCCTCCATGTCCTCACAAGACAAACACTTTTCTGGTTCCTTTATTCCCATGTAAATGGGAGTCCCTTTGTCTTGTTCAAGAGACTCGGGATACTTGCATGGGAGGAAAGTGATGGTAACTTGGAAACAAGAGGGGAGGCGGTGTAAGCTTCTCTTTGCCGTCAGGAAAAGACGACTGTCTTCCAAGTCGGGTTACCCCACATCCACCAAATGGCCATATGCTTCATTCATTCACTCACTTATTCATTCATCCATTCATTCATTCACTCACTGCCACCATGTGTAATCACTGCCTCAGAATATGGAACAAACCCAAAACGTTAAACAGCCCATTCTGGTCTTGATCTTTACACCTCTGCTTAAACACCAACAGAAGGGAAGCCCTAGCCAAGCAGAGCTTCGACCCTTGAAGAGGTCAGTGACTTAGGAAATTTTGCTTGATCTGATGACGAAAGCTGCCTCCCTGGGGTATCAGCCCATTTAGTCTTTGGAGGGCAGCAGGGGGCAGAATGAGCTACTGCTCTTCCACAAGGATCCCAGGCCAGGAGAGCGTTGCTCCTGTTCCCATGATGCAGTTCCAATTCGGCTTTTTTACCCTGCTCCCAGAAAACTTCTCTACGTTATCCCATGAAACTCTCCTCCCTCCTGGAAGCCAACTGTAAAAAGGTAACCCAGCCACTAACTCGAGGGAAGCCTCACCTGGAGTCATGTCCGCTCTCCGAGGAACTGCCACAAGAACGTCACCTTGAAGGATCCACACTTGTTGACTCAAGTCAGAGATATCCCCAGAGTAAGGTAATTGTGCTTTTATTTAAATGAGAAAAATAATGAAAAGCATTATAATTAAGGCTGCTAGAGAAATATCATCTAATCGAGGCCCTTTGGAAAGGAATGACTAGGGTCTA